>NC_092054.1:5000-605000 GCF_003086295.3 Arachis hypogaea | reverse complement strand
AAACCATATATATTTTTTTATTTTTTTTATTTAATTAATATATGATCGGGTTCGCGAGTTGGTTCGGGTTCCCCACCTCCAAAACCGATACCCGAACCAATCACTAACAAAAGTCGTCGGTTTGGTTCGGGTTGGACCCAATTACCCGTTGATTTCAGAACCAATTTAATTGGTTCGATTCGGATTTGGACGGATAATCGGGTACCCGCTACCCATGCTCACCCCTACACAATTATTTATGATGGCTTTAATTTTAGTCCTTGAACACAGTCACACGCAATGGTTAAGAAAAGATATGTTATGCTTTCAAGTCCCTAAGATTTAAAAAAGCAAAGCCTTAGAAATGTTAACCAAAGTAGAATCCACTTTTCTCAAGAGAGGAATAAAATTAGATGAGATTCAATTGTTGAATGTGACAAGTCATGAAAAATCAACCACCACCACAAAATTTATAGATGTTTAGTGGGTCTGTTTTCCTCAATCATGCTACCATTTCACTTCACTAAAATCATAATGCATCCGGTAATTTTGGTGAAAGAAAGAAAGGAATGGATTCAATAGGAAATTACTTATATGCCATCTGAAAAAGGTTGCCAACTTTCTTGTATTGAAAACTATCAATTAATAAACTAGTAGAAAGCAAGGAAAGGCAAGCTTAATAACAAGGAATAAAAGGAAAAAAAAAAACCATTAACAGTTAATAGTGCCAAACCAACCTAATTTGTTTCTTTAGGATGAAGTCTCTAGAGAAAAAGTGGTGGAAAGAAATGATAGTTTCCAATCTCAAAAAGGAATCTAATTGGGTAAGAACTGATTTAATTATGAAGGATGGACCCTCTACTATTTCATATCATATGATGTATACAATATATTATAAATAAAACAAATAATGTTGATCAAATATAAATCTGCTAGCACTACTATTAGTATTTAATAATTATATATGTTGACTATGCCCAAAACTTTGCACAATAACGGAAATGGCATGATAACATGAGCTGTACATCATCATTTCATACAGAAAAATAATGAGTGACACTTTGGCAGCATGTACAAAATTATAGAAAAGGAATGGCTAAGTTTTCAAATAATTGTGGCTAACTGAACTGGGAAGATTAAATTGGTAGAAGATTAGCAACAAATAAGTGAGATTATCAGTATTTCATGGAAATAATACTTGATTTAGTCTCTAAAATTTAAGGTCAGAATTAAATTGACTCCTAAATTTCAATGATATTATCCTCAACTAGCTAAATCTACAGAAGCACAAGATATATTTGATATTTCCTTACCAATAACCAATTTGTAATAATTTATTGTAAACAAACTACAAGGGCTGAGTAAATCCATGCTTGACAAAAATATGGCAAAAACAGAACACAGAAGACTAATAATAAGTGAATGAATAAGTGAAATTCTTACCGGAACATGAGAATCTCTGGCGCTCCTCTTAGGGTCAGTGGCAGAGAAGACAGTGTAGACCAAAACAAAGGTTCCAATGATCTCAGCACCCAAACCAGTGCCAGTGCTGTAACCATCATTGAGTGAATTAGCACCACCACCATACCTGGTGTAGAGAGATTTCTGGAAGGCCTTGACCAAGCCAACTCCACAGATAGCACCTAAGCACTGAGCCACCATGTACAATATGGCTCTGATCAGAGACACCTTCCTTGCCAAGAACAACCCAAATGTCACAGCTGGGTTAATGTGACCCCCTGATAGAAAAAATCAAAACTTTTAGAGCAATAAAAACAGAACAGAACAGAACAGAACAGAACAGAACAACATCCTCTGTTTTGAGACTAAGAAAAGCCTTTACTAGGAAAAGATTCATAGCTAAATGGGTGTAAAATTAAAGATTAAAAAAAGAAACTTTGCCTCAAAAGAAAAAGGAAGAAAGAAGAACCTGAGATTCCAGCAGTGCAGTAAACAAGGATGAAGATCATGCCACCAAAGGCCCAAGCGATGCCAAGAATGCCAACGCCGCCGCAGACATCACCGTTGGCGGTGGTGTCAGTCTGGCTCTTGTAGCCAATGACAGTGAGAACAGTTATGTAGAGAAAGAGGAGGGTGGCTATGAACTCAGCAATCAAGGCTCTGTAGAAGGACCACTTAGTTAGCTCCTCAGCATCAATGAGTGGTGCTGGTGGAGGGTCTTGGTAGTCCTTTCCTGAGAAGGATCCACGCTCAGCAACCTCAACGTCCTTCACCATTACTTCAACTTGAACAAAGGGAGGATAGAAGAGAATAGAAGAAGAGAAAGGATGTTGTTGTTGTTGTTGTGGAAAAGGGTGAGAAGAGAGAAGAGAGGAGGGGGGTATATATGGTGGTGTAGGAGCGTGCTTACTACTTACTACAAATCGCAAAACACACAGATTAATAATACGTTCATGTATGATCAAGCATTGAAGCTACTCCGTTAATACGGTGGAAATTCAGGTGCAGTCGACATTACGTGAAGTTGATAGTTGAGAGTTGTTACATAAATATTTAGTCAAATCAGTTAAACCATCTAATGACTCTCACCTATCAACTTCACGTGGTGGAAACTCAGGTGCAGTCGACTTCATATGAAGTTGATAGTTGAGAGTTCGTTAGATAAAAATTTAGTCAAATCAGTAATCATCTAAGTATCTAACGACTCTCAGCTATCAACTTCAGGACTGCACCTAAATTTCCATACTTATAAGTATTTTAGGACAATTACATTCTTTTTTTTTTATAGAATATTCATACCATTAATATAAAATATAATTATTTTTATTGATATAATATTATATAATTAAATATATATATATATAATTATTTTTTATTAATATAATATTATATAATTAAATATATATAAAATTATTTTATATTGATATTATATATTTAAACTTTTTAATTTAAAAAGATTCTTTTTTTTTCGAAATATACTTACGTCACTCTTTATTAGAAATACATTGAACTATACATTTTTCTAAAAAAATAACATATATCATTATTTTTTAAAATCAGTCATATATATGTTTTATTATCTTAATTCAAAAATAATTAGATTTTTATTTTTTATTTTATCAATCTCAATATTTAAAAAGAAAATAAAAATAACATAACTCTAATGTTTCATTAGCGCTTCAGCGCTTGCATCACTTCTCAATCAAATCCATGAGTAATAATAACCATTTTAGTTTTCCTTTTTTCTCATTTTTATTTAATTTGTTTGTACTTTTATTTAAAAGAAAAAAAATTGTTTGTTTTGTCATTATTTACCCTGTTAGATTCTAGAATATTCTATATTGCATGGTTTTTGGCTTATATGAGTTATGTTATATCCCTTCCATTCACGGGATTATATTCACTTTTGCCAAGTTGTTCATTATTTTCAATCGAAAATGTTTGGTAACCAAAGAAAATCAGTCAAAAACAGTCGTAATTTGTTTTATTTAATATTTATTAATTATTATAATAATTAATTAATACTAAATAAGGCAAATTCTGATTTTTTTTTTGTCTACTTAGCATTATTCTGTTCAATTTTACACCTTTTAGATTTTTAATTCTTCGAGTTTATTTTTTTAATGCCATTTTTGGATATTGCTAAAAATTGCCGTAAAGTTTTATGCATGGATAGAACTTATTTTTCATGGAAATTATAAACCACAGTAATGCACTTAGCTATTACAGTAATGTTGTTTTTATTAGTTATCACATAAAGTTGAAGCCTCTAAAACGTTCACAGATTTATTTAAAATAAATAAAATCAAGCACAAAAATGATGGATATTTTCAGTAATAATAGTTCCAGTTCCGTGGAGCCATGGAGAATTGGAAATTACTCTTTTGCCCAGCATTATATTATTGAACACTTCATGAATCTATTGGATTTCTCTCAACACCTTTTATATTCTTCAATAATTTTCACTACTACTCTACTTGCTTCCCCATTAGTTGTCTTTAATTCTCATTTATTTTTGGCTAAGTAACAAAACAGGTGGATTTGTGACTCACAGGGAATACCTAGTTAAGCAATTAAAAATTGTATTCAAATCAAAGTTCATTGAGTATGATTCACGTAAATTATTACCAACAAAATACTAAAGGCTACAAGGTTATCTTATCTTATTATGGGGGCAAAAAAAAAATCCTTCCAAATAAGGCTTGGCAACAAATTATACGGAGTACAGAGCAAAATTACTATGTTGATATCTTAATTTACTTTTATAAAAAAAAATTATTTTCTGGTAAAAAAAAATGCTTCTTTTTTAACCTAATAATATTAAAGAACTCAAAATAAAACAAAATATAGCGGAAGTTCCGAATCTAAGGCTACTTGGCGTTCCAATTCCGTTCCCACAATGCATTTTTTGGACCGAAAAAGCGGAACTGCTTTCGCTTCTCAAAAGATCTTATGATCTTAGGAATACGAATTCCCATAAATTGTGACGTATCGTCATTGTCATAAGCATATATTTTTTTTAAATTATCCGAAACCCAAGATATGTTTTCAGATACAGCTATACAATTACAATTCGTCTTTGCTCAATGGATACAAAATAATCTTCTTCTGTCCGAAAAAATTTTTCATCAAAATAATGAGTCACCGTTGATATCTAACACATCTGAGAAAAATATTAAAAGAGAAAAATATTTCGGAGATAAACCTCTTTCCATGCAATAGTAAAAAATTCTTGACGATATCGCGCTAGGACAATCGGTTCCTCCCGAAATTTCTACTAAAAATTTAAAATAAACTTAATTAGATTCTGAAAATATTTTCCAAGGACAGTAGTGAGGTGACTAACTTTATCATATGCTCACTATCAAGAAAACAAAAACCTTATCATATGGTCAAACTGGCAGCATCTGTCGTTACCTCATTTTTTTTATATCGTTAATATCATCCTGTTCAATTTTCATGCGTCCAATTTGAAAACGTGTTTCACCTTTCATATAGCTAGCTAATTAAACCAACAAGAACTAAAATAGATAGCCAGAAAAAATGAATGAAATTTGTCATATATTTTTTGTTCTTGAATGCCCATAATATAGAAGAGTACCCTTGCTATGCAGTTTAAATTGCATACATACTATTCGGTCCCCAAATCTAATCTAATGAAAAAGAATGTATATCTTTCTGGTTCATTCATGATTCCTGATTCAATGTTCGAGGACCACTTTCGCTTCCATAACCAGCAGACAATTTGTCTTTGACCACCCCCCTTACACACGTGTCGACTTTTCAATGGAGAAGTGATTACGTGTTCCATTTAGACTGGGAATGCCAGCTCTAGTTATAGACACACAGTGCTGCACTGCTGCATTATTATGCTAAGTGTGTATTTTAAAATAGACTATATTACGTGTATACCAAAATGAGCTATTAATATAAAATATATATTAAAATATAAATATATATTGAAAATAAATTAAATCACATATATATTTATACATAAATGTATTAATAATTAATTTTAGTGGCTAATTTTAGTATATAAATAATATTTTTGTGTTAAAATTAGTTATCAAAATAAGCTACTAATATGAAATGAGATATATTATATAAAAGCATAGAATTCTATCATTAATATACAGATATACTATATAAAAATAGACGATACTAATTGATCTAAATTGATGCTAATGATTCTCTAATAACGTGTATATTAAAAGGTGAAAACTCAGGCGAAGTTGACTTCACGTGAAGTTGATATCTGAGAGCCGTTAGATGAAAATTTAGTCAAATCAGTCAAATCATCTAACGGCTTTCAGGTATCAACTTCACGTGAAGTCGACTGCATCTGAATTTCCACCATATTAAAATCAGCTATCAAAGTCAGTTATCAGTATAAAATACATGTGAGAATATAATACACATTGAAAATAAATTAAACCACACATGTATTTATATACAAATATATTAGTAATTGATTTTAGTAACTAATTTTAGTCTACAAATAATATTTTTGATATAAAATATATACTAAAATATAAATATATATTAAAAATAAATTAAATTAAACATATATTTATATACAAATAATTGATAATTAATTTTAATAACTTATTTTAATATATTATTATTATTATGTAGCAAAATAAAAAAAAATTAATGAATTATAGTTCAAATAACATAGTCTTCTCATACTTATTTAAGAGGTAATAGATCCAAATTTTCCTAATTTTAATAAAAAAAAATAAAATAGAAAGGAAAAGTACACTTTGAAAAAATATGAAACGACTAAAGATGAGTACCGTAATTACTGACAAAAACATAGAGGATAGTACTAGTGAAATAAAAAAGTGGGGTTAGGCAGTAAAAAACAAAAGAGTAACTGTGCAAGTATTGAAGAATGTGTTTTGAAGTGTTGGACACGTGGTTGACCCTGGAATACACAGAAGCAGGTGCTGCAAAAGTTGTGGCTCCAAACGACTCGACGGTTTCGCCGTTTCACATTTTGGGCTTGTGGGACCCTCCTCTTTGTAGCTCCTTTTTTCTTATTGGATTTGGAGCCCAACAGCTACGAAACCAAACTACTCGTTATCTTCCACCTCATCACTATTAAAATATTAAGATATTACTTAAATAGTTAAATAATTTTTTTAATATAAAAATAATACACAAAAATTATTAGATAATAATTTAATTAAATATATTAAATTATTTAATAATTTTTTTTATAAAAATAATTAAATGTGTGTCGTCACTTTTTAATTAAGATAATTATTAAAATAATTTTTATATAAAGTGATAACTAAAATTTATTAGGTGATTTAATATATTTAATTAAATTATTTTTTATAATATATATTATATTATAGATATTATTTTTACATAAAACTACTTTATATAAGTAATCACTTTTATTTAAAATATTAACCCTTTTAAATTAACGGTCAACTAATACTATAAGAAATGAATAAAAGTTATTTAATAATTTTTTTTATAAAAATAATTATATGTGAGTCGTCACTTTTTAATTAAGGTAATTATTAAAATAATTTTTATATAAAGTGATAGTTAAAATTTATTAGGTGAATTTACATATTTAATTAAATTATTTTTTATAATATATTTTATATTTTAGCTATTATTTTTACATAAAACTATTTTATATAAGTAATCACTTTTATTTAAAATAATATCCTTTTTAAATTAACGGTCAGCTAATACTATAAGAAATTAATAAAAGTTAATAGTTTAAATTATTTGAAAAAATCAATTCACCGTCTTTCTCCAAAGTATTATTGACAATAGGACACCAATAATGATTCATTTGATAAGAGTAGGAGAGATAGAACAGAGCCATCATTAGAATTGTAGGAGTGCCGACTAAGCAAACATATTTTGTTATTTAATTATTTTTTGGAGTGGACAATATAAAGTTTTAAAAAAGTGTTTTCTATGAAGGAAGTTTATAACTAAAAAAATAATTAGAGGCTGAGAATTGGTATGATGATACTAACCCTTTAACTAAAGAACAATATCTTGCATGGTCTAGCTAGTTTTGGTTGGCTGGGTGAGGAGTTTGGCATATATTTATTTAGAGCACTATTAGTCATTTGGATTAACAATGATTAGCTTGCCAACCATATTCTTATCATTGGCATTAAAAATGTTGTATTATACAGAACTAAAAGATAAAAAAATAAATAAAAATCATGCAAGAGAATATAGTTAAGGAAGAGGAAAATAATTTTATAATTAAAGAGTAAAGTATCATTTTTGTTCCAATATTTGGGGTAAGTCCTATTTGTGTCTCGTTTAAATCGTCCTATTTGTATCCTTAACGTTTATAAAAGTGATTTAATGCTATCTTACTATCAATTATACTAACAAATCAGATTATATTTTTCAATTATTCTCACTTGGATGTATTCATTCTCAATTAAGTCTCATTTGGATGTGTTCGATTTTAATATTATATCCACTATTTGTGTTTAGATTCAATTATGTCGCTAGAAAAGTGAATTATATAAATGTTGTAGGAATTAGTTTCAACATTTAATGAGCTATTTTTTGGAATAGATCATCGATTCTATCCCAGACATTTGTTTTCTAATTTCAAGAAGAGATTTTTAAAACTCAAACTAAAGCGCTCATGATGTGTAATTAATGACAGAATAACATTGAATCACTTTTACAAACGTTAGGGAGACAAATAGAACGATTTGAACGTTAAGGACACAAATAGAATTTACCCCAAACATTGGGGACAAAAACGATACTTTACTCTACAATTAAATTATGCTTTGTTATTATCCTTCAACCTAACAATTATATTGCTAGCATAGTTGCATGCCAAAGAATTATCAATTGAATGAATTAATATCTAATGTTGTAACTGTCTTTTGAATTAATTAGACATAATGTTCTTGCTTTAATTGTTATGAAAAAGTTAAAGAAATCTTAATGATAGATTTATAAAATTAAATATTAATAAAATAAGAAAGTAAATATTTAATCAATGTTAAATTTGGATTCTTTTTTTGTATGAATTCTATTATCTTAATTTTAAAATAAATTTTTTTAATTTTTTTTTACTTTATTCATTTTCCCAGTTTGGATAAATTTAACCTAAATAAAATAAGTGGTTGGTTACATATTTTGTCTGTCTTATTTATGTTATTTAAAAAGGATGTCTATTTTTGGTTGGGGCGGTGCTTAGCGCTGTGATCACATGTTGAATATCATTGCATTGTTTGTTGTTTTCCAACAAAAAAAAAACATTAAACTAAATTAAAGTGGTGCATGAATCATGATTAATTGATTTGGCTTCTTCATGTCCTTGTAGAAATTAGTCATGCAACCTCCACAAAAAGAAGGGAAATTAAACAAATGAAGTATTAAAAAATTTACTTGTGCTCAATATAACAGGCATATATGCATCTGAATAGTTAAATTGAATGGACTAATGGAGTCATCTATGTGAATTGGTCAAAATAATTATATTCTTATATATATAATCATATGCCTCCAAATTCATTTCAACCATGTAATACATAAAACTAAAAGTATGAGAGTGAAATCTTAGGAAAATCTATGAGTGGCTAAAGTGTGAAATGTAAAAAAGAAACTTCTTACTCCATATATTCGATTTCTATAATCTGAAAATTCATTTAATTAGATTATATATGTTGTTTATTCTTTTTAAAATTAAAGGTTTTATAATTGATTGTGTACTAAAAATATAAACTTTTTTTGTACATAATTATTTTTATAATGACCTACAAATATGGTCAAAAAAGAGTTAAGTTCCTCCTAAAGGTATTGGGCTAAAAGGATGGAACCCAAAATAACACTTTGAGGAGTTGAATTTCTCTTCACTGAGAACTATATTGGTAGAAGTGGATTGGTTGGATTTGGAGTGTAAAGGTGTCATCTAGTTAAAAGAAAACCAAACTAGATGCCCCTTCACTAATATCACATGTCAGGAGCTTTAGTTTAACGTATGAGAATCAACTTTCTACCCTTTTCAGTTGACAAGACTTGAGATGATCCCAAATACCTAAAGATATTTTGGAAAGAGCAGTAAACTAAATGTCAGACTAAAACCATTGGCCAAGGGTGTCCTCTTCATCATGGTTTTACGCTATAAAAAGGACCTCAAGCCATCTCTGCAAATCATCTTTTACTTCACTTTTCATCCTTCATCCTTCACTCTCACTCTTCACTTCACAGACCCTGAAACCCTTTTCATCCTTTACTTTCACCTTCACCTTCATCCTCTTCTGAGAGCTTCTCTTCTCTGTAAACCATTCCTGTCCACTTTAAATAAAGCTCATTCATCCTCTTGTGACATTAGTGGAGGTCTCAACACTTGTTCTCCACATCTCTTCTTCACTATTAGTTCTTGTATTGTTTATTTGCCATTAACAGAAGTGTCTTCCTCACAAGTTTACTTACCCCTAATCTCTCACCTTAACTATTATTTTTTCACTTAATCTATTTTTCACGAAACCCACCCGAATCAATAATTTATTGTTAAGCGAATTTACTCTTTAGTGGATAAATTTATTGTTTTTTTATAACAATTTCGCTACGTTACCAACAATATTTCTGCCAATTTCTACCAACTCTTATTTATAACTGTGTTTAATGGAAGTGTCTTTGTAGACGTGTCTAATAAAAATATTTTTTTTTATAGTTGTGTTTAATAAAAATGTCTTTATAAATATATTTTTTAAATGTATCTTTTTATATATGTATTTAAAATATAATAAGTAATTATTGTTAGTAATAAGTTAGCAGATAATATATGCTGAACCCTAAATCCTAAACGCTATACTTTTTCTTTTTATAAAGTTTGCCGCTTTTAAACAAACTTTCTCTCCAATCTAGAAGTTTGCCCATGTGTTAGGCGAATTTATTATTACATAAAAAAAAAAAAAGTGGATCTCAAAAAATTAAACAAAAAATTATTATGAAAAATAATATATTTTTTATTTTATTTAAAAAAATCCTCCAAAATTTTATCTAAAAATTCCATATTAGAGTATTACACAAAAAATTTAACTTACAAAATTAAGTCCAAAAACACAACAAATCATGAACTAAACCAAAACACCACTTTTACATGTTTCATCACACCTAGCAACCCCATCCACTATATGATGTCCATTGCACCCATTTGCTTGTCTCAGTTAATGCCATTTGCTTCCATTGTTATTATACATTAGTCCTTATAAAAGAACTCAATTTCTATTGTTACGAAATGCAAATTTGCAATACCAGAAAGAATAATTGTACCAGTTCTAGATGCTTCAAATTGATGGAAAGAAAAGAGACGATAGGAGTAAACCAAACCTTGATATAGACACATATATTTCACCATACATACTGATAACTTCCTCTACATAGTTATAATCTCATTAGCACAAATGTAACTTCACCATAAATAAATGTATGTTACTTTAATAGAATTGAAACAGAAGGATTAAGCAGAGCAAATTTGAGAAAATCCACATCATTTTCCAATGTAGCAATGTGTTGGGGTCTCATTGAGATCCATGCTTCCATTCCATCCTTTGTGTCCATGAAAACCACTGTGTTTGGAATTGTTTCACTATTGCCACCTTTCTGAGCCAACCACAAAGGTTTTCCCAACCCAAAATCCAACTCTTTGAATCCCATATCACACCAACTTGTGAACAAAAACGACACCGGATCTTTGTTCACCACCTCTTCAAGCATCAACTTGCCACACTCATCACTCCACCAAAACCCTTCATCCTTTTGAACTCTCACCAGCAATTCCTTTGTCACTTTCCCAATTCCACCCTTTGACACCTTTACCAATTCACTTATCTCAGTGTCCTTCTTCACATTCTCACATAGCATCACTGCTGGCCACAGCAAGTTCCCAATGGAGTTTTGTGTGAACGGTTCTCCCATTCTTCTCCTCATGTCCACAACATGCAGCACTACCACTGGCCTATTCTTGTCTTGTTCTTCTTTCGTGCATGACATAATCATGTGTTTGCATATGAATGATGACACTGCTTGGTACCTTGTAGGGTTTGTGTTCATCATTCTTCCATTATTTCCTAATGCAGCCTTGGATATGAGCTCATTCATGGCTTTGAAATCAAACAAGAATCTTCTTGTGGTGCAGAGTGTTTCAATTTCTATGTTCCTGCCGAGGTTGAGCACCCCCGAACGCATCAGTCCAGAGGTGTTCACCCTCGGCGGGAACAGAGAAGGCGCGGAAGAGAAATCAGGAAACGATATCTCTTCCGTTGACCCTCTAGAAATGGCAAACCAAGTCTTCAAGAAAGTGATGCAAGAAGAAGCATCCAAGAGTGTGTGAAGATTGCACATTGCAACAGCTATTCCGCCACACTTAAAAGTGTTGGCTTGGATCACTAACTGTGGCAACACTTCATGGTTAGGGTGAGTCTTGTTTGGCTCACAAGGAAGCAATTCGTTAAGCAATTCTAGTTTTGGTGGGTTGAGGAACTCTTCAATGGTGATGTTCACTATTGTGGATTCTATGTAGATTGCACCTTCATCATTGCAATTAATTGAAAATGGATCATCACTACTCTTTCTACCTGCAAATAGGGGTGTAAGTTACCGAACTAAACCGAAATTTACCGCAAAATCGAACCAAAATTTACAACAACCGAATAAAAACAAAAAAAAAATCAATTTTTTTGGTTTTTTTCCGAAGTAAACCGATCGGTTCGGTTCGGTTTTCGGTTGGCTCAGCAGAAATCGAACCGAACCGAACCGAACCGCAGAAGTGGTTTAGTAATATATTGAAATGGAAATTTTAGACTTAACAAATGTGTTTGTTTTATGTTTAGTTGTTGGAATGAGTTGAAATTGTGTTGAATTTGAATGTAATGTAATATTATTTCAGTTTATTAATTGTTTTGAACATCATTTTACTAAGATTAATTTTCTATTAGTTAAAATTTAAAAATAAAAAAAACCGACCGAACCAAATCGCTTTTGGTTCGGTTTGGTTCGGTTCGGTTGTTGCGCAAACAACAAACCAATTAGTTGGTATTATGTAAAAACCGAATAAATCGGTTCGGTTGGTTTTTGGTCTAAAATCGAACCAAACCGAACCGATAACACCCCTACCTGCAAGAGGGTAGAAAATTGTTAGTGCCTCGGATAGTGATTTCTTCAATTGTGTTAAAATGTCTGAAGATCCTTTGTGGTAAAATAGGATTAGTGGAAAATAGGTGTTAAGTTGATACACATCGAATAAACATAGTTTGTGCTTTTTGTGTTCTTCAAGAGTGGGTAATGATGGTTTAATGCTTTCTCTACATGTTATCTTAATTTCCATTATAAACTTTTATTTAAGTATATATTATAATTTATAGGGATTTAAGTATATTCGCTTAAATAGAGGAAGGCTATGGTTATAAGCTATGAACCAATAGTTTTGAACTTCTAACTTATATTATACATATATAATAACTTATTATAGAGAAGAGTAACCACTTGGTTTAATTAGGATTTCAGGTCTAGTCATATACTAATTAAGCAATGAGAAGGTTACATTAAGATTCACTATTATTATGATAACGTTTATAATATTTATTTTCAAGTTAAAACTGAATTACAGTGTAATTTAAGGTAAATACTCATATGCATTTCCTTTATGTAAAGTTAATATATAATTGAAAAATATTAAATTGTATTTATTTACAAGCACACAGAATACTAAGATACAAAATATAAAGATATAAAATGTGTTTGATAGATGAGATATTGTATCTACACTAAGACACAGAATATAAAGACATAAAATGTATTTGATAGATGAGATATTGTATCTACAGACATTAAATCAATGTATTTGGTATTTATATATCTTAAAAGAAAAATAAAAAAATAACACTAACAAGTAATAAAAGATAATTTATTTTTTATTTTTCTTTCATTATGCTTATTAATTTTTTATAATTATATTTTTTTTTAAATTTTTTGAATGAAAAAAATAGAATAAATTGAATTTTTGTAATTTGTTTTAGTTTATTATAAAAAAAATATAAAAATATTAATTTTTGCATCTCTATCTTCTATATTTTATTTTTAGTGTCTTATTTTATGCTATTCTTAGAATAAAATGCAGTATTAGACAACAATTTATTAATCAAACATATTAAATCATCTAACTATTCTCAATTAGCAACTTTATATAACGACAATTATACTGTGAGTTTTTACCACAATTTAACTTAAAATTTTTCGTAAATAAGTAAAAAGACGCTTTTTATTTTATGAATTCTATAAACAAATTAAGGACGGAACATTTGAAATTCTTCCCATCTGATAATACCACTTCAAAACTCTTATCTTCCAAGTTAAATATACCAATATTATGATAATATAGACGGTCTATATCTTCTAAGTTATCAGTTGGATTTGATTTCTTTTAGGGTTTAAAAAATTGCTAACCAACATTTCAACAGAAGAATTACACATCCAATCATTAGTGTGTAATTTCTCCTTAAATTGCTAATCATATATTCTTGACCATGTTTTGTATTTTTTTTAGTTCATAGATATTAAATTTGTAAGTTTCAAAACCATGATTCTAAAAATCAAATTGAATCGATTGATCGGATAAAAAATAATTAACTTAAACAATTCAGTTTACACCATAAAAGTGTTAAAAAAAATTGCTATTGAATTACTAAATTGGTCAATAAAACTGAATCGAAATCTGTCATTTAATAATTTATTTTAAAAAATTGAGAATCGGCTATTTTTAATATTTTTTATTAGTATTTAGCTAGTATAAATATTAAATTATCTTTAATAAATAAAATTATTAATATATTATATAAATTTTAATAAATATAAGTGTAAATTATATTAACTCATCTATATAAATTTTAGTAAATATAGATACAAATTATGTAGTTTATGTGTCTAAACTATAAATTCTTGTAAATATGAATATAACTATAGCTAACCAAATGTTAGTTCAAAATAATAACATCTAGTGAGCATATAATATTATTGTATTTTTAGTGTAAGCATAATATTTTTTAATAAAGAATTAGTTATAATTAATAATAGGGGTGGCAAAGTGGGCCGACTCGCCCCAACCCGTCCCGCCCAGCCTAGGCCCGCCATATAAATGGGGTGGATCGACCCGCTCCGCCAACTAAAATGGGTTCAAAATGCTAGCCCGTCCCACTTTATGGCGGATTGGCGGGTTGGCGGGCTAGCCCGCTTGACTCTTTTTTTTTTTTGAAAAATAAAATTTATTAAAATTAACCAAAAAATAATAATTAAAAAATCAAATACAAATAAAAAAATAGTCAAATTATAATATAATTTTTTTACTATTTTTTTTTAATTTTTAACTTCAATAAAATTGTTCAAAATAATATTTGTCAATAGAATCATCTTTATTTTAAAAAATAAGTTACATAATTTGAGCATATATACGAAATTGTAAAATAAAATAAATAAAGTTAATAACTCAAAAAAGAATAAAAACAAAAAATGAAAAAAAAAAGTGTTTAAAAATTCTATAATTATTAATTTTATAATAGTAATCACTCTTTTATTTAATTAAAAAAATAAAAATAAAAATTTTCGGCCCGGCGGACCGGTCCGCCCCGCCCCGCCAAAACCCGCCAATTTGGCGATGCGGGTTTGGCGGGTTTTTTAATTTAGCGGACTCCAATTCCTAATCCGACCCGCCTTTTTTAGCAGGTTTAGCGGATCGGTCCGACGGACTCGACCCGTTTTGCCACCCCTAATTAATAAGTCCATCTCATTTTTATTTGCTCATGTATATGAAGACATGTTGGCAAGATATATATATATATATATATATGATTGTGATCATAATATGAATACGCGTAATCAAAGTTAAAATGTAGGCAGCCAACTAAGTGTAGGAGATTTAATTTGGAGTGAGAGGTAATTATATATGGAAGGAGATGGAGGGGGCAAGAAAAGTTGACCAAAGAAAAGAGAATAATGTGTGATGAGTAAAACACGCATGAATATTGTTGTTCTTGAACGAGAAGTGAGGGAACAAAATAGGTAATATTAAAACCAATTCAAATCTCATCATCTAACTCATGCAAAGGATAGGATCATCATCGATCATAGGCCTCTTTCATCTCTCATTCCCCGTTGCAAGATCCGCCGTGTAATCACATTATTATTATTCTCCTTCATGCCGCCACTGCCTCCTCCTTCTCCTTCGTCTTCTTGATCCCTTTCAGCGAAAGAGATCGAGAAGGCCGAAAGAAGAAAGGAGGAGGAGGTTTTTATTTTCATTTTTGAGGATTCGTCTAATAACCATCCATAAAAATAAATAAGTGAAAATGGGTGGTGGCGCTCAAATTGAAAATGGTGGCATGGAAGGGTGGCTCTATCTTTTCACGTACAATAGGCTTGGCTATCAAGTCTCACGTAAGAGATACTTCATTCTCAAAGAAAATCTTCTTAGTAGCTTCAAAAACCAGCCCCTCTCCGTCGTCAAGGTCAACAACCTCACCCTTATTATTCTTATTATTATTGCATGTCATGGATTTGTTTCTCTCTATAGCTGTGTTTGGTTTAGTGTTAGAAAGAAGAGAAGCACGTTTGAGTGCATTGAACGCTTTTTCTTAATGTTTGGATTTTTTTTTTTTTTTCTAAACGCCAACGTAGTTTTACGTTCTTAACGTGCGTTTACAAGAAGTTAGAAATTGTAGCTTTTCCGTTTATAAAATAATTAAATTTATTATTTTTTTATCAATTTTACTCTTTATTTCCTTATTGGTAGTTTCTTTAGTATTCAAATATTTTAAATATATAATTATATTTTTTATTAAATTTTTATTTTTAATTTTGTATAAAAAAATTTATTTTTTGTTTGACTCTATTAAAACTTGTAATGTACCATTTCACGTAGTGTGTTATGAAAATGCATAACCCATTATTACAATGATTGGATTAATTTATATAATTAAGTTGACATTGGAGACTACTAAATAGAAGTAACTTTCAGGAGCCAAATAGAAGTGCAATTATAGACTCCAGCGTTCGTGTTAATGACAATGGAAGAGAGAGCATCAACAAAAAGGTACACTAGCTAGTGTTTGGGGAAGAGACAGAAACGAAAAGACTGAGACTGAGAGACAGAAACTAAGAGACAGATATTGAAATAAATCTCAATATTCTGTTTGGTGCAAAATGGGAGACAAAAATTGAAACAAGAATGAAACTCTAATTTAATTTGTACAAATGGTAAAATTGGAATTAATTAATTGAAATGGAGATATTTTAGGTATAAAATGTTATTAAAGTTTCAGTCTCCATCTCCAAAAATTTTAGTCTCTTATGTCCCTACTTTTTGGAGGTACTGAAATACTAAAATTTTAAGGATAGAGACAGAAATTTTAGTATCAATCTTTAAACCAACAAACATGATGCTTCTCAGTATCTCAAAACAAACACTACCTTAATAACTAATAAGTAAGTCATCAATTAACCATGCATTTATTGTAACCCAAAGTAATACATTATCAAGAAAAATCAATTGAATTTGAATTTTGTTGTAACATCTTATCCAAATTGGCTTATTTTTTTAATACTAATTAATTAAGTAGCAGTGGCTATTTGCTTTAATTTCTGCAGGTGTTCTTCATCTTCACAGTATATAATGCTTCAAACCAAAGGGATAAGCTTAAGGTTGTTCTATTCAATAAATTAAATACATATATATAAATCAAAATTTTACTATGATTGATTGAGCTATTATTGTTTGTAGTTGGGAGCAAGTAGTTCAGAAGAAGCTGCAAAATGGATTCGTTCATTGCAGGATGCTGCTATGAAGGTTCCATTTCTTATTAAATCTCTTTCACCATAGACAAATTATAATAATAATGAATTATTTGCATTGTGTATGTTATTATTATTATATGGTTGCATTGCAGGAGCCTCCAAATCTGCTGGCTTCTCCTTTGCCAAAAAAATCATCTCTAAGGTACATGATGAGATTTATTTATACATGATGAGCATGCATATAACTGTATATATATATATATAGAAATTGTTGTAATAATTATTATTATGATGTGATCAAAAATAGAAAGGGCGGTTCAAAAAGGCCAGATTGGGTGAAATTCTCATTTGACTGGCAATCATGGATATACAGTGAAGCAATGACCTCTGATGTTATTGATCATTCACCATGGCAGATTTTTGGTTGCTACAATGGTAATATAAGTACTAATTAATTGTCCTCATCATTAAATATTCATTCATAATCATAATCTTTGCTTATTATATGTTGTGTGTAGGACTAAGGATGTTCAAAGAGGCAAATCCTCGTAGAGGTGTAAGTTGCATTGCATGATCTTATATATATGTAGTATATGATGTTGTTTGATTAATTTTAGATGAGAAAATGATATGATATGATATGATTTTTGTACTTGTCCTCAGTGGGGTGATATACCTGTAATGATGGGAGTGGGTGTGGTTGATGCAAGTTCAGAAGCTATTTTCCACACTCTTATGTCTCTTGGTCCTTCAAGATCAGAGTAAGTTTCTAATTATCCAAATGGTGATGAATTTAATTAGATGATGATTCAAGTTCACTAATCAGATTATAGATTTTTCTGATGCCAATAATCTTGCAGATGGGACTTTTGTGTATACCAGGGCAATGTGGTTGATCACATTGATGGTCACAGTGATATTATTCACCTTCAGATGTATAATGATTTTCTACCATGGTAATAATCAATTCAATTCTTAACGTTTGGGGTAAATCCTATTTGTGTCCCTAACGTTTAAATCGTCCTATTTATATCCCTAACGTTTGTAAAAGTGATTCAATGTTATCCTGTTGTCAATTACACATCATGAGCGCTTTAGTTTAAGTTTTAAAAATCTCTTATTGAAGTTAGAATACAAATGTCTTTGATAGAATCGATGATCTACTCCGAAAAATAGCTCATCAAATGTTGAAACTAATTCCTACAACATTTACATAATTCACTTTTTCTAGGGACATAATTGAATCTAAACACAAATAGTGGGTATAATATTAAAATCGAACACATCCAAGTGAGACCTAATTGAGAATGAATACATCTAAGTGAAAATAATTGAAAAATATAATCTAATTTGTTAATATAATTGATAGTAGGATAACATTGAATCATTTTTATAAACGTTAAGGATACAAATAGGACGATTTAAACGTTAGAGATACAAATAGGACTTACCCCAAACGTTAGGGACAAAAACGATACTTTACTCTAACAATTAAATTAAGTATTCATATTCATTTTTCTAGCTAATTAACTTGTCTCATCTTTAATCAGGGGAATTAAACCACGAGATATGCTGTTAAGAAGGTATTGGAGAAGAGAGGATGATGGCACATATGGTAATCTTATTATCATTATGATTATCTTTGATATTAATTAATTAATTATTCATGAGTTGGGTTTAATTTAATTTTGGCTGTGAAACAGTGATATTGCTCCATTCTGTTCATCATAAAAAGTGTCCACAAAATAGTAACTTCGTCCGTGCATCCCTTAAAAGTAATGTATGCTTTTAAATTGATGTTTAATGCTTAATTAAACTAATTAGTTAATTAATTATTGTGTGTTACTGATAATGGATGGCATGAATTACTAGGTGGAGGATATGTAGTAACTCCAGTTAACAAAGGAAAGCAATCAGTAGTAAAACACATGCTTGCAATTGATTGGAAGTTATGGAAATTGTATCTGAGGCCTACAGCATCAAGATCCTTGACCATTAGAATGCTAGAGAGAATTGCAGCACTGAGAGAGATGTTCAAATCAAAAGGGGAGGGAGAAAGTGTAGAAAATATTGCAGCAGATATAGGGATACCAGCAACTCCAGCAAATGAGAAGGAGGATAATGAAGTAAAGACAGGAGATAATAGCAGCAAAAAGGTAGTGGACCTTATGGAAGTGGAAGATGATGCTCCCAAAGAGGGTACAAGGAGAACAAGTTTGGTTGGGTTGCATGAGTCAGCTGATGAGTTCTTTGATGTTCCAGAGCCTATTGACCAAGATCATCTTGACAATGACTGGCAATTTGACAATCAAACTTCTCAGGTTGCTTTCCATCCTACCTGTACCTTTTTTATTAGGCAATAGGGGTGTAAGCTACTGAACCGAACAGAAAACTACTGCAAAATCGAATCGAAAACTATAACAACCGACTTAAAAACCGAAAAAAATCGGTTTTTTTTTTGTTTTTTCTGACAAAACCGATCAGTTTGGTTCGGTTTTCGGTTGGTTTAATAAAAACCGAACCGAACCGAATATATGCATACATTTCAATGTTTTAACCTTTAACCTAACAACAAAAATTCTCAATCCCTAACCATTTCAATGTTTTACTCTTATTATTTCAATTTATTGACTATTTTGAACCTCTAATTATTGTGATTTATATTTTTCTCATTAGGAATTAAAAACTGAAAAAACCGACTGAACCAAACCGCTATTAGTTCAGTTCGGTTCGGTTCGGTTCGGTTGATTTTTTATCCAAAACTGAACCAAACCCAACCGATAACACCCCTATTAGGCGATCACTCACATGAAGACAACTGCACGTGAATTTCCATCACAAATGAAGTAAAATGTTATTATAGGAAGATAAAATTTGTGTGTTTCTCTGTTATTTCTGATTGGATTGAAACTATGTGATGTGTACAGTCTCCATTTCACCCCAAGTTACCAACACCTGCTGGTTTGGTGAAAAAGCTGCAGGGCCTTGCAGGTTTTTAATTAGTATATATCAAACGTGCATATTTTTAGATGATTCGCTGAAACAATATAACATAATAATTGATGTTTTATTGCAGTTCAGAAAAAAGGGTATATGGAAATACCAGAGGTAGCATTGGAGACAGATGAGCCAGCTTATGGAACTACTCTTCAAAAAGATTTAACTTGTGATTCACCATGCAGTTGGGCTGAATCTGATCCATCTTTGTATTTGATTCGCGGCCCAACTTATTTGACAGATAATCAAAAGGTATGCTTATACAAATTACAACAACAATGCTGGACGATAAAGTGTTAGAGATATAACCATTCGTCTGCAGGTCAAGGCAATAGGCTCCTTGATGCAACTTGTCGGCGTGGATTGGCTCCGATCCGGTGTGAGAGAAGATAATCTAAGTAGTCGGCCTAGTAGCATAGTTCAAAAATATGCAGCAGCAGGTGGTTCAGAATTCTTTTTTGTTATCAACATACAAGTAAGTAATTAGCAGGAACTAACTCATATAAACCATATAATATAGAACTCATGAAGTAATGTATGTCATCATAATAATTGTATGTGTGTATAAATCTCAGTTGCCAGGGAATCCATTGTATTCTGCTGCACTCTATTACATGATGAGAACTCCATTGGAAGACAATTATTTACTGCATAATTTTGTTGAAGGAGATGATGCCTACAGGAATTCAAGATTTAAGTTGATACCATACATTTCTAAGGTAGGTAGTAGTGATCATTGATAAATATATAAATGCAGAGTGATGTGTATATTAATATTGGCATGCATGTGGTTTAATTTGTTTAGGGATCATGGGTAGTGAAGCAAAGTGTTGGAAAGAAAGCATGTTTGTTGGGGCAAGCGCTAGAAGTAAAATATATACGTGGGAAGAACTATTTAGAGGTATGTAACCAAGTCTTTAATATGTAATCATATGATGAATAGTGTTATGGTTACTGATTATTGATGTATTATTTTTTTTTTCAGCTTGATATCAATGTTGGATCTTCAACAGTTGCAAGGGGAGTTGTAAACCTTGTTCTTGGATACCTTAACAATTTGGTCATAGAAATGGCATTTTTAATACAGGTAAAATATTGACCTTTTAAATTTATAGTAAAGATTCAGATGCAGTTAACTTCACGTGAAGTTAATTGTTGAGAGTCATTAGATGACAATTTAGTTAAATCTGTCAAATTATTTAACGACTTTTAGTTGTCAGTTTTAGGGGTGTAAGTTACTGAACCGGACCAAAAATTACCGCAAAACCGAACCAAAAATTACAACAACCGACTTGAAAACCGAAAAAATCAGTTTTTTTGGTTTTTTTTTTTACAAAACCGATCGGTTCGGTTCGGTTTTCGGTTGACTCAATAGAAACCGAACCGAACCAAAATGAACCAAAGATATGCATACATTTCAATGTTTTAACCATTTTAACCTTTAACCTAACAACAAAAATCCCCAACCCCCTAACCATTTCAATGTTTTACTCTTATTATTTTAGTTTATTGACTATTTTAAACCTCTAATTATTGTGATTCATATTCTACTCATTATGAATTAAAAATCGAAAAAACCGACCGAACTAAACCGCTATTAGTTCGGTTTGGTTCGGTTCGATTGTTGTAAAAGTAGCAAACTGAACGATTGTATATCTATAAGAACCGAACCGATAATACCCTAGTCAGCTTCACATAAAATTGACTGCACCTAAATTTCTATCTTAATTTATATATTTGCAAACAAGAAGACACTTGACAAAATGAAAACTGTGCAGGGGAACACACAAGAGGAGCTCCCAGAGATACTTATTGGAACATGTAGACTCAATCATTTGGATTCATCGAAAGCATTTATGGTCAAACAATAATGAAAATTAGGGTTGTTGTTGGGCTGGGCTTTGATAGAAATTGGGTCAGTAAGTGGGCCTGTCAGGGACCAGAATCATTGGTCCGACTGGTCAAAGCGTCATCTATTTTGAGAAAAGTGAAGAGCATGGCAACTCTTCACTACAGTTCATGCTTTCATTTCTGGTGGATATGCCAATGCTATTGCTATTTCTAGGAGAGTTTCCCTTTTGTAAAACTTAAACCTGTTGTTCCCTTTTGCAGTTTTGCCTCTTTATAGTGATATATAATTAAATATCTTTCACTTCATACTAATTAGAATATTATATAAATATATGAGAATAATAATTGATGAGAAATTCCTACACAAACAAAAGATTCCCACTTTGCATTTAGACACGTGATAAAAGAAGAATATTACTACATCCCCGTTTAGAGAAGATAATATTCTTTTTGTGATAATTGTAATTAGTTGTCTTGAATTGTAGTCACGTTCATCAACAACTTGAGGTTGCAATCTTAACATTTTAATATAGTGACTAAAAATAAAGCCTAACAAGTTGACTCAACAGAATTTAGTTGGGTTTTGAACTATGATGTACGGATACTGACATGGACACGGGACACGACACAGGACACGTCGACATGCGAATTTTAAAATCTTACATGACACGAGAACACGTATATATATAAATTATAAAGTGGTTTTTAGATAAATTATAATGATATTTTGATATTTATTGATATTGAAATATAAATTAAAATCTTTAATTATTTTTAATGTCTTGTTTTAATTATATCAAGTATTTAAAATATTTTTTGTTTTAATAAATAATAATATATACTATATCTAAATTTATTTTAAGAATGTATGTTAAGAATAAAACTGGACACGCGGACACGTGATGGTATTTAGGTGTATCCAGACGTGTTCGGAGAAGAATTTTTTATTTTTTATTAAGACACGGTTGGACACAGCAGACACGCGTGTCGGACGAGTGTCGGTGAGTGTCGTATCCGAAATGTGTCCAACACGCGGACACGATAACTCAGCGAAATGTCCGTGTTTTGAACCAATTATTATCATTTTCTTTCTTTTTTTTTTTCTAACAAGGGTTGAAATTGAAGGAGAAGTGTTTGAGAAAAAAGGGATTCAAAGAGTGCAATCCAAGTTAGTTAAGGAAGGGTTGTGAAGTGGAGCAGCACTAGTGCAGTAGTGCCACCATACTCTGTTGTTTATATTCCCTTTGAACAGATTTTTATTTCTTTTAGAAAGTGAGAGTATATTTGAAGGAAACTATCAATGATTCAAAGAGTGTAATTCAAGTTTGCTCAGTTATTTAATTAGTACTAGTCAGAAAAGTTTGATTTTTAGATGAACTCTTTAAAACCTGGCTAAAGTTTTCGTTTTACATAATGTTGTTCAACTTCACACTCAAATTTTACTACTACTACTACTATTATAGTATTGGAAACATTTTAAGTGCAACGGGAGTATCAGCGCTCCAATTATTTTAACCGTTGATCTAAATTATAAAAAATATATATAATATATATTAATTGAAATTAACGGTTAAAATAATTGGTGCACCGGTACTCTCCGGTGCACTTAAAATGTTTCCTATAGTATCATTGCTTTAGGCCATCAAATTACTTACCATACCTTTATTTTTTTTTAATTATGTTTCTTTTAAGTGAGTAATTTCCTCAATAATTTTCGAAGAAAAAACATTTAAAACAAAAATGAAAATGGGATATGAATTAATGGCGTTTAAGGCCTTCCGTTTCGATTCTACAGCTCCTCGATAAGCATTCAAAGCATCAACCGGTTCTCACTTGTTGAACATTAAAGTTCAAGTTGCATTGTTGCAAGGTAAGTGAACTTCAAATGTTGACCAATTTAATTCTTATTTTATTTATTATTTTTTTTTAAAAAAAAAGGGGGAAGAGACATGGGAGTATAATATTATATTATACACTTATATAAATCAAAGACAACTCAATATTACATAAATCACCAAAAATAAAAAACGTTATGTAAATGTTTCTTTGCATATCATTTTATAAATCGAATTCACTAAACTCGAATTACAAGTTATAATAGTAAATCGAATTAAAATATATCGAATTAGTAGGATTTCATGTAAATCGATGTAAGTAACTTCGATTTACTAAGAAATACACATGGTATTAGACATTACCCATAATAAATCGATACAGTCTATCTCGATTTAGTCCATGATATTTGCACATAGTAAATCGACACACCTTGATTCGATTTATGCATATTCGCGTTCCAATGTAAATTAATACACCCTTATTCGATTTACATACATACCTCTGTATAGAGAATTCAAATTGACTTGTTCGAATTACATTTCATCACATCATGCCCCATCAAAACGAGGAATTCATAGCAACTAATGGAATCTATAGTAGAAGATTGAAACTGCGGAGATGGAAAATGACCCAAATCGAATCTATCGGTTGGATGGAATTACACATATTACTGATAGCATGCATGAAGAGATTAGTAAATAAAATTTAATTTTTTCATTTTCTTTAAGAAATAAAAAATTGCTAGTGATATTAAATCGTTCATAACTTGATTATTAGAATTATTAGAATCTTTAAACTTCAAATAGTAGTTAGAGTATTGATTTAGGAATTTAGGGTGTTAGAAGATTGAAATCACAAATGCATGTAGGATGAGGGAGTAATTAAGTATGTTGACGAGTAGATTAACAGGTTTGGTTAGAATTTGTAAGTTTTTATTGTTAGAAGTTTAACGAGGTTAGAAATTTTGTTGGAGTTTAATTTAATTTAATTTAGATTTCAAGTGTTGGATTAACTAGGCAGTAGGGATTAGCAAGAATTTAGAATGATTTAATTTATTTAAAAAATTGAATTTCAAATGTTAGATTAAGGAAGCACTACAATTTTAGTTATATACTAAAAGGTTTAGCTTTCCGTCGTAAATACTATATTAACTATGTTTTGTTAGAATTTAATTTAGTTTTAGTTAAAGTATTTTTTTATTAGAATTATCTGTTTTAGGTAATTTTTGTTTTTTAGAGTGTTATGATTCTAAGAGAATTTTTTATTATCATGCAGTCCCACCGCTGTATCACGAGTATGAGGAGGCAGCATGACATGTCCTTAGACAATAGGATCATGCCGTACCTGTAGATGGCTGGTGTGGCCCATTTCGCGAGACTTAACGACCGCTGGTTTAGGTTGAATAAGCCATTAATGAGTGTATTTCTTGAGAAATGGCATCCGGAGACGCATACATTTCACCTGCCATTCGGAGAGTGCACGATTACGCTACAGGATATAGCGTACCAACTAGAGCTCTCGATCGATGGACAGCACATCAGCGAATATTTGACAGATTTTGAGCGGTACATCGACAGCAGCCGTCCATCATGGGTTTAGTTCGAGGAGTTATTAGGTGTGTTACCGACGGCAGACTGCATCGACAAGTTTACTGTGAAGTGCACTTGAAATAGAATTTGCAAATCATCGTCACTGCCTATGACAAAGGAGTCGTACTTCACATCATCCTGCAACACGAAAATCAAAATTCTATAGAATAACTTCTCCACCATTTCACACCTTGCATCCCCAGATTTTAGATTATAGTATTCTGAAACTCGGTGAAACTCGTTGAAGGTTTGAGAAAAATACTAAGCGGATCCTTATCAATAAATTTAATTTCAGAACACATTTTTTTCTTAATCGACCCTCTATAATGCACCAGAACTAAAAAACTATCATCACTAGCCATTGTGACTTTCACTATCATGAGAAATTCATGTTCAACTCCTATTTACATACGTTGGTTTCATACTAAATCAAATTCTTTAAATTCGATTTATACATATAGCTCAATACATACTAATACGAGTATAATGAATTCGATTTACCCCTAGCAACCATTGAGCATAAATTGAATTTGTTACATTTGATTTACTAAGGCTGTTAGAAAGGGTAAAAGAGAATAATTAAAAAATAATTTGTGTGTATTCTAGTTGTATAGAATGATAAAGAGTATTTATAAGTGTTAAGAGAATCAAAATAATAAAGACATAATATTCTACAATAAATATTCAGATATTTTAAATAATGCTAATTGATATAATTAATCCTAATTATACTCTAACATCCCCCTTCCCTCTCAAAATCAAGTAACAACTTGAGTTTGAAACTTATTTAAAACAACGAAATAACAAAAACGCGTAAGCTGATAAAATGGGTACAGACGTAAAAAACGCAGACGGAACTGTTGGAAGAAAGCGTAGACGGAACTGCTACAAAGAAGTGCAAATAGAACTGCCATAAGGAAGTCCAGACGGAACTGCCACAAGAAAATACAGATGAAACGGTCACAAGGAAACGTAGACGGAACTGCCACAAGAAAACGCAGACGGAAACTGGCACAAGAAAAATGCAGACGAAACTGGCGAAAGGAAGTGAAAAACTATATGATTTCTCCATGAGAATAGGTAAACAGTATATGACAATGGTGTTTGATCATTCAACTCAAAAAGATACAAGACACGGAGAACAGACTAGTCGGTGAGGTGAAAAAGTATTAAAAAAGTGACAAAAGACAAAGAAAAATAGAATAAAGAAAAAATATGAAAAATACGGTGATTTCATAAAAAAAATAATATATTTTCTTCAATAAGGATACCATGACTCTGATACTATATTCAAAAGGATAAGAGAGAATAATAGAAAAAGTATTTGTGTCTGTTCAAGTTGTGTAGAATGATACAATATAAAAAAGTATTTATAAGTATTAAGAGAGTCAAATCGAAATAATAAAAACGTAATATTTTATAATAAATATTTAAATATGTTAAATAATTCTAATGAATGATATTTGATCCTAATATATTCTAATATATTCTCAAAGAAAATGCAAATCAAATTGGCTTAATTTGATTTATTTGTTGCACCATGTAATTTGAACCAGGCTGATTTAATTTAGTGTCACATAATTCGAATCAATATGTTTTGATTTACTATTATATTATGTAATTGGAATTAGTTTAATTCTATTTATATAGAAGTATGATTGGGGACATTCACGTAACGTTTTCTATTTTAATTGATTCATATAATATTGAGTTGCCTTTGGTTTATACTTTATATAAGTGTTTTACCCATATTATTATAATTTTATCGTTTTCTATTTATTAGCCCTTTTATTAGGTAATATTTATTAGATTTAAAGATATTCGGTTAAGAAAACAAATACTAAAAAATTATTAAAAATAAAGTTAATATATTTTATATTATTAAAAGTTAAAAGTTTGTATTTTTTTTTATTTGTTCTCTTTTATTCGAATTGAACAAATCCCTTAACATACTTTATAATTTATTGAAATTAATTTATTAAACATAGAAAATGTATTTAATCAAAAGGAACCTACAATTTGAAGAACTAATAGGTAAAAACTTTTATCAATTTCAATGGGTTAACTAAATTCCCTAACTCTCCAATACCTCATATAAATCTAACATTACGCGTAGTCTCAATTTTTATTGACTTTAACAAATATACAATATAAATTTATTAAAAACTTAAATTTTATAAAATAAAATAATAAAATAAAAGTTAATGAGTTATAACTCAAATGACATAGTCTCTCCATACTCAATTAAGAGGTTGTGGATTCGAGTCTCCTATCTTTGGTAAAAAAAAAAAAAACAATAAAATAAGAAAGTAATGAGTCTTAAATTTATAATTTTGATCATATATTTAAACCTTAATGAGTATTCCTTTACTAAATTGGTAAGTTAATAATGAGAAGATGCGTTAGAGTGTAAGATTGGAAATGGTGTCCAGCGGTGGTTTGAAAG
Source organism: Arachis hypogaea (assembly GCF_003086295.3). Classification (NCBI taxonomy): domain Eukaryota; kingdom Viridiplantae; phylum Streptophyta; class Magnoliopsida; order Fabales; family Fabaceae; genus Arachis; species Arachis hypogaea. Next base: position 577,040 of record NC_092054.1, on the reverse strand, counting down.
ATACAAGCGGGGAAATGGAGACAAGGTGGTAGAAGGGAAGGGGGAGTGGGGGCCCATCCATAAAAGTTAAAGAGAGAAGAACACTTCAACATCAAGACACAACTCTCAGATATGATATGATATGATTTTTGAGATGATATACATGTCAACATAGTAAAACCCATCCAGCTAGCATTCAAGTAGCAACTTCTTCCACCTACCATCTCTCTCCTCCCTTCTACTTCTCTTCTCCTCTCTTCATTCTTCAACCAAACCAACCATTTTTACTTCCAGGTTTCGCCCTTCATTCCTTATTTGCTTCATAACTTTTTTATTTACAACCATACCCTTTATATTTACCTCTCTGTTCTTATATTTTGTTTTTTTTACTTCTTTTCAGGGTTCAAGGTTTTAAATAATTTATATTACACACTCCCAAGGAAGAAGTATTCAACTCAACCGCAAAGAAAGGTTAGCTCCTGCTCTTTCATCTTCTTCCTCCATTTTTTATTTTTTCTATAAATTATATTTAGAAGGAAAAGTCTAGGACCATCAATTTTTGTGTTTTATGATCAGCACTTTACCATAAAAAAAAAAGTGAGTAATTTTTTACCGTTAGATATAATCTCACACCATTAAAAAGACTATTGATGACTAATTGATGATTACAAAACACAAAAATTGTTGAGCTCCTAACATTTCTCTATTTAGAAAAGAGAGGAGCTGAGAAACATTCAACATACCGAAATTTTCTTTATCTTCAAATTTATTACTTCAAGGATAAAATGAACACTAAATTGTACCTGTTTTATGTTCCGGACGGGACCAGCTGTCGCTAACATGCACCAAGAGTTATTTACACTTAAAACATTTTCCATTGTGATAAAATTTGAAAAAAAAAAAAAAGGAAACATGTCCAAAAATTAAAAACCTTTCTCCAATATTACGATTTGGTCCACCCAAATTATCTATATATATATATTACATGTGAAGTTTATTTTTAATTTTTATTGTGTATAACGTTAAAATCTTTCACTTTGGATTTTAAAATCTTCGATGTGAATAATTAATTACTAAATAAGTATAGATTTTGTTGCAAAAATTTTGAATAATAAAAGTATTTAGTGGAAAAGAGTATTGCTAACGTGCGCAGGGGGTTCCTCTAAGATGGACACATAGCATTGGGCCTTTCATGGGTCCCCGGCATGGTCGCTACTACAAATAACGGATTCCGAAACCATTCACATTTCATTCATTCACCGAAACAAAACAAACTACTCATAACTTCTTTGCTTCTTTTCCTTTCTCATTTTCTTACACTTACACCTCAACATTTTCTCTTCTCTTTTTCTCGTTTCAATTTTCTCAGGAAAATCACAGAGAAAATGATTGAGCCAAACTTCGTCGACGACGTAGACTGCGGCAGCTTCTTCGACCACATTGACGACCTCCTCGACTTCCCCGCCGACGACGCTGCCACCGCCGACGCCTCCTTGCCCGTCGCTGCCGCCTGCGCCGGAAACATTGAAACGCCGGCGAGCTTCTGGTCTTCCGAGTCCAACAGCGGTCTGCCGGCCACAGATACAGCATTTCCCCGCCGTGATGCCGTGACGGACCTCTCGGCGGAGATTTCCGTTCCGGTGAGTTTCCTTACAGTGTAACGTACTCCTTTTTTTTTTAATGCGTTTTTGTTTTTTGTTTTGTTTTTACGTTCACGTGGATTCCATGAACGTGCATGTGATTATATCAACGCGCTTGCCATTTTTTCTGATTTCTGTCATCCGTTCGATTAACTGATGCTGACGTCATTGGCTTTGTATACGTTCAGGATTGTCTTTTTTTGAAACTTGACTGGTGTAATGTAATTATGTAGCGTTGCATTTTTAGTCACGACTGCTACTTTTTTGCATAAAGCACCGTTGTTTACGCTCACACTCCACAAAATATTTATACTTATTTGGTAGTATATTTCATAAGGAGAGTGCTAGGTAAACAATGATTATTTTGAATAACATGAATAATCACCAATTAAATAAAAATACACTATACCTTTAAATTAACTATCTAAATCTTAATATTAAAATAACCATCCGTACACCTAGTGAAATGAACATCCAATATATCTATTATTCACATTGTTTAATATTTTCATTGTCTATCTATACTTTTCTATTTCATAAAGATACTCATAATTTGGTGTATATTACTTATTTGCTTAATATACTAATACTATGTTAGTGATGCTTCATTTGGCCATTTGGTAAATCCTTTTTTTTTTTTACTTTTTCTTTTAATTATTTTTTATGCAGATGGGAAATGTATCCGTATGTATGGTGATAGTTTCTAATAGATAATGGAAAACCATTTTTCCTGCGCGAAATGATTAATGGGTAGAATGAAAATTGGGTTCTATTACTTAATACTAGTCTTTCATTTGTCTAGTGATATTACATATAGATTATTTAAAAAAAATTAAAATGATTTCGAGTTCTTATGTTATTCTTTGTGTGGCCGTATGACTTTTTTAAACAATAGATAAGTCAACTATTTTGCCATATGCTAATGCAAAAGGAGAATACTTTTACGGTTGTTAATCGAACCGTGAGACGATTTGACAGACTTGACTAAATTGTTAACAGTTCTCAATTATCAACGCTAGTGAGTTTTTCCCGATACAAAATTGGGTATTGTACAATTTTTTTTTTCTTTTTTCAAAAAAATTATATTGGCCTTTTCTAAAAGAAAAATGATTGTGGGGTTCTTAATTTTATTACTACTACATTTCAGTAACTTCAGTGTTGAAGACATTTATGGACAAAGGTATTGTGACCATTTGGTTTAGACAAATTAGATTTAAGTTTGATTTTGATATAGTATGTGCAATTTGGATTACAACTAAAAGCCGATATTAGGAAATAGGAATACTCTATACTCTAAGAGAAGGGCAATATGGTCATTAAGAGAAGGACGCTTTGATTGTGTCGGTGACATGTAGCACACGTCCTCTCCACTCTGCATTCATTGGTTGGTGGGGTTTGTTTTGCGTAAATTATTTGTATGATCATTATTGGAGCCGGATGTCATGTGACTTGCCATGTGATACGATAATGAACATTGAAAACAGAGGTTGTAATGTCACTCTTTGTAGCAGCATCCCACATGACTCTTCCTCCTACATCATTTACCTCTCTACTAGTTAATTACCATAATTTTCATATCTATATTCAATTATATGCACTCCTATTAGCCTATACTAACCTTTATATATTTATGTATATTAGTCTCATTTTGATCAATGTGCTGTAATTTTCAGTATGAAGACATTGTGCAGTTGGAATGGTTATCCACTTTTGTGGAGGACTCTTTCTCCGGTAGGAGCCTTACCATGAAGAAGGTGGAGCTCCCCACCACCACCACCACAATCAAGGAGGATTTGACTCGTTCACAATTCCGGACATCAAGTCCAGTTTCTGTCCTAGAGAGCAGCAGCTCTTGCTCCAGGGAGAAGGTTGTGGCTCAATGCCCGGAGATTTATATCCCAGTGGTGCCTTGTGGACGTGCGCGAAGCAAGCGGCAGCGCCCGTCGAGCTTCAAGGCACATCCGGTGATGCAACTCATCTCCCCTGCTTCCTCTGTTGGTGAGAACACACAGCCTAATGTCATTCTTAAGGCTTCTTCAGATTCTGAGAATTTCGCGGAGTCTCATCCTGGAATCAAGTTAGCAAAGCAAGCTTCTGGAGAGCACAAGAAGAAAAAGAAAACCAAAGCACCTAATCCTTTAACTGAAGATGATGATCATGATACTAACCAGAATAGTGCGGCAGCTAGGAAATGCATGCACTGTGAGATAACCAAGACACCACAGTGGAGGGCAGGGCCAATGGGGCCAAAAACACTCTGCAATGCCTGTGGTGTTCGCTACAAGTCGGGCCGCCTCTTCCCCGAATACCGGCCTGCTGCCAGTCCAACGTTCTGCCCTGCCGTGCACTCCAATTCACACAAGAAGGTCCTTGAAATGAGAAACAAATTTGGCTTCTCAACTGATTCAGATGCTTCTCCTGAACTCATTCCAAACACTTCAAGACTTGGATTGGAATACATGTGATAGGGGCCAATGATTCTAGTTGGACAATTTCTATCTCAATATATCTTTATTTAGAATCATGATTTCAGTTATTTTCTTATTAGTATTATTTCTTAGTTAATTGGATTTTTGTACAGTGCTGGAATGGGGGGTTTATAGGAGCCATAGTTGATGATGATGATGATGATAATCATAATTTAGCTATTAGAAGAGGATTAATATGAGAACTGAAGAAAAAGGGTAGAGTATTTGCAAGTCAGAAAGGTTAGAGTTTTTAGTCTAGCAGTTGTAGTAATCAATAGGCATTGGAATCCCCCAGTTGTAGCGTTATACTTTTATTCATTTCATTTTTGTTTTTGGTTTCTGTTTCTAATATATCTCTTCTACCAATTATTTCTGACTTCTGTTGCTAATTTCTGATTTTTATCTCCCTAAGATACTTTCGTTACTGTCACGTTGATGTTTACTTACCTGAATCAGTAGAAAGTAGAAACCTACCTGCTACCAGGTACCAACCCCAGCAAGAAAGGAAAGTGAAAACAGAAAAGGGGAGAGAGAAGTGGTGGTGGTGGTTTTAGAAATGATGATAATTGCTCATGCCTTGGAAGGTAAGAGACTAAGAGTGATATGCTACTAACTAAGCAAGTTCAATTATGATTTACGACTTCAAGCGGCTATTTTTCTAAAGGATTTGGTGACGTGTCACGGTCTCACTGGACTTTACAGCTGACAATAAAGTTGTGAATGATAACTAGCTAGAATTCTATTGATTGTACCAATCATTTTAGCTAAAAAAGAATTTCCGGCAGGTAGGGGTAGGACATTTTCTTGGGTGCCTGTGAAGATAGATGCATATACACCAAACAATGTTGGCAATTTTTTTTAACAATGATATCACAATCATTTACCCATTTTGTGTTCATTATTTTCACCTCATTTCTAATGATGTAGTTTTATGAGAGAGAAATGCTAGAGGCCTATTAAAATTTATTATTTTTAGTCATTAATTTAATTTTTTTAATTTAGTAATTCAACAACATATTTTAGTCTATATTTTTAAATATTGACAGTTAATTAATGACCAGAAACAATAAATTCTAATAGTCTTCTAATATTTTTTTTTTTATGAAATATTTATTCTGTCGAAACAAAATTACTCTCATCATCTCTAATATGCTCTTCCTTTGTTTTTTTGAAAGGTTAACATAATTTCATTGAAGGGAAACTTTTAAGTTCAAACTAACTAATCTAAGAGCATATTTAATATTTAAATATTATGAAATATAAAAAATGCTTATTCTTAATTGTTTTAAGTATATTTGTTAAAATAATATAATAAACTCTTTAGGGTCTTGTTCTTTTTTCTTTTGGGCCCAATTTATGCTTAAATTTCGAATATAATCATTGGGCTCTTGTTGTTTTAGCCCAATAGATACTTGTAATTTTTCTTAGGATTCATTATCCATTCATATTTTGTTTATATGTTTAACGAATATAAATTATAGAATATAGGAGCAACTATTTTGTAAACGCCAAGTTTATAGAGATTCACCAACTATAAGTATTACTCTATCTGTGAGCTCGTGACACAAGGTTTTGGGGATTAAAACTATATAGACAATAGATTATTAAATTTAAGTTGCTGAAACTAAGCAGTTTTCCTATCATTTCATCACATGCTATCACAATATTTAAACATTTTGATATGTTGTATACGTAGTTATTTAGTTTTTGTAGGTTACAGTCGAATTAAACTTTAATATTTAAGAAAAAGTATAGATAGACAATAAAAATATTAAACAATGTGAATAATGAATATATCGGATGTTTAATTCACTAGATGTGCAGATAGTTATTCTAATATTAAGATTTAGGTAAATAATTTAAAGTGTAATATATTTTACTTGAATTGGGTCAATTTTAAGATCTATGATTCATATTATTCAAAAAAGTCATTAGTTATCTACCATAATCCAATACTTAATTAGAATACGTTTCTATGATTTACCAGTTGTGCTAATAATTTTTAACAAAATTATTTTTTATTATTTATGTTTCTCTGAATTAGATAATCGAAGAAATATATATTTTGTGAACTCCAAAAGGGAAAATGCAATAAGCCATTTCAAAACAGGAAGGAAGATATTAAAGAAAAACACATGCATTTTATTTTTAAATTACCATTGTTTTGAGACATTGTATTTGCATGAATGGTAGTGCATTCACAACTTCCAATTTTATTTTATTTTTTCTCCTCACTTCCATAGTTCCATATATTGCTCAGTTTTCTAAAGTACAATTTGTTTTTTCGCTAACAATAATAGTTAAGAATACTGGTGTAAAGTTATTAATAGTGAAAACTAAGAACTTTCAATGGATTAGAAGTCTTAAAAACTTAAAATCTTTATCTTTTTAATAATCGGAAAATAATGTCCCCATATATGTAATAACTGTAGATTATTTCTAAATCATGGAAGTTCGCTACATTTAATTTATCAATAATGCTACTATGAGAATAATCTATAATTATTTTATTTAATTTAATATTTATAATTTTATTTATATAATATTTAAAATTATATATTTATTATATTTATTATTATGTATTTATTTTAAAAATAATTAATAAATATAAAATAAGATAACTTTAAACTGATTTTACCTGATTTTATTATCTCCCATATATTTTTCCGTTAATTTATAGGGTATACTGTAGCTGAAAAGCATTGTAAATAGGTAGTTACAACTTACAACTTATAAGTTTAAACAGATTAAATCAAATTCATAATTAGGACTCGTAATGGGTAGGGTAGGGTAGGATTTATACTATATCCTAATTCTACCCGCGAGTTGAAAATTTTTTTAAAATTTTATCCTACCCTACTCGCAGGTTAAGAATCTCTCAACCCTAACCTTACCTGTATCCTAAAATTCTAAACCCTATCTGATCCGACCCTACCTATAGAAACAAAAAAAAAAAAATCAAATAAATATAAAATTCAACTATTTCAAATTTCATACATATTAATAAAATAGAAAATAAAAAACTAAGTTCAAATTAAAATTAAAAATAATAAAATCTTAAAGAAATTCAACATAAAATTACAAATAATATGATCATCAACTAGTTTAGTGATTATTTCAAGTTTTTATAAGAAGAAAATTGTGAGTACAAAACTCATTTTCTTCACTACATACAAAATTTTACATATATATTATATAATATATTAAAGATGCGGGTAGGGTAGGGTAGGGCATACCCTAAACCCGTACTCTACCTTATGCGCAGGCAAATTTACACCCTACCCTACCTGCAGCGGATAGAGTAGACAACCCTACCCGAACAGGTTAGTTCGGGTTGGATACTCGCCGGTAGAGTATATATTGTCAGCCATATTAATAATGGCTAATGATCAAAATCAACTACATAGTTGTAATTAAGGAAAACAATCAAATGCCAATCAGTTATATCTCAAATGACATAATCTCTTCATATTTATTTAGAGGTTACGGGTTTGAGTCTTTTTATTTTTGGTAAAAAAAAAAAAAGAAAAACAATCAAATTAGACATACTAGTTTTAGTCTTCCTGTTGCATCAGATGATATGCACTTTATAAATTATATAAATTAATTAAAAAAAGTCAATATTAAAAAATAAAAAATTTATACATAAATTAAACTTTAAGTAAAATTATAAAAATATTCAATTCTAATTTATTTATTTAATTTTATATTATTATCTTTATTTTTGTTCTTTTAAGCAGTTACTTTTGTTTTTTTAAATTATATTTAAATACCACAGGACAAATATAAAATTATTAGATAATATCATATATTTTAAAAAATATTACAATTAAATGATATTAAAAATATAAATTGTTAAAAAAATAATATATAAATGATATAACTAATAAATACAGTTAGACAAAAAATATAAAAAACTAAAGAAATTGTAAAGATCTAGTGTTTTAGAAATTTTTCACCATTAACTAACAAAAAAAAATTGTGGTCATCAACCAAATTCTTTAAATATTTGTACAAAATATTAGTACGAATGAAAAAAAATTAAAATGATGTGAAAAGAGAAGATAAAAAAAAAGTGTAAAGTGAATGCTAATTTATAAAGTAAATACAAAAAGGAATGAATATAAAAGAATATGATGAATTATGATTTATTATTTAATTTGTATCTATTAAAGAAGAATAATATTAACATTAAAATCATATATTATCCTATATAAAAATAAAAAGCAAGAAAATATGAAAAATATAAAATAATCTAAAAAAAATAAATGTTATAAAAGTCAAAAGAAAAATAAAAAAAAAATCTTAAACTATAATCTTATCTAGTAAACATAAAGAAGAATAATAATAAATATAAAAGAAGAGAAATATATTTATACTTATTAAAGAGAAATAATATTAATATTAAAAATATATAATATTTTATATAAAATTAAAGAAAAAAATATAAATATTATAGAATAATTTAAAAAAATAAATGTCACGAGAATAAAAATGAAAAAATATAAAAAGAATGTTAATTATAATATTGAGGCGTATAAAAATAAGAATAAAAAGTAATTTAATTAAAAAATGTATAAAAAATAATTTAATTAGATAAATAATAATAAATTATATTAGTTAATTACTTAAATTGACCTGGTATAATATTAGAAAGGAAGAAGATTAAGAATGTATTACGAGATTATGTTGGTTGTGTTTTAATATATTATATATAGACAGATAAAGTAATAATATGTAGTGGGAATGTTAGAACAATGTGAATATATCTTGATGACAATGATGTACATATCTAATCACATGTATATAGATCAAATGTGATCGATCTCATATATTGTTGTATGAGAGTTACGTTAGTTGATAACATTATCACAAAGGATATATATATATAGGTCGGTGAATTTCCAAGACATACATACTTTGGTAAAAATGATATAGAATGTCACTATCCTTTCACTTGTTGCCTAATTAACAAATATATATGCAACATTATTATTATTATTATTATTATTATTATTATTATTATTATTATTATTAATTTGCCTTAAAAAACTTGATGACCGACCTTAGTAACTTGCCGTATTTTTTGGCTTTTGCTTTCAACTATTATAGATGTCATGTTACCCTTGTAACTTGCAAGTTGTGTAACTGAATTATTATTTTTTCAGGTTTCATCCCTCTTTTGATACGCTCGTCATCACCCCATTAAAATTAAATCTTGCTTCAATATCAAACTTAATTATACTAAAGTAGTATAATTATTATTACTCCTATTTTAATAATATTAATTTTTCAATATATATAAATTTATACAAATATATAATGTAAACAAATACTTTACAATCATATATAGAGTGGTTTTCAAAGGAAAAAAAAATCATATATAAAAACAACATTATAAAAAATAAGAGTGTTAATATTATTAAACATGATTTTATTAAAAGTTTGTATTAAAAAAATTATTTTTTTTATATGTTTAGTATATTAAATCCATTAAAAGCTTAAAAAATTAATATTATATTCTTAAACATTTTAGCTAAACCTTATAATAATTAGCAGCAATTTGAGATAATATTACCTATTCGGCCACTGACAATTACCTCGAAAGGACAACGACGCCTCCAATAAAAAAAACACTCAATTCAGCTTCTGATCTTTTTTTTTTTGGGACTGATTAGTTCCTGTGTAAAAAAAAAGACAACATTGACTTTTTTTTGGCATAGGAACCTCGTTGTCCCTTCGAGATAATTATCAAAGATCGGATTAGATTTTTTTTGTCAAAAACCTCGTTATTTTTCGAAATAATTGTCAGGAACTATTCTAAATTTTTCTCTTTAATTTCCAGTATAATGCTATATTTAGCATTAAGTAGCTTGTTCATCAAAAATCCCTTTCAATATATTTAAAAAAAAAAAAGAAAATCCCTTTCAATAGAATTAGTATCCAAGCCTTATCAAGTATAACTTGTTACTAGGAGTAGGAACTAATCTTTGTTTGTAGACCTAAAAAAATGGTCAAAGGTTATCAATAGAAAGTGTGAAAATGCAACAGCTGGAGGCACCATTTTTCACCGAAGTGTTAGGGAAAGTCCACAGCATCAAGTTGACTTGACTACCTATTGTTTTGTATTTATCAAAATTCAAAAATCAAAATAGACTAACAGTTTTGGCTCCACGATCGCCTTGATTTCAGTGCATAACATCATCAACCCTTAGCATTGTAATATTAACTCTAATAATATTAAATGTAAGCACACACATTCTTGGATGGTTCTGTTCTCTGAATTAGCTAGCTAGGTTAATTAAGACTAATAATCTAGTTTTATTGTGTATAACTATAACCACGTGTTGTTGCTTCCCTTTTGTTTGACCCCATAACACTTATTATTATTATTATTATTATATACATTGAAAGTTTCCTTTTTCTACTTTTAATTTGATCTATTTTTATTAACTAATAATAAGCATTGAAAAGCTCATTTCATTAATATATAGTTTGGTTGCTCTGTGTGTAGCATTAAATCGCAACAACTATCAACATTAGGAACTTCAAATCTTCGTATTTTTAATTGCATGTATAGTTTTCCTTTTCGGTGTGAGCATGTGGTTCCTTTATTGCAATATTGTTCAAACTTTTAGTTGCTTAATTAATCACCTGCTCTTGTTTCTTATTATATTAAAGGTAATATATCTTTGTTTCTTTTAAAATAAAATAAATAAATGAAACTGTATAGTTGTGATATTGTGATATTTCACATGGCACTAAATCTGTTACTAAGAACCAAATTTCAACTGAATAAAAAACACCAACCATACATATATTATATAGATAATGACACTAATAATTATAAACATTTTAAAATAAATACAAAATAAAAGAAAAAGATAAAGAAAAAAGTGAAAACTCAGGTGAAGTCGACTTCACGTGAAGTTGATACCTGAAGTCGTCGGTTGAAAATTTAGTCAAATCAGTCAAATCATCTAACGGCTCTCATGTATCAAGTTCATGTGAAGTCGACTTCACCTGAGTTTCCGCGGATAAAAAAATGACTTGTTTTAAAGACTACAAAATTTAGATATGGAAGTAGAATGAGTGTTATACCTTGACGTGGTAATTTTTGGTGTTTTTTAAAACTATAGGAGGTACACAGACTCTTCGATTTGTGTTGAGAAAAGTAAAAGATTTTGGAGTACACAAATCGCAACACAAATCGGGTACAGAAATCGGACGGTCCGATTTGTGTACCTAAAAATCGGACGGTCTAATTTTTGTACCTCTTAAAAATTAGACGGTCCTATTTGTACTTCGTACATTAAATCATCCCACATTTTAGAAAAAGATTACGGTAGATCACAATTTAAAAAAATATCATTGTTAATCCAATATTAAAAATAAAATAAAAAAGTGTGTTTTGAGTTGTGTACTTACGTCACATGATGTTGTAAACTAGCAATGTTTTCATGTATGTTGTGTTGTGTCAAAAGTGTCTGCTTCATTTTCTCGTCGGCAGCATAAATAGTATTGAAACCTTAGACGCGTGATTTACACAACAACTACTCTCTTTCTCTCTCTCTCACTCACTGAAACTCTTCTCACACCATCACACACTTTTTCTCTTCTTCTCTTCTTCACACTATTTATTATTATTCATCATAATCTCCTTGCTTCACTTTAATGACATAATTGGTAAGTAGTCTGTAACCATGTTCATTTTCTGTTATTGTCTCTTTCTTTTTGTGTTGTTTGTTTGTTTGTTTTCTATTTTTCTCATATTTGTTGAATAATATATATTCTCTGTTGTTGTGTGTTTGATCTTTCTGCTTCTTCCAGCTGAATTATCAATTTGATAGAGTTGAGATGTTTGGGGAGTCATCAGGAAAGTGGTTGGATTCTGAATTATGGCATGCTTGTGCTGGTTCCATGGTTCAAATGCCACCTCTGAACTCAAAAGTTTTGTACTTTCCACAAGGGCATGCAGAGCATGCTCATGGAGGAAAAGTGGATTTCAGAACGAGAATCCCTTCTTTCATTCCATGCTGGCTCTCTGGAATCAAATACATGGCAGATTCTGATACTGATGAGGTCTTTGTCAAGTTGTTTTTGACACCTCTCACTCAAGAAAACACCAATGCATTGTTAATGGATTTGGAGGATGGTGGTGATGATTGTGGTAACAACAATGGAGGAGTTGTTGAGGGGGGTCATCAAGAGAAACCTGCTTCATTTGCAAAGACACTGACACAATCTGATGCCAACAATGGTGGAGGGTTCTCAGTGCCTCGTTACTGTGCTGAAACCATATTCCCAAGGCTGGATTATTCTGCTGATCCTCCTGTTCAGAACATTGTTGCCAAAGATGTTCATGGAAATTGCTGGAAGTTTAGGCACATCTATAGAGGTGTTAATACTATATATATATATATAGGTTTTCATGGTTCAAGTGAATTTGAATTTTGTTCTAACTCTCTTGATTCTCAACAGGAACTCCTCGCAGGCACCTATTGACCACTGGATGGAGCAATTTTGTGAGCCAGAAGAAGCTTGTAGCTGGTGATTCCATTGTGTTCTTGAGAGCTAAGGATGGTGATCTGTGTGTTGGGATAAGGAGGGCCAAGAAGGTGGCAGTTGGAGGCGGCGAGGTGTCGGTGTCATCGGTGGTTGAAGCTGTGAGTTTTGGTGTTAATGGAAGGCCATTTGAGGTTGTGTACTATCCAAGAGGAAGCTCACCTGAGTTTTGTGTTAAGGCCTCAGTTGTGAGAGATGCAATGAAAGTGAGGTGGTGTTCTGGGATGAGGTTCAAGATGCCCTTTGAGACTGAGGATTCTTCTAGAATCAGTTGGTTCATGGGAACCATTTCTTCTGTTCAGCTTCTTGATCCCATTCATTGGCCTAATTCTCCATGGCGTCTTCTGCAGGTACATCTTTTAATTGCTATTGTCAAATTTCCTAATGAACCTAGATTTGTTTCTTGGGTTAATTTCTTTACTGCATGATGGTGAAAGATCATTCGACTATATCATTTATGATTTATGAATCATGTTTGTTTTACTATGAATACTGTTTAAAAGTATCAAATGCACTGTTAAACTAACCAATGTAGTTAGCATAATAGTCAATGCGCATGATATGAGGTACCAAATCATTTCATGTTTGTCTGTTAAGTTCTGTCTCTGACAAATTCTCCTTGCCAAGTACCAAAGTTTTCTTGAATGAGTCAGTTGGATGTGACAACACAAAACATTGATTGCAATCTGTGAAAATGTACCTCTCATGATTGAACCTGTAGAGACACAGGTGGCTACTCTTGATTGGACTTTACATATGCAAGTCAATGGAACCTTTAATATGCATACTACTGTTTCAACCATCTTTATTTTTATTGCTCTAAATTTGTTTCAGGTGGTGTGGGATGAACCAGAATTACTACAGCATGTGAAGTGTGTAAATCCTTGGTTGGTTGAATTAGTCTCAGACATTCCCACCTACCATCTTTCTCCATTCTCTCCAACTAGAAAGAAACCAAGGTTTCTTCACAATCAAGATTTTCACCTCATCAATAACCAACTTCCAATAATGCCAGGATTTCCCAGCAATTATAGTTACAGTAATGATAATCATCTTGTTATGAATCATTCTTCTAAGTCCTTATTGATGAACATTCAAGAGAATAACAGTATTGCAGGCATACAGGGAGCCAGGCATGCTCAACTTCTTGATCTGTCTCCATCTGATTATCCTTTCTTCAACAATCTTCCATCACAATCACAATCACACAATATGAATCTTATTAGTCCCCCTTATTGTGGGACCTATAAGAACAGCAATGCTGATATATCTTGCTTGTTAAGTGTTGGAAATTCTAGCCATAATTTAAAGGAAGAACACAATGAAGAAGTGAAATCATCATCACCACCATCCCATATCTTCTTGTTTGGACAACTGATTCACACTGAACAGCATTGTTCAAACGGTGGCAGTTCTAGCTCAAATGGGAACAATTCATCTGATGAAGGGACTTTGCTGAAGATGAAATCAAATAATGCTTCTGAATTGCATCTAAATAGTAGTCCAGTAGAGAAGAACCCTTCTTCTAATGGAGGGTCTCCCTGGTACAAAGATCAGCACAAATCTGGTCTTGGAACAGAAAATGTTAATCTACTTTGCTTGGCTCTATAGCAAGCCAAAGTGTTTCAGTTGCTGTGCTTCAGTGAGTTCTTGAAGAAGAAGAAGACACATCAAAGAGCCTAATTAACTATTCTTTTCAGTTTCAGCTGTAGCATTAGGATTTCCTTTGTTGATAGGTGCAGATTTTCATTTGGCATAGTTTTTCCTAGGTGCAAGTTAACAAAAATATTTCTCACTCATAAAATAAAACTACTACTATAATATTATTTAGTGATAACAACTTTGATGAACTAGAGTGCTAATATTTTCGTTAACTTGCATTGCACCTGACTGAAGTTTTCTGTTTTTCTGCTATATTTTCTTTATTAAGAGATTGTGGGGAATACATCACTCCTTATGTACTTTTTCTGAAGGAAAATGTTATATAATGTTTTAGATTATTTGTGACTATTGTGAATAGTATATTGAATAAGCAATTAAGCAAATTAGATTACAATCAAATAAAGCTCCAACATATGCAATAAAGTTGGCATTAATCACTTAAAAGTAAAATATTTAGTGATTTTCAATGCAAGAAATGGCAGGATGAGATTCCCGTGCAGTCCAATTTTGTAGTTACTTTAAGGAACATTCAACTAATTAGCAACTAATGTCCCTTTGTAGAACAAAGAACTTCCTTTTTTGGCTCCTTCTTCCTTGGAACTTCATTGAGGGTATGGCCCACATTTTGTTTGTCACACCAACATACAATATACAAAGTTTAGTAGGGAAAACCATTAACCAAGACAAGGATCTCAATTTAAAAAAATAAATATTACAGCAGAGACTAAGATAAATAACTGAATCCTATGAAGGTAATGGTTGATAATCACTAGGATGAAGTCATCAACTATAAGCATCCAATGGAGTTCTTAAGGATTTAGTACTATCTACCCCACTGTTGGAAGACAAACCATGTGCCTTGCCTTGAAGAGTAGTATCTATTTTCAGAAGATACCAAATATTGAACAACTAATATTTAACCCCTTGTCCCACAAGAGGTAATGGTGTTGAATACCAAGTACAAAATGTGTCAGCACCAAATTTGTTTAACTTTTAAGCATAGTTCTTGTTAAATATGCTTTGATGGATTGATAAATGCTCTAAAAGGTATTTAAAATGGTAAAACATTTTTTCTTTTCTTGCTTAATTAATTCTTTTGTACCGTTGACAATTTAAAGAAAAAATAGAAGAGGTCACCTCGTTCCAAAGTCAAAGCATGCTGTATGCAAGTATTCACAAAGGTACACAATAATATATATCTGATTTTTCAGGAACTATTTTGAATATTAACTATTATTACTTATTAATATGATTTGATTTTAAAATGATCTTCATGAAAGAAAAGCTGGCCTAAGGCCAGTCATTCCAATAGAGATTTGTATCTACATGCACTTAGGTACAAAAGAATGGAAATAAGTAACTATAAAATGTGTGCAATCTACAATGCTGCAACTGATTTTGCATATAAATCCTTGCCTTTGCATATTTACATTCCAATATCTCCTGCTAAAATAATATGCAATGGAATAAATATGATTCCTCCAAGATAATGTAATTAATCAGAAGCAGCTGAGTTGTTGAGAAGCTTCATCATGAAGTTGAAGGTGATATCAGGAGAGGACCTTGGCTGAGGCCACTTTGCTCCTTTTGGAACTTTGACACATTTATAGCCTTGGCCTTTATATAACTTTGTGGCCATAGAATTGTTCAAATCACAGTGCAATGCAATTGCACGGCACCCCCAACTTCTGGCCATTGATTCTGCCTTTCCAATCAATTTCTTAGCTATTCCTTTCCCTCTGAAGTTCTCCCTTACTGCCACATTTGATATATATGCAATTCCAGTCCTTCAGAAAACATAAAACACAACAATATTTTTCTGTCATGAAGAGAACATGTATGTACAGAGCTATTCTAAGAAACTATAAGAGAAGAAAGTTATATATAGTCTTGCAATAACCTTCTCCGGCGGCGCGGCCCCTTTCGTGGTAGATAGTCTGCGAAATTGTCTAGTGTTAATATACCTGCAACATATCCCTTGTTGAGGATGCTTGGAAATGAAGAAAGAGTTTGATGATGTGAGCTGCCACTACCAATATCAGCAACCAAACAGATTCTTTTGCAAGCTCTTGGCCTAGACAAGGCCGTTAACATGGCTGCTAACATGGCCAGCAGCAATCTATCAATCCTCAGCAGAAAATCCAAAGGGAAGGAATATTCAGGGAAGAAGCAGCTGCAATGAGTCTCTGCCACTTCCCAATAGTCCACCAACCTCGCCTCCCGGATTCTAACTTGAGAACACAATGCTGGGAACAGATCAACAACTTCACTTGCCCTGCATAATCCTTCATATCCAAACTTACACCTACTTAGTTTTAACTTTTTGAATAAATTACAAATGCTAAACTTCAATCCAGTCAGTCAAGGATTTGATATGGAAATGCTAAAACTCAACAAGTATTAACTATGCAATCAATGTTCTACATACCTGATTTGGAGGGAGAAAAAGGTGAAACATGATGAGATGGAAAAGAAGTTGGTTTCTTGAGACTGAATTGCTGGATTTTGAAGCTGTTTATGGCAGTTGAGGTGACTGAGATTCCCAATAGAGGAGTAAGCATTCTCTTTGTCCAACTCCTTAGATTGTATTGTCACTCAAAATATCACAATATTATTATTTTATTATAATTATTGTTATTGCTTTTTGCTTACTATGACAAGGGCATGAGAGGGTGAGAATTTGAGTTGGCTATGGCTAACGACAACATAGCCAAACCGAATAGAAGGATTAAGGTACATACATTATACAAGGTAAACTTATTACTTGACCAAAAAAACTACCAACTCTGATCTATATTAAAAAGGAAAGTAGGGTAAAATATTCTTTTGTTTCTCACCAAATAGGCAATCTCACACTAATAAGGCATTAAAATAAAGTATAATGTCATATGTAGTATGTACACTCACTTATAACACTCATAATGTATAAACAAAAAATTGGTAACTTAACAAAATGGGGTAATTTATGAAAAATTATATAATATTAATTACTTTATTTAATACAAAGTTTTTTTTATATATATATATATATATATATATATATATATATATATATATATATATATATATATATATATTCTTGACAAGTATCTTGTGTTTTTGTTGATTGTAGGATGGAATAAGCAATGAGTGGTGTTTGGTGGTTAAAGGCACATAGAAGAGAATTCAGTTCAGCATTTCAGCAAACACATAGTGAGTGAGTGTGAGTGACACAAAAAATCATCAATTTCTTTATGGCGGGGCCGTCAGTTCACCCAATCGAAGCGCCGCCCATGACGGCGACGGAGAACGCAAACGCCAACGCCATGCCACGTCACTCCCTCAAAGACACACAGGGCATGCCCGGCACCCTCGGCGGCTTCATCCTCCGCTCCCTTCAGTTCGCCTTCGCCCTCATCTCCCTCTCCGTCATGGCCTCCACCTCCGATTTCCCTACCGTCACTGCTTTCCGGTACTCTTTCCCTCCCTCTCTCTCTCTCTCTCTCTGTGCTAATTTCTATTCGTTGCTGTGTGCTTTAGGGTTTACAATATGTGAGAAGAAATAATCATAATTCTGAAAAATAAAAAGAAAAAAAAAACTTTTTTAATTGTTGACAGTACCATGTAGCTAATTTGAATACGATTGATTGATAGGATTTGTATGGTTTCAGCTAAATTAAGTAATTTTATCACTTGATTTGCTACTTAATACTTTAGTGATGATAGTAAATTTTGATTATATGGTGTTTGTTTTGCTTGGAATTTTATACCCTTTTAGCAATCTATTACAACAACAATGAGTAAAGTTATTTGCCCATTTATGTTGTTGTGTCTTGGTCATGCAAGGAGAATCAGCAGCTAGAAGCTTCAGCTTCACTAGAAAAGTGGATCAAATGAAAGAGGAAGATTAAAGATAGTTTGGTTACTGAAGAAGACTTTGGCACAAACCATTAGGGGCAAAAGAAACTGATCTAAATGGACCTTATGATAATTGGTTTTTGTTGCAGTAGAATGGCATCTTCAGGGTGAGGTTTGGTTGTCATCTTTTTAGTTGAAATGCCTCTTGGTTTGAGTTTCCACCCCACTTTTAAAGGGAGTAGTTTGATGGTATAAAAAGGCAAGGATATAGTGTTTTATTATAATCCTCAAGATCCAGTTGGTCATATTGTCAAGCCTTTACCTCCCTCATATCTCTATTTAGAAGCAATAAATTTTGTTTGAGAAAACCAAGTAGACAGTATATAAACAGAGCCTTAAATCTCTAGGGAAAGAAATAAAAAATAAAGATTGGGACGGTATAGCAACTCCACTAATTTGTTATCTTTGTTTGCATATCTACTCATGTGTTTGCAATGTGATTATTTGGACTGATAATGGTCCCTTATAACAAGTTTTGATATATTTGCTGTGCCAGCTACCTAGTTGCTGCTGTCAGCCTTCAATGCTTGTGGAGCCTCTCTTTGGCGATTGCTGATGTATATGCCATTTTAGTAAAGCGCGGCTTCCGAAATTCCAGAGTTTCCAGCTTATTCTCTATTGGCGACGGGGTAAGACTTTGCTGCTGGACTTAGTTTTCTTCTGCAATTAAACTTGTAAGATAGTGTACCATTGTCACAAGCTGTACTCCCCAGAATTATCCTTGACTTTGAGTTAATAGGTTATCGAAGAAAGATTTGACCATGGTAGGCTTTAATAATATCAGTGAAGCTAATATTTATTTCGCATGAATTCTACTGCAGATTACTTCAACACTCACATTTTCTGCTGCCTGTGCTTCTGCTGGCATCACAGTCCTAATTGGCAATGATCTGAATGATTGTTCACAGAACCATTGCAGCCGGTTTGAGACAGCAACAGCCATGGCATTCATGAGTTGGTTTGCTGCTTCGCCCTCGTTTATTTTGAATTTTTGGACGCTGGCATCCAAATAGAAGTATCAAGGAGAGCTTTTAGTCATACATATTTGCTTAAATTATGTGTACTGAAGTCCCTAGTTGTTGCATATCATATATTCAAGGGCTTGTTTTTTTAATCCATTGAAGCATTTCCACTCTTTTAAGGCACAAGCTTGTAAACTTTAGTGTAGATGTTATATATTTTAAACGACGAAATCTTAGTTTTGCAGTCAAATTATGTCTTGTGGCACAAAATGAAGTGTTTTACCTCAAGAGTTATACAGCACAGTAATAATAGGACAGAGATTATGGAATATACACAGTTGCTATAAACTTGGTTTGTAATTCTAACACGGACACAAGATTTTCTCCTCCAAAGCATGCTTGGTTTGGATAACTTAAAGACAAGAAATTAAACATGACTTTTAGATTTTGGAAACCCATAGTGGTAGAGAATTTGTGGGTCAAGAAGTCAACCAGTCAACCTATAGACTCCTATGTTATTAAGAATATAATAATACCATAAGAAGTTTGACTTACTAAAATTACGATATTTTTATTTCACAATTAATGAATATAAGATTTAATATTATCAAAGAAAAAGAAAGGAAAAAGAATGCGTGCATTTGATATTAAAAAATGCATAAAAACTATCAACATTGAAGAAAAAATTAGTCATTTAATTACATATTTTCATATGTTAAATTTTTAGAATAACAAATAATTGCGTCAAAATTTTTGTTAATGTGTATAATATTTTTATAACACAATATATATATAGTTAATAATAATATTAATATAGAATCATAAACCATAAATCATTTCCTAATGTATCTATTATGTTACGAGATAATACTCAATTTGGTCCCTCAACTTACACGCGAGTCTCAATTTAGTCTTTGAAGTTTCAATTGCTTCTATTTAGTCCCCCAAACTTTGTAAACATAACTCATGTTAGTCCTTGAAACAATTTTCAACGTACAAACGATTAACGGAACACTGTCGTGACAGCCGGATGCCACACTAAACTTTGTAAAATGATGTCGTTTTGGTTTTGGCATTCAAATAACCTAAAAACAACATCCTAAATGGTGTTTATTAAATTTTTACCTAACAAAATAAGTAATACGATGTCGTTTTTGAGCTATTTAAATGTCAAAACCAAAACTGCATCATTTTACAAGTTTTAACGTAACATGTGATAGTCTACAACAGCGCTCTATTAACGTTTTTATATTAAAAATGGTCTTAAGGACTAATATGAGGCACATTTATAAACTTCAGGGACTAAATAGAAAAAATTGAAATCTCAGGAACTAAATTGAGACTCGCGTGTAAGTTCAGGGACTAAATTGAATATTATCTCATTATGTTACATAAATTAATTAGTAATTAGTTAATTACCATATGAGAGAGAAAATAGCACATGGCGCGATGCATGATATAAAAGGCAAAGGAGAAAGGAAAAAGCAAAGAATAGATTGAATGATTTGAAACATTGAAAGTTGAAAGTGAGATCGAATCCGGTTCGGGTAAGAAGTAACCGCAACTAACTCTCTTCACTCAATCACCTCTCATTTCCGGTTTCTTTTTAATTTGCAGTTCAAGTCCTTCCAACAACAACAATTTCTGAACAAGCTTCTCTTTTTCGTTTGTTCTTCCCTTTTGATTTTAGGGTTTTGGGATGCGATGTCGAATCATCATCGTACTGCGAGTGGTGTTTCGTCTAAGAACGGTCTTCCAACCAAAGAACTCCTCGACGATCTCTGCAGGTTCCTTCTTTTCTCTGATTTTTTCGATTTTGTTTACTGCTCTCTTTTGTTTTTCCATAAAATGCTTGAAATTTGGGAGCTCTTTTTCGTTTCAAGTGTTCTTTTTTCTTTTTCTTTTTCCCCTTTGCTTCAGAATGTGGTACATGGTTTTAGTTGTTATGCTGCTATCCGATTTTCAAAAAAGAATGTTCAGCTTGGTCTTGGTAGTAGAACTGTTAAATTTTCAGTTTTAAAACGGCCTAATTATGCATTAAAGGGTTGTTTTTAAGATGTGATCTAGACTTTATTGTCTTCCTATTTTTTTTTTTTCATGAATTGCCTTTTTATGTTTTGTATATTGCAGCCGGTTTGTGTTAAATGTGCCAAAGGAAGACCTTCAATCATTCGAAAGGATCTTGTTTCTTGTGGAGTATGCACATTGGTTTTATGAAGATAATTCTGTTGAGAATAACCCATCTCTCAAGTCATTAAATCTCAAGGAGTTCACTTCTTTAAGTATCCTGACTATGATTGTTTTATTTCTGGTCCTTTTTCGGTCCTCTCTGTTTACTGTATCATATAGGATTCGCATTCTTGTTCGTTTTGTTAACATATAAATCTACTGAAGTTATGATAGCCTAGACACTGTTTTCCTTAATATCAAACAGTGTTCAACAGTTGTGATGTTTTAAAGCCTTATGTGGCTCATATAGATGATATATTTAAGGACTTCACTTCGTACAAGGTTCGAGTCCCAGTAACTGGAGCAATAATTCTTGATGAAACATTTGAAAGAGTAAGCCAAGAACTTGGTCACGGAAGCAGAAGATTTTATTTTCTGTAGTAAATATAAAATTCTATTTGCATATTTGTTTTCTAGTTCCTTTTTTTTTGTGGGTTGGGGGGGGGGGGGGGTTTACCTTCCCTGTGGTATATTGTCATAGGTATGCCCTTGAATTAATTTGCTGCTAATGAACTAAAATATGTTGCTTTTATGTTTTCCCTAGGTCTGAAGTAAATTCTTAAACTGTGTTTTAGTTTTTACTGTTTACTTAAGAAGGTACCTATGTGTATTTCAGTTAGAAACTCACAATTCTAACTTATCACTATGTCCTGAGTATATTCCATGTGGTCTAGCTACTGCATGTTACATTTTATCATTGACGTCTCTAGTTCAAACTTCGAATTGATTTATTTTTCAATGCAACTTCTTGGGACCAGAAAAATATTTCTGTTAGATTCATTGGTATGTCTGGTCATATTAACATACATGCCTGCTGTTGACAGTGCTTGCTAGTGAAAGGATGGAAAGGTTCAAG
This sequence comes from Arachis hypogaea, assembly GCF_003086295.3. Classification (NCBI taxonomy): domain Eukaryota; kingdom Viridiplantae; phylum Streptophyta; class Magnoliopsida; order Fabales; family Fabaceae; genus Arachis; species Arachis hypogaea. The sequence continues at coordinate 554,782 of NC_092054.1, read as the reverse complement.
TTGGAGCTTCCCTCGTGGCAAAAAGAGCAAAGATGAAGAAGATCATGCATGTGCCATTAGAGAAGTAAGTGTGATTCTTTTGAGTGTCTCTTCCATTGTCTTCATTTATGACTCTCTTTCCTCGTGTTACATTGATTTGAAGTGTAGGTCTAGGAAAGAGAGATACCTATTCATTAGCTAATTTTGCATCTCTAGCCGATGAGTCTAGCATAGCTTTTCGCTATTTGTTTTTTTATTAATGCAGGTCATGGAAGAAACAGGTTTTGATGTCTCAAAACTTCTTAAAAAGGAAGAATACCTTGAAATTATTTTTGGACAACAGAGAGTCCGACTTTACATTATTGCTGGTGTGAAAGATGATACTGCATTTGCCCCACAAACCAAAAAGGAGATCAGTGTATGTGACGCTTTCTCATGTTACCTTTAAGTTTTGTTTTCTTTCCGGTAGGATCATTTTCTAATAGTGTTATGTTGTATTCATTATAATGCATTTGCTATTTTGTCCTTTTCGTATTTGAGTACTGGTGTTCTTCTATTTACATGAATCTATATGTGGTCTGCATTGTTTATTCTCGGAAGCTTGAGTTGAATATGCTTTGTAACATTATCACTTCTCACGGTCAGTTGTAGGTGATTAATGATTGAAATTTTGGTTGTTGAGAAATTTTTGTTGTTGGTTTGTAGGAAATTTCGTGGCACCGGCTTGATGACCTTCAACCAGCAAGTGATGAAGTGATATCTCGTGGAATCACTGGCCTCAAGCTTTATATGGTGTCCCCTTTTTTGGCGTGAGTACAGCGGCACGTGATTTTTGATAGTTTTGGTGAATGTCCCAGGAGTTGTTGAAATTTATGAAGACTGGTGTCTTTTATGCAGATCATTGAAATCATGGATTTCATCACATCCACCTCCTATGGCTCCAAGGCCTGATTTGCCCCTTAAAGGTAAGTTGGTTACACACATGGTTTAATTCGTTGCACTGCATTGTATTTAATTTGAGATTTTGTTGAGAATTGAAATGTCAGTTGCTTAGTTGATTGCTGATAAGCCTTTTACATTTGTTAAGGAATTTGCGTGTGGAAAGCAAAGCACGGTTCTACAGGGAGTAGCTCAACATTCATGGATAGCCAGCCCACAAAGCCTGAAAATGAATCTCAAAATATTGATATAGGGCCTGGCAGGAGCTTCAGGAATTTCAGATTTGATACTGCAACGATCTTACAAGCCATGGAAACAGCATTTTCTTCTTGAAGGTCCAGCAACATTCCTGTAAAGTCCCTCCCTGTAACTGAATTGGATGCCACCATTTTCACTTTTATGTCAGAAGTCCGTAGTGATCAAATTAGGTAGCTGTACATGATGTTTCTCAGATTTATCAGGTTGAGTAATTTGTACATTGTGTACATGAATCGTTTGTGGGCCTAAACAGTATTCTCAATTAGTTAGTGTGGATTTATCTGTTAAACTAGAAAGATCATTCTAATATATAGGTTTACATTCCCCGATTTTTAATGAATCATACAATTAACTCTGAATTCGGCAGACCGAAATAACTCAAGTTCAAACCAAATGGATAATAATAAGCGGTATGATGAGGTTTAGTGTGTTTCAAGTTTATCCGCAACAGTTAACGAGTTTCCATTCTATACTTGGCGTTTTAAAATTATTTTAATTAATTTCTAGACGATGACGTTCAAATTATGATAGAAATGTATAACATGGTATACTAATTGACAACTTGACTAGTCATTGTAAAATCATTATTTTTGTAATAGATTTTGAACTCCTCCAACTACAAAATATATAAAAAATATATGACGGGGGTTAGTCTTGGAACGTGAATCATACAGATTAGTCATTTCTTGAACTCTACAAAGCATAGTTCATAGGGGAATTGTTAAGCATCCGAAATTTAAACTTCTAGCAAGATGCAACTTTTACTATACAAAGCCATATCAGAGTACATGTTTATACAGAAATCATAAACATAACAAACTGAATGAAAAGCCTTGAATTGAATGTACCTGGGTTTCGTTGGAGTCTTGTGTTGGTGAGACAATGCCATGAAATTTCCATGAGGGAGGTTATAAACAGTAGAATCCGTCCACAAAGATTTAAACTTGTCCACAATTTCTTCTGGGGTCATCATTGTACCATTGTTGGAAGCCTCAGCTCCTCAGGTGGCTTTGCAGCTTCCTTTGCAAACACTGCCAACATCTGTTTCTTTTTCTTTTTTTCAGATCACAAATTTATTAGTACTACTAACTACTATTCAGTTGTGTTGTGAATTGTGATCACCCCTGAAGTTTTGGATAGGACATACATACATATATATATATATATATATATATATATATATACACACACATAAAGAGCTAATTAATGAGGCTTGTAAGTTGTAATTGCAAACTGCAGAGTTATTTAAAAGCAAGATTATTAACGTTTTCATAAATATGCATAATTAATTAATTATAAAATAATTTTTAGTAGAGAGGGAAGATGATTGACAATAATGATAACTAATTTTTGTAAAAATATGTATATTGTCCATGATATTTTTATTTATTTAAAAAAAATGTTCACTTGTTCTCACCCAACTATATATATATAATGGTCAAATAATCACAAATCACAGGCCAGTTGCCCGGTTCCTCTCTAGTTTTCCTTTCCCTCTCTTTTATCGTTATTATTTTAAATTTAAATACAGCTGCCGCCGCTGCAGTCAAAACCAATGTTCTAAAAATCAGTTCGAATCGATCGGTCGAACCAAGAACTGATAGCAAATACTAGGGTTAGAAGTGAGTCGAGATGAGTCGAACTAGACTAAGTTCAAGCTCGACTCACGAAAATTAAGCTTGACTCACGACTCGACTCATTAACAATCGAGCATATTTTGTAAGTTTAAACTCGACTCAACGAAAGCTCACGAGTTGATTAGAGTTTACAAGCGGGCTCAAATAATAGGAACATAATCTATAATTTTATATCAATAAATGATAACTTATATATATTAAAAAAATATTGAAAAAAGATAAATTTTATATATTATCTATCTACTAATTATAAATTTTTTATTTATGTCTTACATCAAAATTATATATAAAAAATGGCTATAACATTTTAAATCATTAAAAACATTAATATATATGTAAAATTATATATATATATATATATATATATTAAATTATTAATATGCATATCTTATATACATTTAATCTATACTTTTAATATTATATGTATAATCAAGCCAATTCACGAGCTAATGAGCTGAAGCTCAAACTCGACTCATTTAATTTATGAGTTCAATTCTAAACTCAAGCTCGGCTCCCCAGCTCACGAGTTCAGCTTATCAAGCTATTAACGAGTCGAGTTCGAGCTGGCTTGACTCACTTCTAGCCCTAGCAAACATGATTTAAACAAAAAGTAAAATCGTCAAATTCAAAAAACCGGAATTAGACTATCGAACCGATAAAAAATCGATTAGTCGAACTGGACCGTGACTTGGACAGTTTTTAAAATTAAGCCCTAAAAATACAGAAATGAATTCTCTCCATTTTTTTTCACTAGAGAGAATAAAGTGTGATCTCTCACATTTAATTTTATAAATAGGACCAAAAATTAATAAAAAAGAGAATAATAAATGGTGAGATCAAACACTAAACACTACCAATTCACCAAAAAAATCTCAATTCACCAAAAAAAACACTAAACACTACCCTAAAAATACTGCATTTTGACTTGGAACCAAAATTGAATCCTCTAAACCCAGACACCCGCAGACAGCAGAGACCCACTCTCGAGCCTCCCCTCCAGTCCTCCACTCTCACCTCTCGCTCTCAGTTCCCACTTCCCAGTCTCCACCTCGAGCTTCCGGCGCAACCTCCGTCCAGCCACCGCCGCCGTCGCAAGGTCCGTGGAAGTCACTCACCGTCGCAAGTTCCTTTCAGCCAGCTTAGCGCAGCCAGCTTTCCTTTCAGCCGTCGAAATCGCAGCCACCGCCAGCGCCAGTTTCCGTCGCAACCTTCCTTCCCTTCCATCGCGCAGCCACCGTGCGAACGTGGAAGCCTCCGTCGCGCAGCCACGCCGCCGCCGGCGCTATCTCTGTTCCACCGCAGCCACTGTCCTGTTCGAAGCCCGTTCGAAGGTGCGCCTTGTCTCCGTGTCTCCCTCTTGCGTGCTCTGTTGAAGGCTTCTTCTAGCTTCTAGGTAATTTTTTCTTTAACTATAATTGAATAATTTTTCGATTCTGTGAGATGTGAACTGTGATTTGTGATTTTTGATTTTTCTGTGAACTGTGAACTGAAGTTACTGAACTGAACTGTGAACTTTGTTGAATAAGGAAGACGACCTTGAACTTCCGCCGTCTTGTCGCCGTCCGTCTTCCACTGCGATCGAAAGTCATTGACTCAGAGCTAACTCGTTCTTCATCTTTTTTAATTTTTTATGCTTTGTTCAGAAATCATTGAATGATTATCTGATTAATGATTATTGATTAGCTCTCTGCTGCTGTTTTGTGTTTTCTGTTTTGTGACTTTTTTGGGTTGTGATGTGTTGCTGCCTGTTGGTGATGAATTTGTTTTTGTTTACTATTTTGTGAATTTTTCTGATAGTGATGTGCTGCTGCTACTGTTGATGTGCTGCCTTGTGTTTACTGTTTTGTGGTTTTCTTTGGTTTTTTGGGTAGTGATGTGCTGCTGTTTTGTTTTTTACTGTTTTATGATTTAATTATGCTTATATTGTGAGTTTGTGACTCTCTTAAACTCTTAATGATTCATTGGTTTATGATTTAATTATGCTTAGATTGAGTTTTTGCAAATTTTGATGATTGATGACAAACTTTCATGTTGGCTTTTTATTTTTAGATATTTCTTGTGTTTTTAATTTTTGTTGAACGATTATTTGATTATTGATTTGCTCTGATCTTGCTGTGCTACTGTTTTGTGTTGTGATTTTATTATTTTGATTTACTGATTATTGATTAAATGTTTGTGCATATAACCACTGTCTTGTAAGTGCTTTAACTTTTGTGTTTGTGCACTACACTGGTTAGAATCTTAGTCCTTAAGTGGAACCAACTAAGAGTTAAATTGATTCCTTCGTTTTCCCTAAATTGTAACCCATTCTCCAGATACAAAATTGACAAAAGGCGAATCCATCAACATGGATAAGATCAGTAACTTACCGAACTCTATCCTTTGCGACATCTCTCATACCTCCCAACAAAACAAGCTGTATCCACCAGCAGCCTCTCTCGCAGGTGGCGCCATGTTTGGAAGGATGTCCAAGTCCTTGACATACGTGAAGAACCCTTTTGTTCCTCTGGGGATCCCAGCTTAGATTCTTTTGTCAATGCTATTCTAGCTCAGCGCAATGCAGATTTGTACCCCATCAAAAAGTTCCGCCTCACTTGCAAAAGTTTTAGCGTGGATCCCATCTCAACATCGCTTAATGCCGTCATTGGCCCCTGTCTTCAGGAACTATATCTCAGCCTTAAAGTAAACGTAATGTTTAGAATGAACTTGCCTAAAGCCATATTCACTTGTACATCACTTACGTCCCTTGTCTTGAAACATGATATTTCATTGAATTATGGTCCGGAGTTTCCAGATGTATATCTGCCATCCCTCAAGAACCTAGAGTTGCAAATTGACGAAGTGGACAAGAAGTTTTTTTCTGGCTGCCCTGTTCTTGAAAATCTTAAGCTCATTCTACAGCACATGAGCTCAGTCTGCCCAGAAGGTTATGTTTATATACCTACAATTCAGATGCCTCAGACATTGAAGAGTTTAACCTTTGAAGATTACTCTACCTTGTGTCATGAGATCAACCATCGTGTGATAGACACACCATCTCTTGAATACCTCCATCTGAAAATAGTGACGTCGGTGTTTTCTGAGCTACTCATGTCGGTTAGCCATTTTCCCAACATGGTGGAGGCACATGTTGATATTCAGGAAAGTCAGTCACGTGTTGATATTAACGGTGCATTTTTTGAACATGTCTGTTGGGTGCCCATGCTTCTCCAGGCACTTCGTGAAACAGAGTTGTTGACATTGAAACGTTACACAACTATGGTAACATGCTTATTATAATCCCATGATTCCTCAAGCTTAATGTTTGATATAACTCGATAATTTCAATTTATAACTATAATTTTGAATTAGGAATTATATTTAATATCTAGTTATCTTCTACACAGTGCTTATTTGGTGCTCCAGCTTTCAAGTTTCCAGAATTTCACTATTTGCTCTATCTAGAGCTTGATTTTCAATTTTTCAACACAAACTTCCTGCTAAACTTCCTTCACAGCTGTCATGTACTTGAAGCTCTCGTAATTTATAATTGGGAGGTATGAATGCATTTCAAGTTAAATCTAGTGTCTCTATTTACTTTTTGTTGTTTGCCTGAGTCTAATGAGAAGTGCTGTTTTTTGTTATCAGGAACCGTATCTCCTCTCCATGGACTATAATGGACCAACACCACCAACCATGGTTCCCAGTTGTGTGTCATCACATCTCAAGAATTTTGAGTTTATAGAATATCAAGACGCTGCAGATGAGCGTGAATTTATTGCATATCTTTTACAAGGAGGACTTGTTTTGGAGACGGTGACAATTCAACTTAAATCCAATTTAGACCTAGAGACAAAGGACAATATTGTCAAGGGTTTATCCGCTATACCGAGGGGCTCTACAATATGTCAGTTAAATTTCTTTGATTAAAATCCCATTTAACATGGTATGAACTCACACTATCTCTATCCTTATCCTCTGTTGTTCGTTGATCAAAACTGTTGACAAGATATCATGTTGGAGTCTTAGAGTTTTATATTATTAAAGTTGCACAACATTGAGTCAATTTTAGGGCCAGTGTTCCACCTAAATTCTTGAAATATTTGTCGATGCTTGTGAATACTTCTTACCAAATATCATGCTTATGAATAAATTTTGTCTGGTGCCCTGTTCCTTGAGAAATAATGAAATATGCACTTGAACATTATCGGTGGTTTGGATTTGCTAACTTTGATATTGACAATGACAAGTATTTTCAATTCTTTGTTTCATGCATAATTTTTTTTGGTCCCTCAACCTTGGAAATTTATATATGCCGTTTAATGCTATGATTTGCATAAGCTCTTGAATATATCGATTTATGATGCAGGATGATGGCATCTCTACTCTCTGGGAAACCTACCAAACGTTTGCTTGTTTTATGGTTATGTTCACAAAACATGTGCGCTGCTATTTAACCGCGTTGCTAGATCAAAACAACTCTATACCCACCAGCGTCCTGTCTTACCGGTGGCGCTGCCTCTGGAAGGAGCTCCCGGTCTTGGACTTTGACAATGATAAGCATGGAGGAGATGACCTTCAACCAGCAAGTGATGAAGTGATATCTCGTGGAATCACTGGCCTCAAGCTTTATATGGTGTCCCCTTTTTTGGTGTGAGTACAGCGGCACGTGATTTTCTATAGTTTTGGTGAATGTCCCAGGAGTTGGTGAAATTTATGAAGACTGGTGTCTTTTATGCAGATCATTGAAATCATGGATTTCATCACATCCACCTCCTACGGCTCCAAGGCCTGATTTGCCCCTTAAAAGTAAGTTGGTTACACACATGGTTTAATTCGTTGCACTGCATTGTATTTAATTTGGGATTTTGTTGAGAATTGAAAAGTGAGTTGCTTAGATGATTGCTGACAAGCCTTTTACATTTGTTAAGGAATTTGCGTGTGGAAAGCAAAGCATAGTTCTACAGGGAGTAGCTCAACATTCATGGATAGCCAGCCCACAAAGCCTGAAAATGAATCTCAAAATCTTGATATAGGGCCTGGCAGGAGCTTCAGGAATTTCAGATTTGATACGTCATCGATCTTACAAGCCATGGAAACAGCATTTTCTTCTTGAAGGTCCAGCAACATTCCTGTAAAGTCCCTCCGTGTAACTGAATTGGATGCCACCATTTTCACTTTTATGTCAGAAGTCGGTAGTGATCAAATTAGGTAGCTGTACATGATGTTTCTCAGATTATATCAGGTTGAGTAATTTGTACATTGTGTACATGAATCGTTTGTGGGCCTAAACAGTATTCTCAGTTAGTGTGGATTTATTAGTTATTTACAAAAAAAGGTTCCGGCAGACCGAAATAACTCGAGTTCAAACCAAATCGATAATAACATGTGGTACGGTGAGGTTTAATGTGTTTCAAGTTTCAACTTTCAAGTTTTTCCGTAACAGTTAACGAGTTTCTATTTTATACTTGGCGTTTTAAAATTGTTTTAATTAATTTCTAGACGATGACGTTCAAATAAATGATAGAAATGTATAACATGGTATACTAATTGACAACTTGACTAGTCATTGTAAAATCATCATTATTATAATAGGTTTTGAACTCCTCCAACTATAAAATATATCAAAAATATATGACGGGGGTTAGTCTTGGAAAGTGAATCATACAGATTAGTCATTTCTTGAACTCCTTGATGACTAATTAAACAGCTTTTTTCAGTATTATTTGAGCAAAATGAAAATTGCTGAAGGGGGAAAATAATTGAATGGGAAATGGAAGCTGATGTTCTAACTTCTATCAGTGATGTGCAGTTCTACACTACCATCCAACAAATAGTATCTTTTCCATTAAAACTTCCTTACAAACTTGTCCTGGGCTTTGCAGCAGCAACAGTCCTTGTAACTGAACGCATGGTTACAAATTCTTCTGCAGAAGATGGATGTATGCCGACCTATAGAGAATGGAACATTGTGTTCCCATCAGCGATTATATTACAATATTTATTAGCATGACATGAAAATAAAACAGTGAATAATAAGAATCGGAAATGTTTGGTGACCAAAATAAATTAGCCAAAAATGGTTACAACAATTAATGAATGTTAAATATGGCAAATTCTGCCTTTTTTTTTTCTCCCTAGCATTACCGAATAATAAGAATAATAATAATAACAACAACAACAAAAATAATCATGAAAGCAATGAACTTTACCGTGCTGTCAAACTGTGCCTTGGTAGCTCCACACTTCAATGCAACAGCAATACCCTATTCTCAACCAATATCAATATCATGAATTAAAAGCAGTAACTTATAGTTGAAGTATGCCCCCCATCATTATCACAATCACAATGCATAGGACCACAAAAAACACTAAATGCATTCCAAAGCTAGTGGTGCGAATCCATTAGCATACCTGCATAATTTCTGGCGCATCAGGCCCACACATGGATGCTCCGAGAACTTTGTCTGTCTCGGCATCAACAACAAGCTTCATAACAGTTTTCTCTTGTCGCCTGTTTCAGAAATATTATCAATTAACAAAATTGTTCATAGAGGAGAGATGGAACAAATATAACTACTGGGGACCCCAGCTGTGGACTATAGAAGCTAGGAGATTTCACAAGATCAACATAATTCCTGATTATTCTTCCTCACAAATACCAAATAAAATACAATCATAATATGGTAAATGTGCAACAGGTAAAATATGAAATAAATTACACATACCCTGAGATGGTATTTTTCATGGGATTGAAGGTTGATGTGAAAACTAGCACATCACCATTTGCTTGCTCTATTGCCTGCTCCTCACTGAGGCCAACTACAGAAAGTGGTGGAATGCTGCAAAACAAAAAAGAATGAGAATGTGTTAATCCAACGAACAAGCAGAAGGTACCATATAGAGAACAGAAGGGTTCGTTCTGGAATCAGTTAAAAATCCAAAATGACTAATAGTTGACAAGATTATGCAAAAGAAGCTATACCTGAACACAGCATAGGGGATGTTACTATAGTCTGGCTTACTTTCTTGCGCACCAAATACTGTTTTCTGAACATAACCAGATTAAGCAAACAAAGTGTGTTATCCTTGTAACAGAAATGCATCACCAACAGTCCAACACCTCCCAAACAAAAAGAGAAACAGGTAAACTGATCCACTATATCTATACGTAGGAACACTTACTGCAAAACATGTTCCTTCCATCAAAGCCACCGGAGTGAGATTCATTCGGTCTGTTACATCACCGACAGCCCATATGCTTGGTATGTTAGTGCGTGAATATTCATTTACCTAAATACAATAAAAACAGAATATTTAGAACTATTGAGTGTCAAATTATTCTCCAGCTCTTATTAATTCTCCAATTCAACAAGAAGCCATTGACAAAAAAGCATCTCATAGTGTTTGAAACTACAATCAATTTGCTCCACAAAACAAAGATCTCGCCAAAAGGCAATACTTACCTTTACCTTCTTAAAGGAACATAAACGAAAGAATGTTTCTACTTGGGACGTGCATGATTTAAACATAGTAATTCCAGTATATAATTAATAATTCCTTTGGAGCTCCTATAATAGTAGGGATTCAATGCACATGACAACCAAATTATGGAATGTGTAGCTTGATAAACCTAGTAGAAATAGTCACATGTGGTATCTATAATCTATGAAACATATTATAAAGACCATGATTTAGTATAAAACAGTCACAAGAGCTTGATGTCTCATCAAGGTCACAAAATGAGAACAACTTAATCTTGGTAGACATTGCCCAATATTGCAGAAACAAGAAAATAATTTTAACATAGGAGTTGTAGACCTTTATTGCTCCATTGCTGTCAAGCTCGACACCTACAGCTTCTAAATTTAACCTCTTAGTATTGGGGACTCTACCTGCATCCAGCAAAGAACACTTAATAATATTAAAATTAGCAGAGTAAAGCCAACATTCCATGAGATTCTGCATTATTCATGACTTCTCTGCAAACTTGAACCATCAAAATGAGTGCTCTGCTCTAAAGATTAAAAGTCGACAACCATTAAAATTGATCAGGTTATCACACATCAAGAATGAACTCATCAGGATGACTAAATGAAAAAACTCCATTTAAAGGTTCAAACTTACAGATATTATTGCAGATTGCTTAAACTTTAAAGCCACTATTAAACTACACTATGGACCTGAAGGTGTATTACTAATACCAATAATAACACTATCAGACTCATGAGTAAACAAAACTACTTTAAAAAAGTTTAAGTTCTTTGTATGCTTACCAGTGGCAAATAGCACAACATCAGCAATCAGCTCCTCACCATGATCTGTAACAGCTTTAATGCCATCTTCTGTTTTAATCAACTAGAAGATAAAATTTATTGCATTAGCTATGCGGAAAAGAAATGAAAATGAACTGATACATTTTAAAGAAATGAAAATACCTGTGTCAAGTTTGTCCTTGGATGTAAATTAATTCCCCTTCCCTCAAGATTCCTTGCAACCACAGCTCTCATTTCATCATCAAAACCTCTGCAGCAAAATATTAGTCAGCAGGTATGAATGTACAAAGAGTATAAATGTAAAAAATAATACAAAGAAGAAAACAAATGCAACCTGTTAACTATATGTGGTCCAGTGAAATATCTATTATTACCCTGCCTTAAGGATTTCTCACATTCATGAGTAAACATATGACCTCAAATAGAATAGCAATTTTATTTGTCTCAAACTCTCAATAATCAAAACACTATCAAAGTAATAAATGTATAAATAAATATGAAATATGGATGCCAAAGGCAAACCTCAATGGAAGTTCCTTTCTGAAAACAAGATTGACTGTGGAACCCATCCCTTGCCATATAGAAGCAAACTCAACTGCTATATAGCTGTAAACAGGATATTAGTTAATTACCATGAAATAGTAAATAATCAAACTAATATAAGAAGATAGAAACACACCCTCCTCCAAGAATCACGACACGTTTAGGCAATTCCTCTAAACTTAATGCTTCATCAGATGTTATGCCCAACTCCTGCATCCCAAACAAAAAACACAATGATATATCACATAACCATACTCATAACCAAGTAATGGCTGTAGCAATCACACCATTAACATCAGTTTACAATATTGATTCAAAATAAGTAAATTTACCTTTCCTGGAATATCCGGAAGATGGGCCCTACCACCAGTAGCAATCAGTATGTGTTTTGCCGAATAAGACAATTTAGTGCCATCCAATTGTGTCACCTCAACTTCATGTGGGCCCACTACCTTTCCCTCACCTTCAAATAATTTAACCCCAGCATTGGATAACAATCGCTTGTATATTCCATTTAACCTATTGATTTCATCTGTCTGCAATTTGACAAAACATGAATGCAAAAGACAAATAACTATCTTCTTTTTTGGTGATACTAATGAACTGCTTGATGCAAGAAAATAGTAATTCTTTACACTATTAAACAAACAAATATTATTTCTAATATAAATATAAGAATCTTGAATACCTTCTTTTGTAAGAGCTTCTTCCAGTTGAAGTCAATCTTCTCACTCAATTCCCACCCATAATTCCTGGCATCCTATCAGACACAAAAGAGTTTGTTTAATCATCAACGTGAGAAATACAAATCATGACACAAAAATCAATATGAACCAACTTAGGTGTGTGTTAAATATAGTACTGAATTGAATTAAGGATCAAATCCTTACCTCAAGATCCCCTCCAAAAGATGCTCCATAGACCAGAATCTTTTTGGGAACACAACCACGAATCACACACCTTCAAAATTAAAGTCCATAATCATTTTCGTGAAATACTTGGTAGTTGAAGAGATAGGCTGTTGGGAAACAGGGCGGGAGCCTGGGACGATGAGGATGAAAAACAGGACAGGAAATTTATTCTATCTGCAGGCTAAGGCCCATAAACATGATAGCAGATAGCTTCTGATTTCAGAACTAATGTTACGTGGGAACTGTAATGAAGCAGCCATTATCTAATTCCATTCGATAATAGTCCAAAATGTACAAGTTTCAATCAACTTACGTTCCACCAACACCTCCAATCGTTTCTGAGCTAATTGGATGATATGGAAGCTCGCAAATCCCAACCTAATGAGCACAAGTTTCAGAATGTGATCAGGAGAAGACAAATAAACCACAAATGGAATCAGAAAGTTCAAAAAGCAACATGAAAGAAATGATAATCACAATATTATCTGAAAGTTATGTATTAGTAACCAATTCTGAGAGTTACTCTAATTGTTTTTTTTTTTTTTTTTGTGTAAAAATCAGTGGACCAAATAAGCCTATGTATAGAATACATTTTGGAATACCACATACACATTAAAGATGTAGTCACCAAAAAAAAAAAATACACATTAAAAATGTGCGAAACAACCTATGTATGAAGTGTAATCTAAGTGTTTCTAAACCAACCACCATTAAAGTTTACAAAAACTTGAAGCTTTACTGAATGAATAACGGAGTCTTTTCTGCTCCATATACATAATATGAATCAACATAAACTTGATAATAATAATAATAATAATAATCCGCAAAGTAAATCAAATAAAATAAGATGAGAGATTAGTTACTTTAGCTCCGAAGTTGGCGGAGAATCTAGAGGCACGAACGCCACCACTACCAGCTCCAATAACGAACAAGTCGAAGTCAAAATCAGTCGCCTCTTCTTCCAATGCAGCAGCTGGTTCACCATCGATCAGCATCTTTCTGGCCATAGCTATATAAATCAATTAATCAATCTGCATCACCAACAACGTCGTTACGACTTAAAGTAACAAGCTCAAATATTCTTTTTGAAAAAAAAAAAGTATATACTATTTTTAAAAAGTAAAGTGAAGTGAAATGGAAGAACTGCATACATCTCGGAACTGTGTGTGACGTAGATCGGAGATAGAGAAGGGAAGTAAAACGCCGACTGAGGTGTGTGTACGGAGAGAGTGAGTGATTGGGTTAGGTATGGTGTGAGAGTGATGAGCGGAACGACGACATAAAAAGAGAAGAGAGAGAAAACAAATCATATGATATGATTCATTACAAGATGCAGATGCTGTATTAATTGTAAAGGTGCACCCATTCATTCTTGTTTCTTACTACTTACTAGAACCATTTTTTATTTTATAGAAAATATAAAATAAATATTACAATTCTAATACATTTTAATATATTAGATGTGTTAAAAGGTTTAACAATTATTTTTTTATTTTTAAGATAGTATTAATAAATTAAATAAATGTGGTATTCAAGTGATTCAGATCATTTAAATTTCATGTATAATCCAAAACCATGAAATAATGAATGATAAGTTAAAAAAAATGAGAGAATATGAGTATATGAATCATAAAACTCTTGAAAAAATAGGTCTACCAAATTTGACTTCAAGTCTTTAATAAGTTAGGTATATTATTTCAGGATTTTGGAGTGATATTATTTAAGTTTTTCTTTTTTATTGGAGGTTATTTAGTGTTTTTCACAATTATTTCTTAATTGATGTGTTTTACATGTATGTGAAAAAATATAATTCATCAATGAAGTGTTGTTAAAAAAACTTCAAAAAATATAATTTGTGAGTGATATTTTCATTATTTTGTCAGTGACGTTTGTCAATTTTTTTTTTGTTTACAAACGGGGCTAAGGCCCTAAAGAAAAAGTATGTTTTTTGGGCTATATTTGGGGATTATACCTCCTGCTGGCCCAATATTTTTAAAAAAATATTTGATAATAAAATATCAACAATGCTAGGAACCAAGAGGGTATCAATCAAAAACCAGCCAAATGCCTCTGGATGAATTCAAAACCTCTACGTGGATGGTGCTTATGCTAGGCATTAGGATGTTTCTTCTACTAAGTATCAGAATGTTTCTTTTTCATACTAAATGGATGTTCTTTTATATATTTTATAAATTTTTTTATATACTAATAATTGAGATTGTTAGAAGTTCTGTGATTTCCACCCCTATTTCTCTAACGTATCATTCAAAATTTTAATTTGGGGTGAAAAACAATTAATATCAAATATTATAAATTAAAAATAAATAAAATTAATTAAATATAATTATAAATTAGTTAACTTGTTTACTTTTTGGCCGATCACCTCTTGTAGGGGTGTACATGGGCCGGGCCACACCGGGTTTGGCTTAACCCAGACCCGACCCGAAATATAGACCGGGTCTAATTTTTGGACCATAACCCGATCCTAGACCCGATGAAACCTACGCACCTTCGGGCCGGGTGAAAATCGGGTAAAAATCGGGTCTTTAGCATGTAAAAATCACCTAATCTCCAACCTTTATTTCACAATTCACATAGTAAAATTCACTTAAAAAAATATAACAAGAACCAACCCTTCTCTAAAATTATAGCGTAACCATAATCAATACTAATATTGTCTAACACCAAATATTTAAATCAATACAAATAACACAATATTATGCATTTGTCTAAAGTCTTATGCATTTTAAACATAAAACATTAACTTATAATCTTATAAATGACTAATAACACAAAATATTAAGGTTTACAATATTTAAATTCTATATAAGAATAATCATCATCCATTACTAATAATACAAAATATTAATTGTGTATGATGATCGGGCCACCGGGCCGAGTTCGGGTGACCCGAGCTATGGCCCGGACCCGACCCGAAATAGTGACCGGGTCTATCTTTGAGACCCTTACCCGGCCCTAGACCCGATGAAATCACACTAAATTAGCCCCTAAAGTGTTCGGGACCAGGCCGGGTCTTCGGACCGGACCGGACTATGTACAGCTCTAACCTCTTGGTTCCATATACTTTTCTATAAAATATTAATGTAACAAATTATGTTAGGAAAGAATACATAATTTAGAAAATTACATGCATTAACTAAAATACTTATATATTTTATTTGCTTGATAGTTAGAAATGTATGAAACTATGAAAATTTAAGTTTGACTAAAGTTTTATTTGTAATTTTTTTGTTGTCATTTTAGCAAAAGTGAATGGACTTTGATGTAATTTTAACTTTTCCTTATCTTCTTCTTCTTCTTCTGGTCTTGAATTGTGAGGTAATAGTACAGTGTGGTGAGAACATAGAAGAGAACCTGTGGCTGAACCATGGCGGTGAGTTTCAACCTTGCAACAGCATTCAAAGGCCTTTCTCTGTCGTCGTCTTCCTCTTCCTATGCTTCTGCTTCGCCGCTTCCCTCCTTTGTTTCTCTCCCTCGCACACACATTCAGATTCGGCCTCCTCTCCCTCTCACCATCCAGAACGCCCACAAGAAGGGAGCTGGCAGCACCAAGAACGGCCGTGATTCCCCCGGCCAGCGCCTCGGCGTCAAGATTTACGGTGATCAAGTCGCCAAACCCGGTTCCATCATCGTTCGCCAACGTGGTACCAAGGTACTATTCATTCCAATTTTAATGCTCTGTTTTTTTAATATGCACTCTATCTGTTTGTTCTATTGCCTAAGCTCACTGAGGAGTTAATAGTGTTTATTATGTTTCATTTTTTTGCTATGTTTGCTTTCTTCCTTGCATAAACATTTGTATTTTATACAGAACCTTTCAAGTTTCAATGGTGTTAAGTAGATGATAAGTGAATAGGTAGTACTATAGCTTGCTTACCACTGCAAAACCATGCTTCCTTAAACTTTGAAGCTTGATTATATATAAAAATTTGACCATTACCATGTTTTTGGCATTTAGAAATTTACGAGTAATATAAAATGTGTAGCATCCCATAACTTTGAAGAAGAAGAGAAAAAAAAAGACCATACAGGGTCACCTAAGTATTGATTTTGTTTTGGACAATACTTTTAGTTTCATGCAGGAAAGAATGTGGGGCTTGGCAAAGACTATACCATCTTTTCCTTGATTGATGGAGTTGTGAAATTTGAGAAATTTGGGCCTGACAGGAAAAAGGTTAAGTGAAGCCTTTTACACCTTGATTATGTTACTTAGAAAAATTATAGAGTACAAATTGAAGCTTAATTATTATGATTTCTTCTACTTCAGGTAAGTGTTTACCCACGAGAAGTGCAACCTGAGAACCCGAACAGCTATAGAGCAAGGAAGAGGGAGTATTTCAGGATGAGGCGCGAACGCAGAAAGGCTAGAGAAGCAGGAGCAGTACTTCAACCCCAACTGGTGCTAGCTTCTGTTCCTGATGTTGCCATCACTAATCCAGTGTGCTGATACATGTGTAAAATTCCCCCTGTATCTTGATTCCTTTATAGCATTGTATAAGTTTTGTTTTGAATTTTGAAATAGAAAACTAAATATGATTGTATGTGTTATTCTTGACATTTCCTTTTGTTCAATAATTTTCTGTTTGATGATGAGTTCTCACTTCTCACACTTCCCCACCTTCACAAGCTAAGCTAGATTGATATACACTGATATCACTGGATCATTCCCCCGTCCTGTCTTTTCATTTTTTTCCCCTTCCCCGGCGCCGGCGCCGGAACTTTGCATCGTGAAAAGCTATATACATATATTCTGAAATATATATAAACTTATAATGAAATATGCACAAAAGTTAAGCTTATAGAACATTTATAATTTTTTATTATTTTGCGACACATTATTTAGCCAATGAACTTCATATATTGCTAAAAGAATTACAAATACTCATGTATTATATTATTTTTTATGTTTAATTCTAAATCATTTAAAAAAGTAAGTTGTTTAGCACTTTTGAATATGACATGTGCCAAAAAAAGAACGAAGAACCTTGGGTGGAGTTGTGGATACTGGTCAGATTATATTTTAATGATTTGAGCAAGTTGCCATCGGAAGAAACTAACCTTTTTCCAATTCCAAATTTTTAGAAAAAGTTATTATTTTTTATTATAAAATAAATTTAAATGTTTACATTTTAACCTCAAAATATTTAAACTAACTTTATACACATAAAAATTGAATTAGTTCCATAGAAGAGAAAGTCTAGAAAGTCAATACTTTTATTAAAATTTGGTCAGCATTTAACTATAAAAAAAAGGTAATTTTATACCATTAAAAATATTGATAATAACTAATTAATGACTATACATCACAAATTCTGCTGCTCCTTAGCATTCTTCATAAATTACCCACAGATCATATTTTTTTTCATTACAAAATACAAATAGTCAAATACACTCCTCTCTCTTTCTCTCTTTCTCCTTATACATATCTAGTAGTTTTTTGATTGAGTAGTTGGCGAAACATTATTATATTGTTTAGAAAAATACATATTGATTTATCATTAAATCAATAAAGTCGAAATTAAAGCTGCACCTTTAGCAATCATCTAGAAACATGAGTGGAGAAATATAACAAAACTAAAAGATCAACATATAGGAAGGAAAAATTCTTGGAACCTATACGTAAGACTGTAACAAAATCCTGCATATGACAAAAATTGCTGCGTCAACTGATCCCTTTTCGTACGTCTTCAAACGTAGCAGCATTAACTAAACTAATCCCATGAAGAAATTCATGTTTTAAGAAAGAAAAATAGAATAAACAATGAATGTGCCTTTATTTGCAGAATTTATTATGCACACGTATTTCTTCTTTTTATAAAGTATATAAGAGATATTTTTATCTTGTAAAATGAAAAATATACAAAAGAAATGTTCACAAACACACAGCTGCAGTGTCTTGCCTGAAGAAAACTGATTAAAGCAAATGATGAGTTCATCAGCAAGAAAGGAAGAAGAATATGATGACGACGATGCATGCATGTATGCGTTGTTGTTGTCAACTTTTCAAGTGTTCCCTTTCATATTGAATGCTGCTGTTGAACTCAACCTGTTTGACATATTGTCTGAGTTAGCCACCAACGGTGCATACTCATCAGTTTCCGAAATCGCTTCAAAGCTTCCTTCACAGCACCCTCAACTCCACAGCAGGCTGGACAGAATGCTTCGTGTGCTTGCCAGTTTCTCACTTCTCAATTCGAGTGTCGTCGTCGTCGACGGCGACAAGGTTGAGAGGCTTTATAGTCTCTCACATGCTGCTAAATATTTTCTCAAAAATCAGAGTCATAATCTAGCTTTTTTCTCAAATCTCAACTGCCACCCAGCTCTAACAAGGGTTTGGTGAGTGAGTAATTTAATTAAGAGAAATGCTAGAGGGTCGATAGAACTTATTGTTTTTAAGAGTATGGGGTAAAATATGTTGTTGAATTACTAGACTAAAAGAATCAGACTAACGAAATTGAGTTGATAGTTAAGTGATGGCCAAAAGCAATAAATTCTCATGCCCCTATCATTTCTCTTTAATTAATTAATCTGATTGAGCTGCACTAATATATTATTGAATTTTAATTAATTAGGGTAAACATTAAGGATGCAATTGTTGATGGAGGAATAGATGTTTTCAAGAAGGTTAATCGGATGTCAGTGTGGGAGTACATGGAGAAGGATGCAGAACTGAGTGACACTTTCAACAAAGCAATGGCAGGAATGTCTGCCACACATATGAAGAAATACTTGGAAGCATATGATGGATTTGAAGGAGTGTCAACGCTGGTTGATGTTGGAGGTGGTACTGGACACTGCCTCAAAATGATCTTCTCCAAGTACCCTAATATTAAGGGTATTAACTTTGATTTGCCTCAAGTCATTCAACATGCCACACCCTATCCAGGTATATTATTCATTAGGGAAAGTATGAGGAGCCAATGGAATATTTGTACAATGCGTACAATGAAAATTTAGGAAATATTAGATATAATCATTAATGTTACCTTCTTTCATCAGCATAAGCTTTTGGGATGAGTAGTATCATGACATGGTATTAGAGCTTTAGATTCGAAAGGTCAAGAGTCCGATCCTTGTTGAACCCCAAAATCAGTTTAAGCTTTTAGGATTTATGATATGAGATGTTTATTATCCCTAGTATCTGGATGGTTATTCTCCATTGTCTCCCTAGCAGGACTCTATTCATTATTATATTCTTCCTTCTTAGCATGGATCTCAATTAAGCACATATAACCTTTCATTTTATGTCTCAAGGTATTGTGCACATTGGAGGAAACATGCATGAAACCATTCCAAAGGGGGATGCCATCATGATTAAGGTATTTTAAGTAAAAGCTTTATTTTGATAAATCACGATGATGAAACATGCTAATGATAAAATTGTGGCAGGCTGTTTGTCATAATTGGTCAGATGAGAAGTGTGTAACAGTGCTGAAAAACTGTTATAAAGCACTTGAAGAGAATGGGAAAGTGATTATCTTTGAGATGATCATGCCTGAAGAACCAGATTCAAGCAATGCCTCTAAGCTTGTCTCTGTTGTTGACAATTCAATGTTGCTTCATGCTGGAGGCAAGGAGAGAACAGAGGAAGAATTTGGGAAGCTATGCAAAGACTCTGGATTCACCACTTACCAAGTTGTTTGCCGTACTCTTTCTGTTTTCGGAGTCATAGAATTTTATAAATAAAATACAAGGATCAAATACATGTTCTATTTCTCATTTAGAACCTGATATATATAGTGTGACTCCTTTTGTTTACTTATAACTTTCTCCTCATCTATATTTTATAAATAAATATTTGTTATGTAACATTCCTTTTTGCTTTTGGACCTATTCCAACCCTTACATATGAGAGCATGTGTTAGGCATCACCATTTTAAACTTTTGATATTGTTGAAACAGAAACCTAACCCTGCTGCTTTTGATATTATTAATTACATTTCTTCAGGCTATAACAATGTATCATTCCTTCTATCTCTATAAGAAACCTACACAGATTAAGAACATTGTTTGCTTTATTTTACAACTATCTACTTTTAATATCAAATTCTGCTCACAACCTTTCTCTGTCCATGCATCCAATTAAAGTGAAAACCAACTATGTAAAAGCATTTAATATAAATCCTCAACTGTGGGTGGAAATTGGCATTAGTTGATACAATTTTGGAGGTAAAGTGTTCAAATTTGATGCATATACTATACAAAATAGGATTAAAACAAAATGTAGAGCCCATGGACAAGCTTGGTCCAATAGGCAGGTAAAGTGTCCTGTTTCCAGCTATCATGTTCATACAATAATGCAAGGAATGATAGGGGGAAAAAGGATTTATCATAATAATAAACAAAAAATGAATAATGGAAATTAGATTATTGTGCTTATTTTCCTTCCTCTAGCAAAACAAGAAGATTATAGTGCCACTTTAAAAGCCTAAAACTTCATCTAATTGGCTTGGCTAAAAAAGATTAGAACAGAACCAATAGGAACATATGTGACATGTAACAATGAATGAAAGAAAATTCTCTCTATAATTTATATCTACATTGCATTTGATGAGGCATAGCTCTCTAGTGATAAGGATTAAGCCCCTCACCATAGACTAATAAAAGCCTTTCTAATTTTATACCTGATTGACATAAATCACTACAGGAAAAGGATCATTATCTTACTCTCCTTCTTGGTTGCTTTTGATAGTTGTTAACAGAGAAGAGCTTCTTCAAGACCTTCACAATCACCACCATGCTAGGCCTATTGATATTCTTAGCTGCTGGAACTAGTGCACCATTATTATTGTTATTATTATTATTGGCAAATCTTGATGAAGCTGGAGTAGCACATCTGAATTCAACAACTTCTCTTGAAGAAGATGTAGCAGAAGAACCAGTTGTTGAAGAACACATCAACTCCTCATTGAAATCCTCCCACAACAAGTCCATTTTCTCTTCTTCCTCATCATCATCCAACAAAGTTCGTTGTTGAATTCTGGTCTCAACTGATGAGAAGCTCTTCCTCTGAACCTGAGATATCAGTTTTGCTCCAAAGAAATCACAATCTTCTTCTCCTTTGTTTCTTTGGTATGGATTAGGAGATGCTGCTGGTGATAGATTCCACAAAGGAGGTGAATCAATGGCATGTGCATGAGTATCACTGATTCTAGGGAAACTGAATTCATCTGTATCCATGGCTTGGATAATCAGAACTCTAAAAGATTGAAAAGAAATTATGAGTGGATTTTGGTTAGGTTTGTGAAGGTGGACCTTGAAGTTGTTTAAGGAGGGGTTTTAGTTCAACTGCTGCAAAAACCAAAGCAAGAATGATATGTGTGCTTTCTCTCTCAATGATCTTGTTTACTAACTATCTCATAACACAAGTCTTTCAAGCAAGTTTATGGCCACTCATAAGTAGGCCAGGGACATAGATGTCTAAACATAACAAAAGGCAACCACTCATTTCCTTTGCTTAAATTTGTTGAAAACAATAATTGATACACAATATATCTATAAAAGAAAGAGAAGTAAGATTCAATAAAAGATGTATTTTTTCCCATATTTATGCAAGAGGGTACCTTAATAACAATAGTATGGTTTTTAAGATTTATGTACATAAGAACCGTATTCTTTTAAGAGCAGCCAAAGGGGGATTATTATGCTCATTATCGCCGGATTGGTAGGGGAGAAGTCATTCATTAAGGTAGTAATTTTTCCAAATATTGGTGTTGACTATTGGAGCCATGAAAGGGATATTGGTTCAATCTCTATATAGCTTGTCTTAGTGTTGGGGCTCCACGATGGTGATATACAATTATGGACGTTATTATGAAGAGTTTGCAATTTTCTTTTGCATTATATTTATTATTTGTTACGGACAACAAAAATACAGTTAAATGGTGCACCTCATTTTTATAACTTATGAGTATACTCTTTTATTTGTGTTATTGGAACTTGTTGAGTGCTGAACTGCTGTTAATTAGAGATAGGAGTGAGTACGGGTCGGTTTGGTTTAAGTTTATGGTAAAATTAGAATCGAACCAATCAAAATGTAATTGGTTCGGTTTGGTTTGGATTTGTATTTTTTTGTATATGTATCCGAACCAAATCAAACCGATTAAGAACGGATTGATTCGGTTCGGATAATTGGATACCCGATGACTTTGAAATTCATAAAAAAAAAAACTAAATTTTTATCTTAAAAATTCAACAAGTACAATAAACATGTAGCATCAATAGTCACCAAAAACATGTAGCATCAATAGAAATAATCAAAACATGTTAAATACCAAATACATTAAAAACTAAACTCATTAAAATCCAAACATATTAATAATGAATAACCATTATCTAATGAAAAAGTCATATATATATATTTTTATTTTTTTATTTAATTAATATATAATTGGATTCGCAGGTTGGTTCGGATTCCGCACCCCAAAATCGATATCTGAACCAATTACTAATAAAAATCATCGGTTTGATTCGAGTTTTGAACCAATTACCCGTTGATTCCATAACCAATTACTTTGCACATGATGACCAACCAAAGTTGACATTTTTATTTGTATGCTATGCTAATTGCTAGCCGCTAGGACTATATATAAAATGTTAAATAACACTTTTACCACTTTTGTTCCACTACTTCCAATATGATATATAGGAGTTATATTAAGGGATAAACAACATACATATATATGACAGATCAGATATGAATGCATAAGTTGACATAAATAAACTTAATTTTTCAACTAAAAAACTAATATTGTGCATTATTTACTCGACATCCTCAAGTGGCACTCTTGTGCGTGCCTTAATTAATCCCACCATGTGTTTTTCTCTTTATAACGTTTTCTTCTTTTAGAGTCTTGATGAATATGAATGAAAGAATAAATGTGTAAATTAACTGTTCTTATTTTCATATAACACTATAAATGTTGATGAGTCAATTTGTTGGTAAATTGCTTCAGGCTTAATTTAGTTCTCATTGTCATTTTCAAGTACTTAAAGCTCTATTAAAAAAAATTGTTAAATTAGACTCTCAATATATTATCTTTGTTGATTTACTTTCTATTCTATTATCCACCTCATTAATATATACTTACAAATAAATTCTCTATTTCAATTCAATTTTTACTAACAGATATACATACGGAGCTAATTAAACTAGTGATATTTGTTCAAGATTGATATAAAAAAAAAAAAAATTGCAATTGCACTTAATAAAATGGGCTGCACCTATTAGAACAATCCTTCTTTAACCTCTCCCCTTTTTTTTCCTCAAAATCTTCAAATAGCTTTTGGAAAAAATAAAATAAAATAAAATTTATGAGTTAAATACTCTGAAGATCATTATCTTCAGATTATTGGATAGGGCATTCATAGAATATATTTTCTAGTATGACTTTTTGAAATGAAAAAATGAAATTAGAGAATTGATTGATAATTTGTTTTATACTAGAAATTTTTTATTGAATTTTTTTAATTAAATAAAATAATTGAATTGAATATTCTATTAAATTATAAAATTCAAAGTAATTAAAACTAAGATTATGAAACTATATATCATAGATCATGATAACTTTTATTTTGTATGCTTTTTCCCTCTTATCAAAAGACACATGAGAAATTATTTAAATGTCGATCTAATCGGAAATTATTTTATATTTGTGAATTCAAAATGTAGTAAACGATGAGAAATATGTTACTAATAATCTAATAATTATTGGTTAAGTTATTAAACATTTACCTTCTTTTCAAATTTTAATTGTGTATAGTTTTTTTTTTTCGGTGAATATCGGGGCCAACGGCCCATAATTGTGTATAGTTATTAAATGGGTTAAATACTTTTTTCCTCTCTAAAGTTTGGGATAAAAATCAAATTCATCCCCGACTTTTTTTTGTTATTAAAATCACTCTCAACTTTTACAAACACTTTAAAATCATCTTCCCCTCAATTAACGAATTTTTCAGACACTTTTACCCCTGAAGTTTTTAACGCTTCGTTTTCATTCTTGCGAAAGGTATTCAGTGTCTCATTTACATTACACAATAGAAAACTGATGTTTCACCTTCAATGATGCCCTAACAGAGGTTCATCGTCACCTGAAGAGTATCGTTACTGCATTTGGACTACGTTAGCAAGGGTGTGGAAGGAGGCCGTTCTGCTGTTGTCATCTCGATTCAGGTATGTATGCACCATTGGTTTTGGTTTTGTGGAGCTTGAACGTAATAATATTGTAATGGATTCCGTTATTTTTCTAAAACTGCTAGCATTTGATTTAAAGTTTTTTGTTTTTTCGTTTTAGGGGATGTGAAGCTTTAATCTAAGTGTCTACCATGGGGTCGATTTGGATATGATAATGGGATATTGCAGTATATATGGGGACAAAAGACACTCATTGAAGACATTGAGAGTGATTGCTGGTCTGTAATTGAGGCATATGCAGAGTTAAGGCAGTTTTTTTTTTTGTGACTGAAATAAATTAAACAAAGAAAAACAAAACAAACAAAATAAGGAACTGCCTAAACAGAGGGACAGTCCCATTCAAGACTACTCTTAAACTCCTCCCAAGGTGAAAGAAGCTCCACATGCGAAAGTTGTAACTTCATCGCCATCTTTGCCATAGTATCTGCCACCGTGTTTGCATCTCTCATAATCAAACGAAAGTCAACCTGCCAATTCCAATGCATGATATCTCTTATTTTGAGCACCAGTGGATCAATAAACCCAAAACCATCTTGAGTAACAAGATTAAATGCTTCCACACAATCCGTCTCACAAATAACATCTCGTTGACCCACATCCCAAGCTAAGAGATATCCTCTCCAAATAGCAAACAATTCTCCTTGAAGAATACTATTACTCTCAATCATTCCCAAACACCCCCTTTGCCAGCTCCCATTACAATCTCTAATAACATAAGCAAAACCAACACTATCACCCGAACCAAAATAACTAGCATCACAATTAATTTTAAAAGTACCAATAGATGGGGGATTCCAAAAACCATTTAGAGTAGAGGGAAGGGACATACGTTGTAATTCAAAAATATTCCTAAGCTCATTTTCTGAAGTTAATGCCAGACAAAGTACACAAAGAAGAATATATCAGCTTTGTGATATAAAGATCCAACAACTGAATGGTTAGAGAAAGATCTGAAGTTATTTGCTGCTGATAGAGATGCACTTGAGATGTGTAGAATAGCAGAGTTGAGGAGTCATGTTGAGATGTTTGTGGTGCATGAGGTTGAGGATGCTGACGATTTTCCTGAAGTTGAGTATATTGATGTTGGAGGCAAAATAGAGGAAAATCCTAGGAATCAGTTGGTAGTTTATGAGGGTGAACAAGGTCAACAGGTGAAAAATGATAATGTGAAACAAGTTAATGAAGGAGATAACTTGCACCCACATGGGGCTACCGAAAATGCACGAGATGAATCAAATAGTGATGATGATGGCGATGATGAGGAGTTATTCTGTCTAATCTTGAGGTTGACAGTGCCGATGACGTTCATTTTACAGATAATGAAGAGGAGTATGATGATGAGAGTGGGTTTGAAGAACTGACAAGTGCTAAAGATGGTGATCAGGTTGATAAAGGACAAGGAGTTATGAATGGTGATTTTAGTGATGAAGAAGACTTCAATAGTGATGAAATAGATTTGGATTATGAAGTTGGTGGTGGTTCAGATAAGGAGGATAGACAAGAGGAAGATAACTATGAAACAAGGAGGTATCCAATTCATAAGGATGTTAAAGACATGACGAGTTATAAGTGAGAGGTGAAAACTGTATTTACTTCAAGAGAGGAATTTAAAGATATTGTAACAGCATATGCAGTACAAACAAGAAGGGGGATCAGGTATGCCAAGCTTGACTTGGTTAGAGTGAGGGCTGTTTGTTAGTCGGGTTGTCCTTTTTTGGTTATATGCTACAAAAATGATTGAGGAAACAACTTGTCTATGAACCTTAAGCATACTTGTGGTCAGTTACATAGGGTTGTGATAATGCATACTTCGTGGTTGAGTAGAGTTTTTAAGAAGAATGGAACATAACTCAAAGGTGAAGATAAAGGAATTGGTGAACAAGACACAAAGGAAGTAAAATATGACTGTGACAACGTCAATGACAGCTAGGTCAAGACAAGCTGCATTGGATGAAATACAAGGAACTTATAAGAAGCAGTATAAGAGGATCACTAATTACTGCTCAGAGTTGTTACGGGCTAATCTAGGATTAACAGTGAAGCTCAAGGTACAAAGGTCCCCTGATTTTGAGATTGAGGTGCAGCACTCTTCATTGAACAACTTCTGCATATTTCAAAGAATATATGTATGTTTAGATACTTGTAAAAAGTGCTTTTTTCACTATAGGAGATTTATTGGATTGGATAACTGTTTTCTCAAGATACCTCAGGGGGGGGGGGCAGTTGTTGACTAGGATAGGTTGAGACCCTAATGATCAAATGCTTCCAATTGCGTATGCCATCATCGAGTCAGAGACTAAAGACACCTGGAAATGGTTTCTCCAGCTGCTAATTGATGATTTTGGGTCTGAGACAATTGGTAAATCAACCTTCATATCTGATCAGTAGAAGGTAAACAATTATTGTGTTAACTTCTATTTATTGAATCATTTAACTGATTAATAATATTGTTATAACACAACTATTTACCTCCTTTGTTAGGGTCTATGCCCGCTTTTGACGAAGTCATCCCAGGTGTAGACTACAGGTTTTGTGTCTGCCATATGTACAACAACTTCAGAAAAAATTTTCCTGAACTGCATTTGAAGTAATTGATGTGGAGGTGTGCAAAGGCTACACACTGAAAGGAGTAGGAGAGAGAGATGGCAGTCATCCGAAAGGTCAATGTGGAGGCTCACAGGCATCTGAATGTTATTCCTCCTAGATTTTGGAGCAGGTCCAGGTTTAACTTTCATTCTAAATGCGACACTCTTATAAACATGCGTGAAAGCTTTAATGGTGCAATAGTAGAGTCCAAGAAAAAGCCTACTATTACTATGTTGGAAGAAATTAGGATTAATTTTATTAGTAGATGAGCTGTTAATAGAGAAAGAATTTAAAAGTTTAATGGTACAATTTTACCTCGAATTAGGAAGAAGGTAGAGAGGAAGGGCAGGTCAGCTAGTGAGTGGATGCCTTATTAGTCTGCTACTCAGACATATGAGGTTGTAAATAGGTTAGACAAATATGCTGATGATTTGTCTGCTCGTGAGTGTTCTTGTAGGAAGTGGCAGCTCAGTGGCATTCCATGCACACATGCCATCGGCTGCATCAACTTTAAAGGTCTTGATATGAATGCATATGTTGATGACTGCTACAAGAAAGAGGCCAATGTCAGGTGCTATGATTCGGTAATCAACCCTCTAAATGGCTCAGATTCATGGGAGAAGACTGACTTTGATGATGTGATGCTACCACCCTATCGGAAGCCTAGCCACAGACCAGTGAAAAAGAGAAATAGAGGACCTGATGAAGCTGAGGATAGAAACCAGTCTTACTTGTCTAGGAGGGCCAGATTCAGAGGTGCTCAAACTGTAGTGAATCAGACCACAAGAGGGGAGGATGCAAGAAGCCACTCCTCCCTGTAAGTGTATTTACAATATGCATGTTAGGGTTATATTGCAATGGTTGATTAAATGTAATGTTTGCTGTATTTCAGGCCCAACCACCTAAGCAACCTAATGTCAAGAAAACCAATGGAGGGAGGAAGAGTTCATCTTCAATACTCACAATCAAGTCTAAGTCATCATTACAGCCTGCTGTCCAATCTGCTACTAGAAGGAGGAAGAGGTCCAATCTGCAACAAAAATCATCATCACAACTCCAACCATCCACCAGCACATCACCCACAACCAGGTCTAAGTCATCCCAACCCAAGTCCAAGCCCACATCACCATCATCTAGGCCTAACACACCAACAGTAGCTACTCTCCACCGTAAGCTCAAGATAAAGCCCTTTAGAAACTCAACACAATCACCACTAGTGCCTAACGAGAAGGATGCATCTAACTCAAGCCAACCAGTCAAGAATGTCTCCATCAATCACAACATTGCACTACATGTGTCTCCAAGAAACTTGAGGTTGATGGCAAAACTTCCTCCAAGAACTTGGGGAAAACTTTAAAAATTTGAGATCATTTAAGATGTTGTTATGTTAATGTAGTGCTGAGTTGATTATACTCTATGTTTGTGAGACTTTATTTTGGCTGAAACTTATTACATACTGTTTATGTTTATTGTTGTTTAGATAGCAATAGAGTTGCTCTAGATTTGTGGTGACTGAAGTTTTCATCTTTTGTTGTTATTTTTCTTTAACTAGATAATATTTTGTTCTGGGTCCAACTATCAACTAATGAATTTGATGGTGACTGAAGTTTTCATCTTTTGTTGTTGTTTAGATATGCTTATTAATGAATTTGACATAGTTGTGTTTTAATAAATGTGCTTGTAGTGCTCTTTGATGTTAATTCATATTGCATATTGCATATTATACATTATTAAAGCAAGTTATGGTATACCAATTTCGTTGACACAATTCTTAAGTAACAATTCCAGATTACCATATCCAGTTTCATTGTCAATTTCTTGTCAAATTACAGATACACAATTTCACTTACATAATTTTTGACCAATCTACAAAAACCAAACTCATTAACACAAACTCTGTCCAACCACAACAATAGATTTTCATTAACAGAATACATGTCAAGTTACAAAACTCAATTTCATTCAAACAAAAATGCTCAGGTAATAACACAATTTCATTAAAGTCTAAATACATCCTAACTAAAAGCTTCCTATTTTCTCCCCTGATTTCATCAAACCATTTTTAGAGGCATTACATAAGGTAGCCCCTGCTATTGATTCAACAAAATCTGCAACCAGAAAAAAAATAACCAACCATGCCAAACACTGCAGCAACCTTCAACTTTCACTCAAAGTCCCTCACTTTTGCTTTTAAGGCTGCAACTTTCCTCTTCAACCTCGCAACCTGCGGATCTTCAATTTCAGCTTCTGGGTATGCCCAACGGAAAAACTGACACTCTTCTTTAATCTACCGGATCCCACCATAGTCAGTCTCCATAAACAAAACATACAATCAATCAAGAACAAAAATCCAAAAACGCACATCATAGTAGACGCAGCCCCAAAATCGTTGATCAGGGTTGTTTTTCGTTCCCGAAATTCGCAGTACAGGTCTCTCACCATGTCCACAAAGAAGCTCCATCTTCTGCGCAGACGAACGACTCCGTGACGACCTTGAGCTCTCCAAAGCCATGACTGCACTGCAACCTCTGGAATCCTAACAGGCGTTCTATTATTTTGGTTGGTGGTGAGATTTTGATTTAATCTCTATCTCTCCAATCAGTTATAAAAAAAAAAAACTTAATTTTTTATTCACTAAAGGCATCAAACTACTGGTAACAATCTAAAGGGTAAAAATATTTGAAAAAATTCGTTAATGGAGGGGAGGATGATTTTAAAATGTTTGTGAGCGTTAAATATGATTTTAATAACAAAAAAGTCAGAAATAAATTTGATTTTCATCCCAAAATTTATAAAATTATATATTATAGATCGATCATGATAATTTTTATTTTGTATGCTTTTTCCCTCTTGGATATCTTAACTGAAACATCAAATCAATTTATTTATCAAAAGACACATAAAAAATTATTTATATGTCGATCTAATCGAAAATTATTTTATATTTGTGAATTTAAAATGTAGTAAAGGATGAGAAATATATTACTAATCATCTAATAATTATTGGTTAAGTTATTGAACAATTACCTTCTTTTCAAATTTTAATTGTGTATAGTTATTAAATTATGAAATTTTGCAAGATTGGTCTTGAGTAGAAGGACTTTGTGAGTTGCGAGTCCTCGCATTCCGTGTAGTTTAAGTTGCAGATACGCGTCTTTGAATAAATCAGCAGCATTCAGTTCTGCAACAACTACAACACATTTTCCACTTTTTCACTTTTCTAATTCCAAAACATCCAATCCCATCATCATGCCACTCTCCTTAGTCAAACTCCTCTGAACTTCATCATACTAATTGAAATTTGGTGGATTTTATAGTGTCTTTTATTGTGGTGTCTAAATTGTCTAACTTATTTTTATAAGTAAAAAATAAAATATATAAAATAAAATTAAAATATTTAAAAGTTTATTAAATATTATTTTTTTATCTTTTTTAGTAAATTAGGCATCATAATTTAGGCACCATAGCATTCACCTTGAAATTTATCCTTTTATGCATGAATAATTTAATTTAGGGTAAAATACTAAATTGGTTTTTATGTTTGGACATAATTCTGTTTTAGTTCTTAAGGTTTAAAGTGTCTTATTTGAATCTAAAAAAATTTTATTTAGCATCAATTTAGTCCCACAATGAGGTCAAACTTAAATAATTAACGGAATGTCCTACATAATAACAGTAAAAGAACAAAATCGATAATCTGGAGAATAAGTACAAGCTCCAGATGCACAAAATCAACTGTTGATTCATCAATACATTTATTTATCATTCTCTTTAGTTCTATAGAAAATATTTTATTTATATTATAAGAAAAAAAATAAATAAATATATTAATGCATTAACGGTTAATTTTGTGCCTCTGGAGCTTATACATGTTCTCCATATTATCGATTTTGTTCTTGTATTGTTATTATGTAGGACATTTCGTTAATTATTTAACTTTAACTTCACTGTGGAACTAAATTGATATTAAATAAAACATTTTTAAATTTAAATAGAACACTTTAAATTTTAAGAATCAAAACAGAATTATGCCCAAATATATAAGACCAATTTAATACTTTACCCTTCAGTTTATTTAGCTAAATGTGTATTACTATCAAAATGATTTTAAATAAACATGATGAAGTATGAACATACATATTATTTTAAATAAAAAAGTGTTGGTCAAGGTCAATGTGTTTGAACTTTGAACATTGTGTGTGTAATTGCAGTGCATGTCACAGAGATGAGTGAGTGAGAGACCCGGCAATGTGAGTCAACTCCACTGCAAATCCCAAGTCCCAATACATACGCTTGCACGCTTTTCCTTCCACCTTCCACACCTTCAAACTCAATAACTAAATTAAAACACACCCATTTTATTAATATATGCAATACACTATCTTACACATATTCTCAGTTATCCATGTTCACTTGAATCCACAATAAAATATCACACACACACTCCAATAAAACATGGCCAGGTATGAGTACATGTACACCTCTTTCCTTTGTGTTTTTCTTCTCTGTTGCTGCTACTGCCCCATCATGGTGATGTCTCAGCTGTCTCAAAACCAAACTAGCACCATGGCCAATCTCTCCAAGCTACTTGGTACCTCTGCTCCATGGAATAGTGGCAATCATTCAAATCCATGTTCATGGAATGGAGTCACTTGTGACTCTACCAAATCCCATGTCATCATGATTTCTCTATCTGGGAACTCTCTCTCTTCCAGTGGCTTCCTTCCTGTTCTTTGCCAACTTGAAACCCTGCAGCATCTTGATGTATCCAACAACAGTCTCACCTCAATCCCTGCAGAGTTCATTACTGAATGTGGAAGGATAAAGTACTTAAAGCTGCTGAATTTCAGTAGAAACTTTTTATCAGGTTCTTTACCTACTTTCCTTGGTTTTGATGCACTTGAATATCTAGACATGTCTTTCAATGTATTGGGAAGTAGTATTGATATTCAGTTAGATGAAATGATTAGGCTCAAGAGTTTGAACCTTACTCACAACAACTTCAATGGTACTCTTCCCACCAAATTGGGCAAGTCCATGGTTCTGGAGCAACTTGTGCTCTCTAACAACCAATTTCAAGGAGAAATCCCTGAAGAACTGTTTAGTTATGAAAACTTGACTTTGATTGATCTCGGGGGAAATACTCTTTCAGGTGCAATTCCTACCCATATTGTACAGCTATCTAAGTTGCAAACTTTGATTCTTTCATCTAATAACCTCAGTGGTCCAATTCCAATCTCAATCCTGAACATCACAACCCTTGTAAGATTTGCTGCAAACCTGAACCGTTTCAGTGGTTCTTTACCTTCTGACATTTCAAATAATCTTATCAGTTTGGATCTTAGTGGCAATAGTTTGTCTGGTCCCATTCCAAAAAACATTTTATCTTCACCAAAAATGGAGGTTGTGGATTTGTCCAATAATACTTTGAGTGGAACATTGTTACTCACAAGTATTTCTCCTAGCATGATCAGGTTGAGATTAGGGAACAATTTGCTGAAGGGAGACATTCCCTCAGATGCTTTTGCAAAAGCTCAGAATTTGACATACTTGGAACTGGAAAGTAATGCACTGACAGGAGCAATTCCAGCTATATTGGGTTCTTGCCTCAACCTGGCATTGCTGGATTTGTCTCAGAATCATTTGAGTGGGACATTGCCACCAGAGCTTGGAAATCTTAGCAATCTTCAAGTCTTAAAACTTCAAATGAACAAGTTTTATGGCACAATCACAACTCCATTTCAAATTGGCCAACTACAAAAGTTGTTAACACTGAATTTGAGCCAGAACTCTTTGACCGGATCGATTCCATCCCAGATATCAAGCTTGAGCAACCTTAAGTTCCTGAACTTGCAAATGAACAACCTGAGTGGTTCCATACCTCCATCCATTGGCATCTCAACAAGCCTTCTGGATCTTCAACTAGGTGGAAACCAACTAAGTGGTGCTATCCCAAGTATGCCAATGTCTCTACAGGTTGCCGTGAATCTTAGTAACAACAACTTTAGTGGATCAATTCCCAGCAGTTTGAGTAGTTTGGATAACCTGGAAATATTGGATCTCTCGTATAACAAATTTTCTGGTGGAGTTCCTGATGATCTAGCCGGAATGAAATCTTTGACAGAGTTGTTACTTACTAACAACAATCAGCTTTCTGGTGTTCTTCCAAAATTTACCCATTTTGTTCAGGTTGAATACAATGGAACCAGTTTAGTACTGCCTCCTGCATCGGACAACCCAACACCAAGCTATTACCCGGGATCTAGAAAGAAGGGATCATCTGTTGTTGTGGCAATCCTTGTTGCAATTGCAGCAGCCGTGTTTCTTGTTGGCCTTGTCACTCTGCTGCTTGTGCTTGTGTCACGACACTATTCGAAGGTTAACGATGAGAATATACATTCAGGCGAAGATCATCGCCTTCCTCAGGTTGTCCAAAGTCATTTGTTAACTCTTAATGGTCTCCACAGATCAAACATTGACTTCTCCAAGGCCATGGAAGCTGTTGCTGAAACATCCAATGTTACTTTGAAGACCAGGTTTTCAACTTATTACAAGGCCATCATGCCATCTGGATCAATCTATTTTGTCAAGAAGATGAATTCAACTGAAAGGGCATTGCCAGCGAGCAGCCATGTTAGAATTGGGAAAGAGATGGAGGCCTTGGCGAAATTGAACAATTCAAATGTCATGACTCCTTTAGCCTATGTTTTGTCCAGTGATGCAGCTTACACATTATATGAGTTTGTCTCAAATGGTTCCCTCTTTGATGTTCTTCATCATGGAAGCATGGGAAACTCTTTGGATTGGGCTAGCAGATATAGTATAGCAGTTGGTGTGGCTCAAGGTCTCTCTTTTCTTCATGGCATCACCTCAAGTCCATTACTACTTCTTGATCTGTCAAGTAAAAGTATTATGCTCAAGTCCCTCAAGGAGCCTCTGGTTGGAGATATTGAACACTACAAGGTCATTGATCCTTCCAAAAGTACAGGAAATTTTTCTGCTCTTGCTGGTTCTGTTGGCTATGTTCCTCCAGGTAAGAAACTCTCCTACTTTTGATTCCAATTAGTTTTTCATTAGTTAGAATAATACTATATAATGTAGGAGAATGTCAAATTTTGGATCAACCTCTAATTTTGAGTGCTACTTATTAGCAAAGTTATTCCTTAACCAATATTCACATAGTATTAGTCATGATCTTATTTACTCAACTGCTTCTGCCTAATTCAAATTACAAAGAGAATTTGAGTAAATTCACCAAATACTAGATGTGCACAGGACCTTGAAAGTGCATTCAACTCATGCATGTACCTTAACTTGCTTTGTTTGTTGGTTGGTTGATTGGCAGAGTATGCATATACAATGACAGTAACAGTGGCTGGGAATGTATATAGCTTTGGGGTCATCCTGCTTGAACTGCTGACTGGAAAGCCTGCGGTGACAGAGGGAACCGAATTGGTGAAGTGGGTTTTGCATAATTCAATGAACAAAGATTACATTCTTGATTCCAATGTTAGCAAAACATCTCAAGCTGTGAGAAACCAGATGCTAGCAATTCTGCAGATTGCTCTTGTTTGTGTTAGTACATCCCCAGAAACAAGACCAAAGATGAAGAGTGTGCTAAGAATGCTTCTTAATGCTAGATAGATGAAGTCATCATAGTATTTGTTATGCAAGGTTGCAATGAAATAAATCTTCTAAGTAGGAACTTTTCTTTTCTAGCATAGAATTTACAGATGAAAGAGAATATCTGATAGCACAGATTTTGCTTATTATGCTATTTTTGTACAGTGAAATCATATTAGATCATACATACAAGTGTTGATGTCATTTAGTTCAAGGTGTTGGATTCTAGATCCTCCAATTTTAGAGGAAAATTTTAAGAAGGATCTAAACTTTATCAAGGATTTTATATACATAATAATACTATAATAGCAATGTTATTTTCTATTACAGTGTTTTGCTGAAGCTCCAAATTATTCAATGTCATATTGGATGTTTTTGCCTGCCTTGCATTTTTCAAAGAAAACGAAAATGATCGTTAAATATATATTTATATCATAATAGTAATTTGGTATAACTGTGTAAGACTTCACAAAAAAGGACTTAATGTTAAGATTTTTGATAGAAAAATGTTAAACAATTAGAAATATTTTCCTGTGATAATAAATGTGTGTTTGGGAAAAATTTATTGACAAGGTGTTTGTATTTAATTTCCAATTAAGAAAAATGTAGAACAATTCCATACTACATTTTTGTTAAGCAAAACTTTTAAGTGTCTCGTGTAGTAGAAGTAAGCAACTCCACAAATCTGGTTGTTAGAGAGAATTGTTAGCTGTCAATCTTGATTAGTCAGTTAATTCAACTATTTTACCAACTTACTTAGGGGACATTGGTATAATTTTGGAACATGTCTGATAACAAATTCCTATAATAATATTAACATTACCAACTTCTAAGTTCTAACACAACATAATTAAATGTCAATTTGATAGAGTGGCTACAACAGCCTCGTCCAGGTGAAGAATCTAATAACCTAACAAAGGCTTCCAAAAAATTA
The DNA here is from genome assembly GCF_003086295.3 of Arachis hypogaea. Lineage (NCBI taxonomy): Eukaryota > Viridiplantae > Streptophyta > Magnoliopsida > Fabales > Fabaceae > Arachis > Arachis hypogaea. Next base: position 518,903 of record NC_092054.1, on the reverse strand, counting down.
TACTGCAGATCATGATTCATGTCAAACTGGAGATAAAGTTGTGGCTACCATAGTGCCAATATCCCCTGCCAATGGAACCATTCCAGTTTCTTCATTCAGGTTTCTTCAAATTCAAACAGTTATCTGACGCTCGTTTAAACAAATCCTGAACTTGATTTAATTCCTTCTCTGAAATCAAGAAGCAGGCAAGAATGTTAGCTAACAACCTTGATCAAATTATAGAGCAATGTGAGTTTACCCTAATAAACAAAAGAACAAGAAAAAGAAATGCTAAAGTAGCTTGAAACCAGTTCATTATTCAAAATCATTGCACTTGGAGAATCTTATGTTATATAAATTACACACATGGATAACCATTCAAAACATCTTATTAGATACTTCTATTAAAGATTAAACAGTTTTTCTAAATATGAGTATGACCAAAATGTTGCTGTTCAATAAGGCCGCTAGATAACAACTATACTAGCTAGAGATATCTCTCCTAATCATATCTTAGTAATCAACATAAATTTACATCTTAGTACGATCTGAATAGAAATTAAGCAGAAAACTTGGATGAAAGGACTGAAATTGGAGATAACCTGCAGCTTCGAGTTGCTTCTGTAGTTCTTGGCCTATAGCATCATTCTCAGCCTGTAATGTGAAGTACAAATATAAGCAGAATCCCAATGTAACAACTAACAACTAATTCCCTCTTCAGATGAGGCTTTACATTATTAAGCACAGCAAAAACCCTAAAATAAAATTAAAAAGTAGTTAGGTCAACACCTGTAGGTCAGCAATTCTTTTAATCTGTGCTTCTTCACCTCCCTCAGATATTGGAAGTGCCGCAACTAATGCATCAAACTGCAGAAAAGATAGCAAAAACGTTTCAAGAAAACAAGAAGTAAGGAAGCCTGTGCTTTAGCTAAAATGGTGCATACCTGTTTAGCAGCCTTCACCAAACCAGCACTCATCAGCTTGGGCTGTTCAGAAAAGTTTGAGCCATCCTCCGTAGGATTTGGAGGTGGTTCAGGGTAATGTGGGGAGAGCCGGTTAGGAGGAGCATCCCTTTGCAAGGTCCCAATGGTATTGAAGGCAAGATGTGCAATTAAATTAACTTGTTCTTGTAATTGGGAAATTATATCCATTAGAGCCGAAGAGCAAAATTTAAGACCTGGCAGAATCGAGCAGAGACAACCACGCACGCTGCAGTGCAGGCAGCAACAACCACACACAGCTCGAGCACTCACTGGCGGAGGATCCGGCGAGAGTGTGGTGGCGGTGAACCAAGGTGAGCTGAGAGTGAGTGAGAGAGAGAGATGAGAATGGGGTATTGGGGTGGGTAGCTTCAAACTGGTTTTTTTTTTTTTTTTTTCAAATTAAAAACGTCAAACGACGTCGTTTAAGAGTGGGGTTTTGAAAAAAAAAATTTCCGAAACGGTTTTTTCAACGACTACACATTAGGGGTGTTCGCGGTGCGATTTGGATCGGTTTTGAGTCAAAAACTCATTCGATCCGAACACTAATTTTGTTTGCGGTGCGGTTTGAATTGGATGACTTTAAAAAAAAAATCCGATCCGATCCGATCCAATTTCAAGCGGTTTGGATTGGATTGAATTTGCGGTTTTGTAAATCAGAAAAATTAAATACATATAACAAGTTTTAACATCAAATTTTAAATAATCAACAATAACATAACAAGTCTCAACAATATTTTTAAAAGCTAACGATAATATAACAATAGAAATAAAATTATAGGTTAGTTAAAATAAATAAATAAATAAATAACGTTTTGAACATAAAATATTTATTAAATAATAATAATACTGAATAATATAAGAATGTATAACAAATTGAACATGTTATAAGTATAATTGTAAATATAATAATAAAATAATAATATTGTAGTACATTGTGCAGTTTGGATTGGATTGGATCGATTATGAAAAGTAGATCTGAAATCCGATCCGATCCAGCGGTTTGTAAAAAATAGAATCCAATCAAATCCGAATTAGTGCGGTTTTAATCAGTTTTCGGTTTGAATTGGATTGGATGAGCGGTTTAATTTGGATCGGTTTGGATTTGAACACCCCTACTACACATACAAGTCTTTTTAGTTTACAAGTCTTGTAAGTTGGCACAAGTCCAACAAAACACAAGCATTACATTCCCACGCATTACATTCCCACATTCAAGAGTAAATAAACACACGTTATTCAACTACTTCCTGTTTTCAAAGTGCACTACTCATCATGCATTATGAACGATTCTTCTTCTTCCTCCTCCATAAAAACGAGTTTCTTGCCAAATTTGAAGATAATGGAACTTTAAAAATACACTCAAACGATTACAGAAATACACTCAAACGATTATAAAAATACACCCAAAACGATTATAGAAATATACCCAAAGAATTACAGAAATACACAAAATGATTACAAAACTACACCCAAAGGATTTAAGAAATATACCCAAAATTCGTTGAAGTACACTTTATGCATAATTCAGAATTCATTCTCTTCTCCTCCTCATCTTCTGCTGTTTCTTTTTCTTCAAAAACGATTTCAGAGCTTGATATCAAAAAATAATGGAAATCGAGAATAACGAAAAAAGAAAACAAAGAGAAAAGCAAGTAAATGAATAAGGAGAAAGAAAAGGCAAGAAACGAAAGAAAAGAAGAGGAATAAAAAGAGGAAAGCGTGCAGGTGCAGTGAAAACGTGCAATACGGTTCGAAGCGCGTTAATATAAATTACTTATAAAGACTTGTATAAAAAAAAAAAGCTTATAAAAAAAAAAAGCTTATATGTGGAGAATGTAAAAGCATTGGGGAGAGAGTAGGAAGAAATGGTTACTACTACTATGTTGTCTGATCCGAACATGAGATCACCTGAAACAAGGTTGCTGGCAGGGTCTTACCTTGCTCAACACTGTTTTTGGTGCAGCTGCAACTTCAATCCCACAGTTTCATTGTCGGTAGTATCACGTAAAATTCAGAAGCCTGCCACAGCACTAACTACCAAGAAAACGAAGCTTAATTCTTCAGACTCATTGAATCAAACAGTTGGTGGGCACAACAAGGAGAAGAAAAAAAGAGCGTTCTTTTTAGATGTTAATCCACTCTGTTACGAAGGAAGCAAGCCCATCTTGAACTCTTTTCTTCGATGGCTCTCTCTTTTCCTCTCCCAAGTCAGTCATACTGACCCTGTCATTGCTGTAAGACTCTGTAACATTCTCTTTCTGCCTTATATTTTGGTTCTGCTGTTGTCCCCATTGAATTGAATTGGTTATGGTTTGTTTCAATATTTGTATATGATGTTAAAAGTACTTGAACAAAATTCGTTAATCCAATTGTGACAACCCTTTGAGATTTATCTCATGATTAAGCAGGTTGTTGATGGAGAAAGAGGTAGTGAGCATCGTATACATTTACTACCTTCTTATAAAGCACAGAGAACAAAGTTCATGAGACACTTATCATCTTTACAGAGACTTTCAAAAGGCTATGTTGGCAAGTCCTATCAAGTTATCAGCGATGTTTTTTGAAAATGCAATGTGCCTGTGAGTTTTTATTCTCATGAACAAGATGCTTTGTGTCTATATATGCCTTAGTGTTTCATTATTTACTTTACTTTGATTCAATCACATTATTCATTAGTGCAAGATGAAAGCATGCTGATTTAAAAGTCGATGGCCGATGATGTTGTGGCGACACTTGCGGGACAAGTTCTCGATAAAGGATTTCGAGTGGTGATAGCCTCCCCTGATAAGGATTTCAAGCATCTTATCTTTGAAGATGTGCAAATAGTTATGGCATTGCCAGAGTTAAGAAGGTGGTCCTTCTACACTCTGAAGCACTACAAAGATCAGTATAATTGTGACCCCCAATGTGATCTGAGTCTTAGTGAGTACAACATACACCTAGCCATCGTTTGATATGTTTGACATATATATTCATTGACAATATGTGAAGTTCTTGTAACTGGTGATAAATCTTACTGTCATTATGTGTAATATTGTTATTAATGTGTGCTCTCGCTTTGTAGGATGTATTGTAGGTGATGAAGTAGATGGTGTTCCTTGTATCCAACACATGGTCCCTAGTTTTGGTCGAAAGACTGCTGTAAAACTTGTTAAGAAGCATGGATCGTTGGAATAAGGACTGTGGGCAAACCATATGCCCTTACAAAGTATGCCGATTACTTCCGCCGAAAACTATCAAGTTCTTGCCTTGAAAAGGTGCCACTGCTGTTTCCTTCTAAATCTTTTGTTCACATAGGAATGTTGCTTTCTTGGTTTGAATATTAAGGATGATTCATGCAAATGCGTCCTCTCCTCCCATCTTCAAACATCCTCACTTTCATCCTTTTTGACAACCAAAGATCACGTTTTGTGACAGAGATGTAAATGTTCAACTTTTGGAAGAGTGGTTAGTTGACAGAAACACTAACAATGATAAAATTGCACTATCCACCTTTTTAAAATATTTGGAAAGAAATAAAGAGTGACTCAATGACTGACTCAATGGTTGAATCTTTACAGGTATGTGCTTCAGAATATCTACCTTCAGATTCATATTTTTCCTTACTCTGGGCCAAAGAGTTGGTTTATGGTAGTATTAATAGTAATACTATTCACTTTCGCGCTAGTAGATATAACATAATAAACTTACTGAGACATATATAAAATTTTATTAATAATTTAACGTGACACCTATGTTTTGCAGAAGAATTAGCATGCCAAAAATTTTATGTTGCATAGTTAGAGGGACTCAAATCTATGTAAATGAGATCAAAGCTGTGTTAAGTTAGCAAAGGGCCAGCTAAACTTCAGTAGAGAAAGATTGAGTCACATTGTCTTGCACAAGATTGATCCATTACCACCATATCAATGAACAATATTCAAGTAATAGGGAATAATTTGAGGCTATTATTTAGACAACACTAAACAGTAAACATGATTCATTGAAGAATCGAGACATTTCAATTTTCAGTGGGTATTACATGTTTTTCAGGTGAGTCCTGCTACTCGAACTCTTGACCTTTTAGATCTAAAGCTCTAACACCATGTCATGATACCACTCATCCCAAAAGTTTCGGCTGATGGGAAAAGATAACACTAATGATTATATCTCTAATACTGAATCAGACATCCTTAAACTTCCATTGTACACATTATACAAATATTTCATTGGCTTCCTATACTTTCTCTTTTCAGTCTACTTTTTTTTTTTTATTTATATATAAAGGAATATGAATAGCCAATCATATAAGCTTAAAATATAATAGTTATGCATGGGAGACTATGGTTAGAGGAGGGGACAATCCGGAATAACTTAAAAGTCCTTTAAAGTAAGAATACCAAGAAATATTTGGCTTTCTAATTGCAAATTTAATAAATAATTTAACATGTATTCATTTTTCTAACTCTTAAAAAAAAGATTAAGATAAAATTAAAGTAAACCTTAATAATGGACAAAGGTAAACCCACTTGATTTCTGATTGTCCTTTCCATTAAATATAAGTAGATGAACTAATTAAAAGGAAATATAGAAAAAACGTGCAGAAGAATCTCTGCTCTTTCGGTGAAAATGTAAGAAAATCATCCAAATTGTATGGGACAAACAAAGCAATGGATCTTTTAGGATATATTCACATTGGCCTTTAAAGATATTTTTCTTTCTTAGATAAATTCGTTTTATATTTGTTTAATAAAATTATTAAAATATGTTTGATAAACAAATAAATTTTTAACAAACTCAATTTTAAGATTATTAGATTTCAAAAAATATCATTAGACAAATTAGTCTTCTTATATAAAGATCAAAATTTATTAAATACTAAAATTTCTAATTTAAAATTCTTTTATTATCTGCCTATAATTAAAAATCATCACATAAGATTGTGTAATCTATTTATATGTGATATTTTAACTTTCTTTAACACATCAATGTAATTTTCATTTTACTTTACTATTATAATAATAAAAAATAAGATATATTTTTATATATAAGTAAATCGTTATAGGTCTGTACCCAAAAAAAAAAGTCGTTATAGATTAAAATACACCCAAGCCATAAACGGTTGTGATTGATGATGGATAAGTTGACCCACAAATAAAGGGTCATAATTGGGGGTTTGACTAAATGCAAACTTTGTTTTTTGTTTACCATCTTTTTTTCCTCTTAATTTTGTTTTTGCTCTCTTTTATAGTTTTATTTATTTGTTTATCTTTAACTGGTTCTCTCTCTAAAATAGTAAAATAAAAAATGGAACTTTCAGCTTAGAACTTAGAGCATCCATCGAGTTTTGAACCTGTAAGTGCTTTCATCCTTAGCCTGATTTTTATTTTTTATTTTTTCTATGGATTTCTGCTGCTATTTTCCATGTTCTAAGCTTGTTCAGAAGCATGCCTTCTTTCTTTTGTTGGTTAAGTACCTTTATTGATTTTTTTTCCTATGTTTACTTTAATGGGTTCTCTCTGAATCGAGATTTTGTTTCTTGGAGAAAAATCTGATTTTGTGTTTATCTGAATCCACTTTTACCGTATAAAAATATTGGGTACTTGTTGATCACTAGAATTGAAGAAGGGTGATCTTTGGCATTTTACGAAATATTTTGTTATATGGATCATGGGATTTAGTCATTAATACTACTAGTACTTTCCTTTCTCTGAACTGATTACTGCTAGTTCTTTCAATTTTCAATTGGTATGCAAGTTTTGTAATCTTATGGACATTTATGTGGAATAGTAAATTTCTTAGGACTGGATAATGGAGATCATTCTATTTCTAACTCTTTTTTTATTGATCTTCCCTTTTAGTCATCCCTCACTTTACCTTAGAGATAAGCTTGTAGCTTCTGGTTGGATCTTTGCTACTTAATCTAAAATAATTGATGCACTACCTCATCACTTCCTTTACATTTTGTTTACAGGGATCTTGATTACAGAGATATATAGTTTAAAATGGATAGGAAAGAAAGCCTTTGTACTAACACCTGGACAGAGCTGTCTTCCTTAACTAATTGTGGAAATGGATTGCAGATAAACTTGTCCCCTGATCCTTCAATTTCAGATTATGGGAAAAGGGTAGAAGCACCTTTCAAAGATTTTAACCAACCCTCTCAAATGCAGTCTCTACTTTCCAAGAATGTCATTAAGATTGCTGATCAAGAAAACTGTCCACCAAGTGACTCATCTCAAACCAGTATACTCCAAAATTGGGATGCCAGTGTGATGTTAAATAATCTTTCCTTCTTGGAAAAAAAGGTTCATCAACTTCAGGAGTTAGTGTGCTTGATTGTTAGTAAAAAGGGCCAAACTTTCGGACAGCCTAATGAACTGTTAACTCAGGAACAACAGCTCATTACTGCTGATCTTACATCAATTATTGTTCAGTTGATCTCTTCTGCAGGTAGTCTTCTCCCTTCTGCCAGACATACCCTTACAAATACCAGTCCATTGGTTCAACAGCTTTGCCAGCTTCAGGGGATTACGGTTCCTTTTGCGTCCGGCTCAGGCCAAAGTAGTGTTCAACCACAAAATAGTGGGGCAGATAAATTATCTGAGAGCTCACTGAAGAATGATCTACCAAATAATTGTGATCTGGAGCAAAAGTACAATGTGGAAGAACATGAATTGAGGGATGAGGAAGATGCTGATGATGGAGAGAACCTCCTGCCTGGTTCCTATGAGATTTTACAATTAGAAAAAGAAGAAATCCTTGCCCCACATACACATTTCTGTACAATTTGTGGGAAGGGATTCAAGAGAGATGCAAATCTCCGAATGCACATGCGAGGCCATGGTGATGAGTACAAAACCGCAGCTGCTCTTGCAAAACCTCATAAAGAATCTGAGTCACAACCTAAGCTTATCAAGAGGTATTCTTGCCCCTATGCTGGCTGCAAGCGTAACAAGGATCACAAAAAATTTCAACCTCTGAAGACAATTTTGTGTGTCAAAAATCATTACAAAAGAACACACTGTGACAAGAATTACACTTGCAGCAGATGCCACATAAAGAAGTTTTCAGTCATGGCGGATCTTAAAACTCATGAAAAGCACTGTGGCAAGGATAAATGGCTTTGTTCATGTGGCACAACATTTTCAAGGAAGGACAAGCTTTTTGGACATATTGCTCTTTTCCAAGGCCATACACCAGCCATTCCCATGGAAGACAATTATAAAAGAACAACAGGCCTTCCAGACCAAGATAATAGCAAAGCAGAAGTTATGAGCTTCAGTTCTGGATTAAATCCTTCAACTGAAAATGGAGTTCAAAATGTCATGGATGTAAAAGGAAACATTGATGATCCTATTACTTGTTTCTCTCCATTGAACTTTGAAGCTAACTTTGGTGGCTTTAATGAATTCACTGAACCTCAATTTGATGATGGCTCGGAAGGTTCTTTCTCTTTTCTCATCCCTGGATCTTTCAAATCTGGAGAAGTATCAAGCTCTGATGATGTCGTTTGACTATTTGTACTATTGTTGGTTTAGTTAATATCTCTCTTTTGTTCTTCATTGTGATAGGAATAAAATTTACTTGTGAAATAGCTTTAATTATCTTTGTTCTTGCATTTTGTTGACAAAGATTTTTGTGAAGATCCTTTCCTTTGTTACAAAACATAAAGAATTTCATTAGCAGCAAGATCCTTTTCGAAGCAATGAAAAGCTCAATTTTTGTAATGAGAAATTTGGAGGATAAAGAAATGTCTCTACCATGAATTGATTTGTGATTAATAACAATAGATCTGTGATATGTACCTTAAAAACAAATAACTAAGATTGGTGTTTAAAAAAGTAAAATAAAATCACAAGACATTCGACCTGAATCGACTCATTTGAATTTGATTACCAAAACGAGGAGTGCTACACATACAAGTCATTTGGTTTACAAGTCATCATACAAGTTGGGAGAAACTTAACAAAAAATATGCTGACCCATATACAATTTCTATGGCGTGCTCCTCCTCTTTCTTCTTCTTCTCTTTCTTCTTCTCCTCCTCTTCCTTCTTCTTCTTCTTCTTCTTCCATAAAAACGAGTTTCTTGTCAAATTTGATCTCCTTTGTGCGTTCTCTCTTTGTCTTTTCATTCGTTGTTTTATCTGTGTTTATCAATGGTATTCTTGCTTCGTTTTTTTTTTCGATTTTTATGGTTTCTGAAATCAAGCTTTGTAATCGTTTTGAAGATAATGGAACTTCAGAAATACACCCAAATGATTACAGAAATACACCCAAACAATTACATAAATACACTCAAACGGTTACAGGAATTCACCCAAACGATTATAAAGATACACCCAAAGGATTACAGAAATACACCCAAAGGATTACGAAAATACAACCAAAAGATTTAAGAAATACACCCAAAATTTGTTGAAGTACACCTTATGCAGAACTCTTTCTCTTTCTCATCTTCATCTTCTGCTGCTTCTTCTTCTTCAAAAACGATTTCAAAATTTGATGTCAAAAAACAATGAAAATCGAGAATAACGAAGAAAGAAAACAGAAAAAAAAGCACGTAAATGAAGAAGGAGAAAGAGAATGCAAGAAAAGAAAGAAACGAAGAAGAAGAAGATGAAGAAGAACGTGCAGAAACGAAGAAGAAGAGGAGGCACGGAAAAAGAAGAAGAAGGAGAAGAAAAAGAAGAGGAATGGAGAAAGAAAAAGAAGAATAAATAAATGACTTGTATGTGAAAAGACTTGTACGTGAATAATTTTTCTTACCAAAACTACATAATTACTATAATATATGTAATATATAATTAAAAATCATTATTGTACTTATAGAAAATTAATGTCCCCTCATTTGGTAGATAGAGTCAGTATTTTTTTTTTGTGACTGAAATAAATTAAACAAAAAAAAATAAAACAAACAAAACAAGGAACTGCTTAGATAGAGGGACAGTCCCATTTAAGACTACTTTTAAACTCTTCCCAAGGTGAAAGAAGCTCCACATGTGAAAATTATAACTTCATCGCCATCTTTGCCATAGTATCTGCTACCGTATTTGCATCTCTCATAATCAAACAAAAGTCAACGATGACCTGAGTGACACTAAATTTTATTCTCGAATTAACCCTGTGGCAGGATTTGAATCGTAGACTGCAAGATGGATGAAAATTTGTACCAAATGTTACAAATTAACTGATAAAATTAGTTGATAAAATGTTATCATCATATTCCACGTACCAAAATGTTACAATTTAGTTGATAAAATTAACTGTATTCAAATTATTTTAGATTTTTAATTTTATTACTTATGATATAGCACAAAGAAACTAAATATTGCACAATTTTTTTTTATTATCCATGACATTTTTCAGTCCGACGGACAAAATTTTATTTGTATGTTTGTACTCTCCATTGACCGATGCTTGGTATTTACAAAAATAGAAGGGAAAATGTTTTTCTTTCTTTTTGGGTTTTGAGAAAAAATGATGTAGAACATTCTGGCCATTTTTTTATGGGCCATAGAGTTAGAAGATTGAATCCAGGAAAGCCATGTACCTTGTTTTTCCTCTGAAGAGAGCCCATTTATTAGTATTCGTTCTCTAAAGAAAGCCCATGCACCCAAGACAAAAAGAGAGAAAGCCCATGCACCTAACTCATGTTTCCACTATGGGCTCATACCCTGGATACATATATAATTGCATAATTTACCGTGAACACAGGTTTTCTACCATAGGACTAATTTATTGCAATCATTTGCTGAATATTAAGATAGCGAATAGAAGAGACTATCCTCTCTCCTCCTAACTCAATGCTCTCCTAGGGTTTGAAGGGGTGTAGCACAAAACATCCGTACACATCGTGCTTTTCTGTAATTGTGCAGCAAAAATCGGTGAGATTCTGTTCCAACAAACACAGCCAATATGTCAAACACAAACACCATACCAGATACACAAAACACAACCCAAGACCAAGAGGATGAAGAATTCTTGGTAGTGTTCAACAATGAAGACGTGAAAAAAGGCTTACAAGAGTGCAAAAATAGCTTAATAGAAAGATTACTGACCAAAAAAAGAATCAACAGCGCATGGATACAATCTGGAATGCAGAATATCTGGAAGAAACCAGAAAGTCTGAGAATAGTAGAGTTAAAGACAAAAATCTACTAATTTTTTTTTAAAAAAGAGACAGACTTAAATAGAGTGCTGAAGAGGAAGATAGCCTCTGCGTTGGGTGTTGTTAAAGAGTGTGATGTTTTTGAAAACACAAGAGACCAAGTGCGCTTCATAAAAGCCATAGTAACTCTTAACATAAACAAACCCATCCTAAAAGGGACGAATATTGGCAGCAATGAAGATGGGTTGATCTGGACAGATTTTAAATACGAAAAGCTGCCAAACTTCTGTTACTACTGCGGGCTGATAGGGCATGAGAAAAGTAATTTTCAACAAGCAATAGATGACAAGGAAAAGGGAGAGAACAAATCTAAAGAGCTGGGTCCTGGTTGAAAGCCGATTTGATAGGAAGCATAGTGAAAGTAGTGAAAAATCAACAAAACAGAGACTCGGAAGAAAGAAAGGAAAAAAAAACACAATATCCCAGCAAAGGCTTACCGCAAGAATGCTAGAAAAGTTAGAGAGATTAACAATGATAGATATACCAGAGTCATCTAACAGTAAGGGAAAGGAGGCAGAACGATTACAATACAATCCAGAACAGAGAGCAAGAATAGAACAAGAAGGAACAGAAGAAATTCCTTTAACACTAGTGAAACAAAACAGCAACACACCACGGACGATGGCCACTGAATCCGTACTAGAAAAAGCAGAACAAAAAGAGAGCACAGAGAACATAGAAGAAGAAGCAAAGAGGAAAGAAACAAAAAAGAAAGAGATTAAGGAGCAAGAAAGAGAGTTTATTCCAACACTCTTGGAAGAGGTCACCAGCACAAAGACAGCAAAGAAGACAATAAAATAAGGAAACAAAACTTGGAAGAGGCAAGCAAGACAAATGGCAGCAACAACAAAAAATGAAAAAGAAAATGCAGATTTTGAAGGACAAAAGAGGAAGGCACTAGAGTCTGAGGAGATGGAGATTAATAGTATTGAGGTGAAGATGATAAAAATCAACGCAGAACCCATACTTCTAACGGCAGAGGCTGCTCAGTAGCCCTGCCGAAGGCCATGAAGATGATTAGTTGGAACTGTCGTGGGCTTGGGAACCCATGGGCAGTCCGAGCTTTGATAAAGCTCATTAAACAACAAGGACCCAACCTTGTTTTCCTTATGGAGACAAGGAGAAAAAAAATAGAAATGATGAGAATGAGGTATAAAGGAGGGATGGCTAATATAATGGCTGCGGACTGTGAGGGTGATGGTAAACAAAGAGCTGGAGGCCTAGCAATTTTATGGGACAGCACCATCAAGGTAGAAGTCAGGTCTTTATCTACCAATCACATAGATATGGAGGTGGAAGTGGTAGAAAATGAGCAAAGGTGGAGAGCAACGGAATTTTATGGGAAGCCGGAGAATGAAAATAAACACATTAGCTGGGATCTCTTAAAGTCGCTAGGGAGAGACTCTAATTTGGCATGGATAGTGTTCGGAGATTTCAACCAAATCATGGGACAAGAGGAGAAGCAAGGGGGAACCCGATTACTTATTCGCAGGTTCAGAGATTCAGAGATGCTGTCCAAATTAATAAATTGCTTGATCTTGGCTTTGTAGGCCATTCATTTACATGGACAAATGGCTAATCAGGAGAAGATAATATCCAAGAAAGGTTAGATAGGGCTTTGGCAACTATAGAATAGAAACAAACCTTTTTGAAAACAATTGTCCAACACCTCAGCAGATACAAATCAGACCATAGTCCTATTTTAATTGATATGATGGGTGAGAAAAGGCGAAGAAGGAAGATTCTTCACAGGTTCAGATTTGAATAATGTTGGCTAAGCAACGAAGAGTGTGAAAAACTCGTGGAAGAAGTGTGGAAAGGGGAGCAAGGACCCATACAAGGAAGAATAGCTTGCTGCAGGAAGGAGTTAGATAGATGGAGGGATAAGCTCTTTGGAGACATACCAACGAAGATAAGAAAGCTACAAAACAAACTCCAACACCTAAACACCATAAAACAGGAAGAAGGAGTCATCTTGCAAATCAAAGAGGTGAAAGCGAATTTGGACGAAGCACTTAAGGAGAAAGAAACTTGGTGGGCTCAAAGATCCCGAACCAATTGGCTTAGGCATGGAGACCAAAACTCTAGATTCTTTCACCAAAAAGCTTAACAAAGAAAGAATAGGAATTGGGTGAAAGCCATCAAGGATGAAGCCGGAGTAACACATGAGGAGGAGGAGAAAATTGAAGAGGTGATGGTGGAGTATTTTGATAACATTTTCAGGTCAGAGGGTGTGAAAGAAGCAAGACAAACGGCTAATATAGTGAAGAATAGGGTTGATGCAGAGAAAAGAGAATTCCTAGATCAGCCTTTCACTGTTGAAGAAGTAACCCAAGCCCTCAAACAGATGCACCCAACCAAAGCACCAGGACCTGATGATATGCCGGCGCTCTTTTACCAAAAAATGTGGAGAATTGTCGGTAATGATATTACTAATTATGTGCTTAATATTCTAAATCATGAAGCTGATCACTCCCCTATTAATTCGACACATATTTGTATGATTCCAAAAATAAAAAATCCTAGATATGCCAAAGACTTTAGGCCCATCTCTTTATGTAATGTTGTTTTTAAATTAGTTACCAAAACTATTGCAAATAGACTCAAACAAATCCTTCCGGATATTGTTGGAAAGTTTCAAAGTGTCTTTGTGCATGGTAGGATAATCACTGACAATGGATTGGTAGCGTTCGAAATTTTTCATTACATGAAGAAGAAGGTGACAGACCAAAAAGGGTACATCGGAATCAAATTAGATATGGCCATGGCATATGATAGAATAGAGTGGTGCTTCTTGAAAGAGGTCATGATATCAATGGGTTTCTTATAAAGATGGGTGAATTTAATCAAAGATGTGTCTCGACGGTGACTTTTTCAATTCTGGTTAATGGAATCCCAAGTAAGCTGTTTCTACCAACACGGGGTTTGAGGCAGGGAGATTCACTATCTCCCTAGCTGTTTATTTTGTGTGCAGAATTACTCTCAGGACTCCTAATCAAGGTCCAAAATAGTGAGATTATCAGAGGTATTAGAGTTGCCCAACAAGCTCCCTAGATAAACCACCTATTTTTTGCGGATGATAGCATCTTGTTCTCCAGAGTATCAGATCAAGACATACAGGGTATTAAGGAAGTTCTCATCCAATACTAGACAGCTTCAGGCCAAAGAATCAATTTGGATAAGTCAAAAATTTTCTTCAGTCGAAATGTGCCTACTATCAGACAAAATCTTATCCAAGACTGGTTAGGGATAAAGGCGGTGGAACAACATTCGAAGTACTTGGGCTTGCCTACTTTCGTGGGAAGATCCAAGAAGGAAGTTTTTGACTTTATCCAGGAGAGAGTTTGGAAGAAGCTCAAGGGATGGAAGGAGAAATATCTCTCAAGAGTAGGAAAGGAGACACTGATAAAAGCAATTGCACAATCAATCCCTACTTACATTATGGGATGCTTTTAAATACCCAAAGGACTTTGCCAACACTTAGATGCCATGATAAGAAAATTTTACTGGGGGAGTAGGAGTGGCGAAAGGAAGATACATTGGATCAATTGGGATAAACTTTATTCTAGCAAACTAGAAGGTAGACTAGAATTCCAGAAATTTGAGGCCTTTAATTCAGCACTTAATAAAGAAAAACATCTTCTTTTAAAGAAAAAAGATCTTTTAAAAAAAGATGTAAATTGTAACTTCTCAAAAAAAAATTTTTTTTTCTAGTACTTTTACTTTTACTACTAGAAATTTGCTAAACACACTAAAAAATAAAAAAAAAATTATTGAAAAAAGATCTTTTTTTTTATCAAAATAATGACACTCAAACAAGCACTTAATAAAATTAATTTTTTTAAGAAAGTTTATTCAAACATCTATATAATTTGATAAAGTAGTTTTTTTAATACAAAATATTTTTTCAATAAAAAATCGAAATTCAGACATTAAACAATTTGTATATTATAAGAACAAAAAATATAATTAGCTATTAATAAATCTTGATTTGAGTGGTGCCTTGTCTTTTAGGATTTTTTTATAAATATATAATTTAGATATTTTATTTACAAATATAGGTAATTTATAGTATATTTATTATTTTTCATTTTTTTTAGATGTTTTGTTTACACGTAAACAAATTAAATTTTTATATATCTTGTTTACAGTGTAAACGAGATATATGTATTATTACAAAAAAGAATTACGATTAAAATAATATTTTTGGTATGATTTAGATCGATTTACAAATAAAAAATAATATAAATTATTATTATTTAAATTAAATTAGATAAATTTACAAGTAAAATAAAATTTGATGTAATTTAAAAATTTGTATAAAAAAAGATACAAATTATTACTGATCTTGCTTGCGAAATAGAGGTGTCAACCGAGTTATGTCCTCAGAGGCTGAACGTCCAACTCTTGGATCCGAGCTTTTCTTTCGTGCGGTGGTGTGAAAGTACGAGCAATGAAGAGGAGGAGGAGTGTACCTACAAAAGCACTGCGAAACTTAAGTAAGTATATTATCTTGTTCGAATAATTTGAAAAGAACACTTTACCTTGCTTTATATGGTAGGCTTTTCATCCGTTACGCTTTTGGTATTAAGGTCGTTTATAAAAACACGAATAACGTATCTTTACTCGTATACTGTTATATCATTGGTTATGATGGAAACATTTATTTGACCGAGTTATGACTCATGAATGGATGAGCTCATAACGGACTGCACCGAGTTATAGCTCATAAATGGACGAGCTTATAACGTATTACGTCGAGTTATAGCTCATAAATGGGCGAGCTATAAGTAAAATTTAGGTATAATATAATTTAAATTAAATAAAAAAATCTAAAAGCAAATTGATACCGTTGTCATTCACGAGATCTAGACTAGTTCCTAAAAAATATAAGTGCAAACTTCTCACGCTAATGAGTTATAATTCAAATGGCATAGTCTTCTCCTACTTAAATTAAACCGTTATAAAATATTTTTCATATTTAAACAATTAATTTTTAACAAAATTAAATAAGCCATTAATTTCTCCCACAAATTTACAAACTTTTATTTTTTCTAACGTTCCCAATTTAAATATAAAAATTAGTACTTATAAAAGTACATAAAAAAATTTAAAAATTTGTCAAAATTTTTAAATTTTGTATATATTCTTAAATATTAATTTTTAAATTTAAATTTTTATGTATTCTTTTAATATTAATTTTTAAGGTACAATGTTGTTCTCTTGTTGCTTCAACTGCTACGTATATTTGTTTACTACGGTTGCCTTTTATATATGCATGTTTCAGACAGCCACTCGAAAGTAAATTTTTATGTATTCTTTTAAATTACATGAATGAGTTTGCAGCAGATATATATTGTTCTGTTTTGGTTTGAATTGTGATCAGTGTTAATTTGTTTGCAGAATAAGCAAGCATGCATATTGTCCTTTATTAGTATTTGATACATAACATTATAGCAATTGCATGGGAGATGTAGTATAATCACAATAAAAAATAGAAGACATACAGGAAAAAAAAAAGCCATTGATGGTAGTGTGAAGTAGGATGCTGAATTTCAGAATTGACATTTCAAGGTCACTATGCTCATTTTCCTGAAGTGTGAACTAGGATGCTGTTAAGGTTGAAACTATAAATCACTTTGTCACTGTGTTATTATATTGTTTATAAATAAACTTTTTCCCAACAAACTTGAACCGGTAGAGTGGTAGTCTGGTAGGTTTAAATTATTTATCTGACCAATTAATTAGTATTAAAGTCACAAGTTCATTACAATAGTTTAGATCACACGGCTAATTTGAAAAATAAAACTTAAGAGGCTTTATTTCGTGTAAGTATAACTAAAAGTTCTATGTAAATCACATGGGATTGTTAATGAACTTAAAATTCTACACCATTGTTTGGGTTGCAAATGAAAATCCAAACATAGCACTTTATTTCTCATCCCCTTATATTAGACTGTTTACTTCCTATAAGTAATATTCGAGTTGAAACTTATTTTGGCCCCTGAAATTTTTGACCGGCCTCAATTTCGACTCCCAAATTTATAGTTACCCAATTAACACCCTCAAATATTAGATTGTGACCCATGTTTGCCCCTGTAGCTATCTCCATTAACGAACATCTGATATGACACGTTAAGTTGACAGAATATGTATCCACGTGGCACCGAGCTTGCTAGAATGGATGTGTGATGAGTGAATGACGTGGCAAAAGTTGAATGAACTCAATTTCTCTGGCAAAGTCTCGAACATATTGGGAAAAGAGGGCTGTAAATTGAGTTCATTTAACTTTTGCCACGTCATTCACTCATCACATATCCATTCTAGCAAGTTAGGTGCCACGTGGATACACATTCTGTCAACTTAACGTGTCATATCAGATCTCCGTTAATAGAGATAGCTACAGGGGCAAACGTGGGTCACAATCTAATATTTGAGGGTGTTAATTGGGTAACTATAAATTTGGGGGTTGAAATTGAATTCGATCGAAAATTTCAGGAGGCAAAATGTGTTTCAACTCAGTAATGTTTTTTAGCCTCAATGAAAAATACAGCTAACTTCGTTATGGAATTTGTATATAATACATGTTCTGAAAGACAATTAGGACATTTTAAGGCAAAATAATAGAATCCTTTCCAAAAATTAACTAAAAGAAAAGTCCTAAAACAAATCATAAAACCATGACACTGCTTAATTATTCAAAAATTTGAAACAGAACTACATTTCCAGAAATATAAGATATCACATAGAATCTTAAATTTTCACACTAAGGGATTTATTTCTAGTTATTTTTGTCTCTCCAACCCCTCCTCTGTGTGGTATCTAAACTAATTTTCATGATAGATTGAGCGTAATCAATAATCTGAATGTTCAGAAAATCTAATCCAATCTAAAAAGTATATATGTTTAACCATTTTTTATTATGTGAGTATCCAACCGAAAACCATATAGCAATAATATTAATATAGAGATTGTTATTATTATGGAGAGAAATCAAGTAACATAGTTACTAAGAAGACATGGTTACTAAATTTTTATTATGAGTTGACAAAAGTCAACCACAAAAATTTAACATTTTACATTGGAACATTCTTAATGCATGGATATACTTATAAAAACTTTTTTTCTGCAGTGAATGAAATAATTGAACACTTTATTATTACAACAGGTTGAAGAGGAAGTCAATGTGATTGGGGTCACACATCACAACATATGTTAACTTTAATGTTCGTAAGTTTAAATTCCTATCTTGTGTACAGTCCATCATAGTTTTTTTTTTTCAGTTTTATGCATCGAGAATATTTATTTATAGCATTATGCTAAGTATATATTAAAATTAGTCACTAATATAAAATACATGTTGTGGTATAAATATACGTTGAAAATAAATATATCAAAATTAATATTTTTTTTCACACCGAAATTCATTTTTTGTAAGTCAAAATTAGTATAATCTAATTAAAAATTCATATTTTATGTTTTACATTTTTTACTTAATTAATAATTTATAAGTCAAAATTAATATAGTCTGAGTTGAATGTCTGTATTTTGTATTTTTGCAATTTTACTAAGTCAAATTTGTCTCTCATACTCTCATCAATATGACAAAAATAAATGTTGCTTGAATGTTCTTTCAATTAGATATGATGACGAAGGTAGAATGTCTTTGTTGAAAAACAAAACTTAGGCCCAATTTGAGTAAATAACTTAAATAAGTTCTTTTGGAAAAAGAGTTTAAAGCATAAGGACTTTTATTAATTTCAGTTTATAAATAAGTTATTTTGTGTTTGAATTTTTAGTTATAAAAGTACTTATTTTAAAGTTGTAGTGTTTAGATAAATAACTCAAGAAATAATTTTTTTTTTTACAAAAGAGAATGAATATTGAAATAACGATAATAACAAATACTTTCCAATATTGAATGTTGATTTTACATAACCTAATCACTAATATTGTGTATGATATGGTAGGTGAAAATAAAAAATAAATATAAAATGTGTGTCAATGTATATTTTGTTGCTATTTTTTATTTTTTTTCTCCTATTAGAACTCCCTTCTCCTTTATTGAGGTCAAGAACTTGCTATAATTAACTATGAAAATAATAGCAAGTTATAAAATCACATGTGAAAAAAATAAAATTAAAACTGAAATTTCATTCCACAGTTAAATACAAATTTAATAATAAAAAATAGAGTGATAAAATAATAAAAAAAAATACTTAGAAGGAATATATGTTCAGATGCAATATTGTCTAAAAATGAAAATAGTGGTGGAGGATAAATACTTCCATCACATGAATCATTACGTGAAAATGGTGAGGTTTGGAACATTGCGTGTGAATGATGGTGAAAGACCAGTGCTTTTAGTATAAGAACAATATTATCAATTCGTTTGCTTTTAGTATAAGAACAATAAACTAAGGTGAAGAGCAATCGTTTACTTTTAGTGGATACACATTCTAAGAAATTGTTACTCTGAATGTTTTGTTTTTCAGCCGATCAGTGAATACAACATGGACAATCTTTAAAAGTAAATTTATTTTGTTAACTTTTTTCTTAGTTAAACTGAAGTACTAAGTTGAAAAAATACTTAGGTACAATCATCTATATATATAAAAACAACAGAAAGTATAAAAATAACAAAAAATACTATTTGTACATTAAAATTAGTCACTAAAATCAGCCATCAATATATTTATATATAGATACATGTGTGATTTAATTTATTTTTATTGTGAATTTATATTTTAACATGTATTTTATACTGGTAACTGATTTTAATATACACGTAGCATAGTCCAATATAATAATATGAAGTATTACCATTGTTGAACTATAACAAATAGAATCAACAACAGCAGCAACCGCAACTGAAGCTAGACTCTTCTAGTAAATCTTCGCCAAACCTTTCAACATTCTCAAGCTTCTCATTGTGGGCCCATAACTGGACTGGGCCCAACATAAATTTTGGTAACCGAAACATAACGCAAAATAAAAAATGCTCTATCATGGACCCCAAACAAGAGATGTTTAAGAAGTCTTACCATGATTTTTTTAACAAAAGATGAATTATATAATATATAATATAATAATGCTAATTCTAAAATATTTTATTTCACAGTGCATAATACAGTTGTTCTCTTGTTGAGATATGCTTGAAAATTTTATAATATCATTATTTTCTATATTGCACATTTAAAAGCATAATCATGCTAGATAACCAATTATCCGGGCACTATTCTTTTATCTTCTTTGTAAAATAAATGAATAATGTGTTACATATACGTGCATAAGTATTGACCAATGCGGATCTGGTATTTATTTCCCAAAGGTTCCACGAAATTACAGTGATTCAAACCCACTTAATATAGTAACATATAATTGGTAGATAATGATATCCAATATCCTTGTATAATAGGCATATGCACAAGTAGATGAAGTCAATTCTAAAGGCATCCTTGACTCTACTTGAAAGAAAATTCTTAGTTTAACATTGGCAAACAAAAAGAATTAACTAGCCTTTTGCACGATCAAAATAATTAATTCCCATGTTACTATCTTTATAAGAATTTTGATCCATTTTCTCTCTTATAACATCACATCATAGCTGCCCACTATTTGGTTCCATATCTTTTCTTGTCTCAGCATTTCATTTCTTTTGTCCTCATCCTCACATACCTTCCATTTTCCCCACAATTTAAAATTTGAATCAACAAAATTTTCATGTGATGATCATACACATCACCACTTGCGATGTCTTTTCATTAGTATCTTATCAGTTATCACTTAGTAAAACGACACCCAAGTAGCTAGCTAGGGATCTTAATTCCTTTTTCAGCTAAATATATGAAAAACAAAGAGAGAATTATAATTAGCTAGGGTTCTTCATAGTTCATACTGAAATACACAACAATTATTTATTTATATTATATGCCCTTGATAATTATTCAGAAATGTAGATAAAGTTAAAGTCAGGGTGAAAACTCAGATGCAGTCGACTACATATGAAGTTGGTAACTGAGAATCGTTAGATGATTTGATTGATTTGATTAAATTTTCATCTAACAACTCTCGGCTATCAACTTCACGTGAAATCGACTGCACCTGAGTTTTTACTTAAAGTCATTTACGAAAATGATGAACTATATATATATATATATAGAGGTTAGGATTAAGGAAGTTAATTAGGACATAAGAAGATATATAGAATAGAATATTATGATGATGAAAGTGGTAATTGCCATGCGGACACAGTGAGAAGAAACCTATTCTGCCACCCCAAAGAAATGGCTCTACCCTGGTCCCTTTCAGAAATCCTGAAACCACCGCCGGCGGCGGCGGCGGCATCATCATCAAATTGAAGTGGTGGAGAATAGTAATAATGAGTCCTCATCTTGAGAAGAAGCTTAGCTTGCATGAGAGATTTGGAGCTCATCTTCATGGCAACAAAACCATGATTCTCCATTCTGGCTTTCCACGCTTCCATCCTCTCATACTTGGGACAATCCACGCCGTCCATGTCCATGTCACAGTTGAGCATGCTCTTGATCTCTTTCCCGAGAAGCTTCTTCTCAATCCTCAACCTCTCTGCGCTCTCGAGCGGAAGACAATCATCAAGGGAATCAAACATGGCGGCAAAGTAATGCAATGACTCTGTGAACCGAGACAAGAACGTTCTAATGCTCCTGCTACCTTCTTGCTTCACCAGCACCACAACCGAAGGCCTGAGAGACCGTACGAATCGCAATGTGTCAGAGAAATTCATCAACAAACTGCTGTTACTCGCACTGTTGAGGTATGAAACAAGGTTCACTGCAACACTCTCGTTCTTCTTCTTCCTCAGATTCGTGATCCTGGACCCTCTCAACAACCCTTGAAACTCGAACACAAGGTTACCGAAGCCTTTGGAGAAGCTCACCAATCTGGACTCCGTTTCTTGAAGCTCCTTCAGAGTGGTGCCGAATCCGGTGATCCTTAGAGATATGCGGTTTCCGCTTGAAGCTTTCTCTGAGAGTGATTGGATTAGAGAAGGCCATTGGAATCCGTAGGAGACGTCAAAGTCAATGACATGGATTGAACGGTTGTTCCTGTCTTCTTCTTCTTCAAAGGCTTCTAAGATTGCTTGGTTTGCAGTGAAATGAGCGAATTGGTAGTAAGGTGAGACTCTATAGAGATCTGTGAATGCAAGAAACTCTTCTTCACATGTTGGCTCCTCCATGAGCATGTCATAGAATGGAGATTTCTTTGTGAGGAGCCTGGCGGCGAGGCCATCGGCGAAATACGCCACGACACGCTCAACTGAATCACCTGTTAGGGAAACTGTTTGGTACAGATCTGTGAGATTGTCAAGAGATGCAGCAATGTTGTTGCTGTCTTCGTCAATGGCGGTGGCCGTTGTGAGGAGCAAGTGGATGAGATTGTTGTTGTTGTTGGTGCCTGGTTTTCTTCTTTGGAGGTGGTGATGGTGGTTATGGTGATCTTGTCTTAGCATGTTTTCCCTGACTTGGAGGAGCCTCAAGATCTTGGCTTCATAGTTCTTCTTCTTTTTCTTCATGATCATGTTGGTTTCCCTAGAAGAAGGAGTAGTAACTGAAAGGCTAAGGTTCAGGAACTCATAATCTTCCTCTGAGTAGTCTTCCATAATTTAAGTGTGGGGCTTGGGGAGGAGAAAGAATACTACTCACTACTCACTACTCACAAAAATTCTTTTCATGTTTCATCACATGCTGTATTTATATATAGAGAGAAGAAACCAAGGTGGAAATAAAGCTAGATATTTGATACATGAGAGATTTTGTTTGCAATAATAAGACGGAGAGATTAGCATGTGTATGTGTAGGGGGTATCTTGGAAAACACACACATTGAAGTTTTCATTATTACTATAAAAGTAGTGTTAAGGAGCCAATAGCTTAAGCGTAAAATATGCTAAATCTTTGATTTATGAATAAAATGAACATCAATGACTTAAGCGTATAATGGGCTAAATCTTTGATTTATGAATAAAGTGAACATCACCTATACTATCCAGACTAATCATTCGGATACCAGGAATAATACTCTTAACCTTTCGGATCTGGAACTCTAATACCATGTCATGAAACCACTCATCTCAAAAGCGTAACCTGATAGAACAATGTAACACTAATAGTCATATCTCTAATACTTTCTAAACCTTCATTGTACATATTGTACGCTTAGGCCATTGACTCCTTATACTTTCTCTTATTATAATAGGGAAAGTATGAGAAGTGAATGGAATATTTTTACAATATGTACAATGAAAGTTTAGGAAGTATTAGAGATATAATTATTAGTGTTTTTTTTCCATCAGCTGAAACTTTTGGAATGAATGATATCATGACATGGCATTAGAGGTCTAGATTCGAAAAGTCAATAGTTCGATTCTTAGTGAATCTGAAAATTAGTTTAAGCAATTGTCTTTCTAACGGGACTCATTATAATAATATTAAAATGATGATGAAGGGGAAGGGGAAGGGAAAGGTGGTGTTTTGGGGGGTATTACTTTCGTTGGTAGTTGAGATGGCTTGCAAAATGCCACATGCATTCGACAACAGACTGCAGTGTCAAATGGGGGAATCAAACGTACCGTCCTTAGCAATAATTATTTGTCTCTATACTACACTCTTTCTTTTAATTATATCTTCTTCATCTTCTATATATACTACTAGTATATAGTATATTCTATTATATTCCTAATTTTCTCCACCACTTCGTTTGAGCCTGCAACTTGCCATATTTTGGGTTATAACTATGGTAATCTGAAGTGAATACATACATTGAACTTGGCTAATTCATTTCAAAACGTACTAAATATACATAAGTCAATGCCATCCATGTTAAGTAATTAATATGATTAGACTATTTTTTTATGGAAACGAAGAAACTAGCTAGGATCCCCTATTGTTCTCAAAGTGTTTGCTAATTGGCAGAATTGAATGCCTCTTACAAGGTTGTTGGCCTTGTTAGAATATATTCCCTCATTTACATAGGGATCCTCTGCATATAAATTCACCTTAATTCAAGCTATTAATTAACTAGTCATATGCCACGACAAATGGGTACTCCCAAGTGTGAACTAGACTAGGATCGGATCATTCTTATTTTAATTTATTAATTTTGGATGGACTACGTACTAATATTGTTAAATAATGCTTAATTGATCTTGATCAATTCTAATTGTTTTGGTGGTAATAAAACTTGGAATATGATTGTAGGGACAGAATTGGTTTGATGTTTTCCTGAAAGCATCTCCCAATGTGAATATAGGCCGCCTTGATTGCATCACCAGACACCAATATAATATACATATATTCATTCGTCCCTACCACTATCACACAACAATTCAATAATCTTTGGAAAACTAATTAAATCATCATCATCATCATCATCATCATAAGAGATGGATTAAGGCATGTGGCATATATATTCATTGTTAGAATATAATTAGGATCAATTAAGATCAATTAGCATTATTTAGTATATCTGAATATTTATTATAAGAGATTATGTCTTTATTATTATGATTTTCTTAGTACCTATAAATATCCTTTTATATTGTATCATTTTAGACAACTTGAATACACTCAATAATATATAAATCCTTCCTCCTGTTTAGTCTCTTGTTTCTGACATGGTATCAGAGCCATGGTATCCTCCTTGAGGAGGATAGGTTGTTTTCGTCTTTTGCACTTTTTTTTTCTATGTCATTTTTCTTTACCTTTTGTCACTCTTTTGATGCTTTTTCACCTCACCGACTAGCATATTCTCTCCGTCTTGTATCCTTTCGAGTCGAATGATCAAACATCAATGTCATCCGCTGTTTTTCTATTCTCATAAAGAAATCATATAGTTTTTACTCTCTTTCGTCAGTTCCGTCTGCGCTTTTTTCAGACAAACGACAATTCCGTCTGCGCTTTCTTTGAATAAGCGACAGTTCTATTTGCACTTCTTTCATACAAATCCTAATTATATTCTAACATTCATCATAAGAATGGATTTGAACAGAAAATACGATTAATCATATCCAATGATCTAATATAAGAATGTTTTAATTTCCTTATATGATATTTCTTTTGGGAAAGATGTTACGTTGGAGTTGATGTTTGAAACAGTCGTCGTGAATATATAGCAGTGAATGAATAAGCATCTCATAACGTCACTTCAAACATGGAAAAAAGTACTAATTATATTAAACTCTTGGTTTGTCCTACTAATGGTGGACATATACACAATTAACTTGTTAAACTAAACTACTACAATGACATAATTATAATATGCGTGCTCTACTTAATTATATTAAATAGGACACAATTATATGCTGCCTCATGCAATCTAAGCCTGACATATGGCTGCTTATGTATTATGTATATCTAGCTAGTAAATATATAAATGGAGAATAAACTACTTAAAAATATGATATCCAATAATTAAGTAGGTTAATATTATTTTTTTAGTCAATAAACTTTGTTATTTTGTTTTTAGTATTTTTAGTCATTAATTTAATTATTTTAATCTAATAATTTAATAATATATTTTTAATTTATATTTTTAATATTAAAAATTAATTATAAGTCAAAGTATGGAAAAAATAAGTAGTGAATTATTTTAGAAAAAAGAACGGGAAAGACGGGAAAAGAGAGTGATGAGAGAAAGATAGAAAAAACAGGGGTTAGTGTCAGACATATCCACGTGAGGTCCCTATCCAATATCCCACACCAAACACAACATCCAAAATCATTTCCTTCGTCTTAATTATTTCTCTCTATCTCCTTTTCCTTTTTTTTTTTCTCTTTGCAACATTAATAATAAAAGAAAAAAATAAATAGGTCTTTGATCTTTTGTTTCATAAATATTTTTATTTTTGATTATTGAAAAATATTTTTAAGTTTTTGACCTTTACAAAATTTGGATGGATCAGTCCCTCCGTTTAAATGTTTCCGTCAGAGACTGATCCGTCCAAATTTTGTGAAGGTCAAAAATTTAAAAATATTTTTTAATGGTTAAAAACAAAAATGTCTATAACAAAAAAAATCAAAGACCTATTTATCTTTTTCTCTAATAATAATAATTATTATTATTATTATTTGAAGCTTACATATAGATGGAAAAGTATTAGCAAAAATTTAGACTAAAATTTCATATACATATATAAAACTGTGATGATGAAATTTTATATGTATATGTTTTTAATTAAAAATTAAAAATAATTTATCAATAAATTATAATTTAAATACATATAATCTTTTGAGAAAAGGACAAATAGGTCTTTGATCTTTTGTCCCGTAAATATTTTTGTTCCTAACCATTGAAAAATATTTTTAAGTCTCTAACCTTCATAAAACTTGGACGGATCAGTCCCTCCGTTCAAATACCTCCATCAGGAACTGATCCGTCCAAATGCCGTCAGGGACTGATCCGTCTAAATTTTGTGAAAGTTAAAAGTTTAAAAATATTTTTCAATGATTAGAAAAAAAATATCCGTAGAACAAAAGGTTAGAAATATATTTATCATTTTCTCTAATCTTATTTTTTTTATGTTTGTGTAAAATTTTTAAATTTGAGTCTCACTCCTAATTAAAAAAAAACGAAGGCAATTTATGATTGAGGGCCAGGGGGGAGTAGAGTAGAGTAGAGTAGAGTAGAATGGAAAAGACGATGATGAATGTGGGTGTCAGAGAATGCAACCCCACGTGAGGATTCTTTATTTCACTTCCTCCATCGTATCAAAGTGTGAAGAAACAAGAACAAGAACACTCTTCCAAAATTATTCACTTTGCGTGACCATACCCTTTGCGTGCTCTTCTCACAAAAAAATATGTGGACGGGGTGAACACTGAATACTCATATCTGAATCCACTTCCATCTCTTGTCTCTTCTATATTCCAATCATGTCACTCACTCCTTACATCCATTATCATATTCAAATCACTCTACTTTTTCCTTTCCTTCTCTTATTACCAACTTTTTTCTTTATATATTATTCCACTCCTAATTTAATCATTAACATGTTATTCCAATATAATAATATATAAACATAGATTTGATCTTTGTATTTAGTGTGTGGAAGATTTGATCCGTGTCTTGCTTTTTCAAGTCTACAAAATCTGTTTAGGTGAATAAAATAAACGCGTGTGCAAGTTTTTATCGTTAATAATAATATCCAATAATTTTAAAAAGTATATATCTGTGCGTGTGTTATAACATTTTGCAACAAACAGTGAAAGAAATAAAATCTTGTGGCCTTGCACCTCCACATGACACGATCCGTGAAATCTTGGCTATGTTTTTTTTATTTATTTCTTGTGTATAGTAAATACCTTTAATTAATTTATTTTTATAAGTAATTGGGACATGAGCACCTAGACGTTACTTTGTCTGCACCCTATATATATATAAGAAGCAACTATTTAATTTATATACTATTTTAACTTAGCATTTAGCATAATAATAGCTGTTATTATTTTCATTAAGCATATCATTATGTGGCAGCTTTTTGGGGATAATCATCATGAACTGTACCTATATTTATAGGGAACGGGGATCTTCCTGATTTTAGGATTCCTGGCATTAGCTTTCTAAACAGTTGGTACTATATTCTAATTAATCAATAAATAAAAAACATACATTACTACTTATACACCAGTGACTGCAATATAATATTTGAAAAAAAAAATTTTAATGTATCTAAAATATTATTATTTTAATTATTTTAATCGTTAATTTTAATTAATATATATTATATATTTTTTATAATTAAAATTTACAAATAAAATTATTAAAATATTGATATTATATTTAAAATTTTTTCATAATTTGAGCTGTGTCAATAACTTCATCTATTTTCTATATTTAACTATTAAATGAAATATTAGACATAAGAGTATATTGATAAACGGGATGTGAATCAATAGATACAAAATCTCACACTCATTATATATATGAAGCATTTTTCTTAATTAAGAAAGATAATAAAAAAACTTTGTATCCGTACGTTGCAATGTCAAATTAAGTATTAATCAAACACCGGATGTCAATATAATATATATTATTATAAACTTTGTATAGATAAACCTTTCATAGTAGATACACGGGACTGAGAAAACAAAGTGACATATATAAATCAAACATTTATGCTTTGTTTTTCTTAGTAATTTGTTGAATATTCTTGTTCCTCTTAATGTTTTTAAGAAACTTCTATTCCTTCACAAGATTTTATTATTATTTTGGACATAATATTTGTCTTTCTCCAATTTGATTCCTTATATCAAATACATTAAATATTTTCTGCAGAATCAAAGCATAAATTCAAGATAGAATGCTTATCTGAGTTATCTTCAAACTAAAAATAGTTAATTTTATGAGTGATATTTGTTTTATTCTCTCCCTTCCGTTATGATCATATTCTGCATAGGGAAATGTTACAAATTTAGTTTATAAGATCAACTGTATTAAAATAATTTTAGATTTTAAATTTTATTAGCCATATATAACACAAAGAAATTAAATATCGCAAATTTTTATTTGTATGTTAGTACTTAGTACTCTCCATTGACTGATGGTTGATATTTACATAAAAAGAAGGGAATTTTTTTTTTTTTTTGGGTTTTAATTTGAAAGAAAGATGTAGGATGTATTAGTCTTTTTAAGTGGGCCATGGAGGTACATGATCGAATTCAGGAAAGCCATGTACCATATTTTTGCTCTAAAGAAAGCCCATTTATTATTATTTGTGCTCCAAAGAAAGCCCATGTACCTAACTCATGTTTCTACTATGGGTTTAAACCCGTTTTGTTCTTTTAGTGGATACATATATTATTGCATAATTTACCATGAACACTAGATTCAGGACTAAAATAAAATAATCAAACCCAGTCTTTTGAAGCTTAAGCCTCGAGCTTCTTTTGGTAAACAAATAGTACTCCAACTGATAAGGTGAGTCTTTTTTTGTTGGTTATTCAATATCTAGATAAAGTTTTGCTGAAATTTTTATTTATTTTGTTGCAAATATCCTTTAGAATTTTGCTATGTTACATCATAAACAGGGTTTTTACAATGACTGACAAAACAAACATAAAATGGTACCCACTATCAAAAGACTGGATTAAAATTAACATTGATAGTGCTGTTAAAAAGAACCTCGGAAAGGCAGGGTGTGAGAGACTGCTGAGAAATAGCCAAAATCAGTAGATTATAGGGTTCACCAAGAATTTGGGTGAATGCTCCGCGTTTATTATGCATCGGACTAGAAACTACTTGAATTTTGGGGTTTAAGAATGTCTACTTGGAGTGTGACTTCAAATTTGTTACAGACAGCATAAAGAAAGGATAAGATAGCACAAAATCAGGTTCAGTCTTGTATAGCGGAATACAAAACATTCTGTCTAGAGATTGGCGAGTCCTTATCAATCATACCCACTGGTTGGCTAACTCTTGTGCAGACTGGTTAGCAAATTATAGTCTTGAACAGGACTAAACTATTAAATACTAGAACTCTCCGTCTATGAGTCTCGGTCATTATTTGTTTGGTGATTCTGTTGGGATCTTTTAGCTCCGAAGAACCACTAGAATGTAGTTTCCTTTGTTTTGGGTCTTTGGCCCCTTTGTAAACCGAAAAAAAATAAACAAATATAAAATTCATGTACACTAAATAAGACTTGTTCACATCTAATTTCTCTAAAAATATTTTCTATCACATGCAGAAAAGTTGCATCAAATTTAGAAAAAAAATAATAAAATTGGACCTTTTTGTTTTCAAAAATATTATTTTTACACCAAAAATAGTCACTAAAATCAATAGTGATACATATTTTGATATACATAAAAACAAAATAAATAACACTCACATAATCATCTTAGTATGAACGTTCTATATTTTATGATGAACGTTCTGTATCTTATGCAAAGTGTTATACAAAAAATAGGGTCCCTTGTAATGAATTTCCTACTATTTTATGATCAGTGTCCGCCACCAACGACCATAGAAGCTTTGGCCGCATCAGATTTCTTTATGGACGGAAGCATGACAATTGCCATTGCACCACTCACAGCCGCCGCTATCGCACCCATCACGAAAGCAGGCAAGTTCCCACCGCCGAACCAGGCATCTACTTGTCCACTCACTGTTGACACTATCATCTACATACACATTTTATATAATATAAATTTGAGTTAATACATACCTTATTAAATTAATTCCATATCCCCAATTAATTAAATTAAAATAATATATATACAAACCTGTGGGATCACAATGGCAAGATTGAGAACCCCAAGAGACAAGCCTTGGCCTGCTCCACTGGTGGCTGAGTAGACTGATGCTAGAGCAAACGGAACGCTGAAATTTATCTGAAAACAAAAATAGACCACTGCATAAGCTAAAAGGAAGTTGCGAAATTAATAAAAGGAGAAAATAGGATCGATGATTACCGCAAGTGGAATACCGATGATGGCGAAGAAAGTCATGGCACCAACCCTTACGCCGGTAGCTGGAGGAACATAATGGCCGGCACGATGGCGGTCAAACTCAGCGACCTTGGTGATGTAAATAGTAGAAAGCAATCCACCGGAAAGGATGAAGTTAACAATACCCCAAAGGTTCTTTGCTCCACCCATGATATTGCTAGCTGGTTCAACCCCCAATGACATAACTGCCAAAACGATGGCGTTTATCATCAAACCCAACGATCCAGCGCGGACACCCTTGTCGTAGGCCTCGTCACCCACATTACCACCGTACACCTCCTTCCCCATCCAGTCGGTGTTGAACAAGAAGAATGGGAACCAACCGATCCAGTTGATAGCTGTTACAAGCATTAAGATCCACATTGGCTTCTTCAGCTCCTTCAACGCCCCAACGATTTCTCCAAAGCATCCTGCCGAACGAGAAGAGTCCTCAGTGCCTTCAATGTCCTCATTTTTCTTGGCCTCTGAGAGGGGAACATCTTCAACGAAGAACATGGCAAGGCCGGCCAGGGTAAGGAGGAGAAGGATGGAGATGAAGAAGCAGCTCTTGAGGTTAGCGCAGAACTTGTCACAAGCCTCCGTGTTCGAGAATGGAAACGCTTTGTGTAGGTTTTCATATGAACCTGCCGCGTAGCCGAGGATGTTACCTATCGCCATGAAGAAGGAGAAGAAGGCATTGGCCATTCGGATCTTGCCTTCGTCTCCGGCAGACAGGTCGCCCAAGAAGGCGCGGCAAGGCCCTTGGAGCATATTGTTGGCCACGTCTAGAACCCAAAAGCCGATGACGAATATGGCAACAGCTCGAGGGCGGGTTTTCTTCGTAATGTCGTCGCCGAAGGAGTGACCGAGGTCAGCAGCGTATCCGATGAGAAAGACGGCGATGATGACAGAAAGGGCTCCAGTGATAATAAAAGGTTTACGACGGCCAAGTCTTGAGTTGCAACGATCACTGTAGTATCCCACAATGGGCTGGACTACCATCCCGGAGATGGGACCACACAGCCAAATGAAGGAGGCCCACACATGTGGGACCCCCAACAGTTGGACGTATGGTGTGAGCAGGGACAGTTGTAGGGCCCACCCAAACTGAATGCCAGCTGCAACGGATGCAACTGAAATAATCTTCAAAATGGGTGTGATATTCGTCGTTGTAGCCGTCTCCAGCTGAAGTGAGCTCTTCGTTGGGGACTCCATTTTAGAAACACGTCCCTTCCGTTTCCTTCGGTTCTTGGTTTTCTTTTGAAGCAAAAAATGGATTAATTAGTCTGGAATTAAATCAAAGGAGGATTCAGAGATGTTGCTTAGCTTATTGAGAACGAATGAAAAGTGCTTTAATTTATAGTTTATGCATGCATGGATAACTCCAAGCACACCTCAAAGTCATGATTGTTAACCGCTTATCCAGGATGGCGTAATGATTATCTTAATTCTTAATATGGTAACACTTATGCCACGTTTTTCAATGCCTAGCGTTGAACCAGTCTGGCCATGTCTTTCTCATCAATCATATATGACCCGAAACCTGAGCAATACTGAATTGTTCATATTCCATATTTAGATAATAAAGAAACTTTGTATCCGTATGTTGCAACGTCAAATTAATTATTAATCAAACACGGGGTACCAATATAATATATTGCAAGCATTGTAGAGATAAACATTCCGCTAGATACACGGGGATGAAGAAACAAAGTGACATACATAAATCAAACTTTTAAGCTTTCTTTGTCTTAGTAGTTTCTTCACTTTGTTGAATATTCTTGTTTCTTTTAATGTTTTTAAGAAACTTCTATTCCTTTCCAAGATTTTATTATTTTAAATATCATATTTGTCTTATTCCGACTTTATTCCTTTTATCAAATACGTCATTTGTCTTATCAAATTCTTTTCTATAAAATTAAAGCATAAATCAAGATAGATCATTTAGTGAAACTATCTTCAAATTGAAAATAGTTAATTTCGTGAGTAATATTTGTTTTATTTTCTCTTTTTTATTATGATCATATTCCGTATAACAAAATGTTATGGCCACGGATTCCTTACTCCTACTTTTATGTGAGAATAAAGTTAACCAACATAAAAATATTTATAAATTAAACCCCACTTTTTTGTTTTTGAAAAAATTAATAATTAAAATTTGCCTCTCTATTTCTTAATTTTTGCCCATTCTCTTTCTCTTTTAATCAAAATTTCAAAGAAATGAATCAGTTGCCTCTACTAGGATTTTTTCAACTAATGTTCATGTTTTTTTTTTCGATCCCTGCAGCTACTACCGTCATGTCGCTGCCTGCACTTAGCACCACCACCACCACTCCTTCTACCGCCTTCGCACCACACTTTTCAGTCCCTCTGTGTTATTGTTCTGCTTCGTTTCTGTCCCTACGTACTACTTAGGTTCCATTTTACTTTTAGTTTTATTGCTTTTTTTATGGCAATTTTTGAGAATTTAGAGGTTTTTCTCCTTTCTTCGCACCACAATTTTTATTTTATTTTATTTTATTATATCCCTCCCCTACTTTTTTTCTTTTTTGAAAAAAATTGCTGAAAGTCGTTGAAGCAATCTTAATACATTATGTGAGACATGAGCCTAAGAGATACGTCGTGCAAAATTGGTCTTCCTTTATCAATTGGAAATTAAATTTTATTGTCTATAGGATTGTTAGGCCTAATAATTGATTAATTATTATTTTGTAATGGGTAATATGTTGGCATAAAAAATCAATTGATCAAATATGTTTCATGATAATTGAAAATCTTAATCTCTTCTAACAAAAAAAAAAAAACTATCTTAATTAATTTTGGATTCTTTTCGTATCATTTTCTTTTAGTTATACACAATCAATAAACTTCCGGTCATCCTAATGTGGTAGTGTTGTATCCAATATTCACTGTTAGTAAGGAAGAAAACAGGCTTCAATTGTGAGCTTGGAAAATAGGCATTGTTCAACCTCTACATTCTTAATCCACTAGTTTGTTATTTAAATTGACTACTTTGTTGGAACGGCATATATCCAAGATTCCGAGGTATATTTTGAATTTTGTTAGTCATACTCCTGGACTTTCTATGTTTAATCCCCATTTCTTTGGTGTATTTATTAATTACAATCCATTAATGTTTGTATGTGACAGGAAAAAGATTTGAAATGACATCTTATGAGCTTATACGACTTTTTGTGTTTGTCAAGTTTATATCGACTAGGTTTATGATGTAACCACATGTATTTCTGTTGCATGTTTGGAATGGTGGTCTGATGCAAGTTTTGTGATTTTGGAGAAAATCCATAAAAAATGCAAAGAACAAGTCATAAGAGAATAGCGCCTCCAATTCGGAGTTTTGATAATAGATGTCAATATTTGAATTTTTTGCTAGATTATTTTAATGGCTGATTCTGGTTTTGGACTTTAATTTTCTATAAATATCTGCTATCAAACTCATTTAATCATGTAACCTGTTCAACTATATCTGTTATCATTTGATCCTGGAGTATCATGATTGGTTTACTTTTATATACACACTCAATCAGGATTCTAGTATTGAAAATATAGGATGGACCTCTTTTTCTATTTATTCATTTTTTTTACATCCCTAAAGATGCAGTTCTAGAGAAAATAAAGAAAGATTACATGCTACAACATGACAGGGAGGACATTGCCAAAATAATGTTGCCTATTAAATGTCGATATAAATGCCAAAAAAATTTTATATGCTGTTAAGCTTATGTATGGTGCATTAGAACCATTACTGCCTTTGTAATTTTATTTTTTTTTTGAAATTTTTATTAAGTTAGAACAAGAATAAAAAATTAGGTTGATATAATAGTCACTATTTTATACTTTCTAACTTTGATTTGTAAATAATATAAATTTCTTAAGAATAATCTTTCGTTTTGCTCATTTTATCTTATTAAAATAATTATTTTTTTATCTCTTGATTCTTATGTTATTTCAAGGCTTAATAAATTAGACCCGAATATGATTTATTAAAAAATTATCACCTATGATAGAAATTTTTAAAACTTAGTTGCACACTGATTTAAAAGTGAATCATCATACATATAAATATATTTTGTCTTTTTTTTTTAGTAACTGATTATATATTAAAAATTATTTAATATATTTGTCCTAAGCTACATCCTTATTTTCTCAAAATTTGTCACTCTCAAAGTTTTGGATAAACTTTATGGATCTTAATTTAAAAAAAAAAAAAGTCTTATATTACATCTCTAGAATAATGAACTATTTTAATATAGTTATTTTTTTTTCTTTTTAGACAATACAATCAAAGTTCAATACATGTAATCCTATAAAGCTACAAAGTATAACATCAATTATAAAATAAAGTCAAACAATTATTACATCAGAATATTATCCCAATTTTTGAAAACTAATATGCACCTTCTCCTACTATTTCAGTGTCTAGAGCATTTTCTAGTCACTTCCAATTTAGGCAACCAATATAGTAAAAGTCATCATGTGCCGATCAGCTTCAAGTTCATAAAGTAATTATGAATAAACTTATTTTCTAATACCATTTTACTTGAATGGTCTAGAGCTTTATATTTAGAATATAATTATTTGTTTATGGTTCAATAATCACTTTTGCTTTTACCATGCACTTGTAAAAATGCAAAACTTTTTTCCTGCAAACAAAAGAACAAACAAATGAGATAAGATGAAGTCCAATGAAATAAAGTAATATTTAACTCATTCATCAGATAAATGGATTCAAAATGAAAAAATACTAACGGATAAATAAATGTTATTATATAATTCAAATTGTGAGACTATTCTTATTACATCGGAGAATCACTTTTTTACTTTAGTACTTTAAAACTAAAAAATTCTAAAAATCACAGCATGTCACAAATTAAGCACACAAAAAAATAATAATGGAATAAAATAGAGGTACAAGTTCCAAAATGCAAACAAAAAACAAAGTGCTACTTGATACTTTCCTACAATTAGAAAATATAGGAACTGCAACCTAACTTCTTCACGCACTTCATCATAATAGACACAAGTTTATACCAGGAGACACCATCTTAAAGGTAAAATATTAACATCATCTTCGTTTTACTATCATCTAAATTTTGACAAAATTTACAAGCAACTTAGATCTCTTACTACAATTCACACCTTGTTTTTAAGATTTTTTTCAAACCTGTATTCTTAGAACATTTGTATTATAGATACTACCAAACATTATCGAAACTTTAAACGCCAGTTAAAATATTGCATGATAAATTTCATGTTCCGAATATAAGGGTGGATGTTTCATGAAATGCATTTATCATAAATGCTTACTATCTTATGCCATTGTTAACTAAAGAGAAACAATTTTAAACAGATCATCAATCTTCACTAGTCAGAAACATTTATTTATGGATACTAAAAAATTATTACAAAATCCATTGAAAGATTTCGCTTTTGCTACAATTGACTGCACAAGTATTGTCTATTTACATAGATCATTACATAAATAGAAATACTGAGTTATGTACTAGTTATACTTGCATCGAGTCTTAAATTTATTGTGGAATCCTACTAGAACAAAAGCATCCAAATTCACATAATTTTCATAGAAAAGACAATAAAATAAAAATAAAACCTTACAAGAGTAGTTCGCACGGCAGACGCGTGGGAGAAGGATTGAGATCGGAGTTAGTAATGAGAAAGAAGAACAAAGCGACAAAATATAAAAAGAGAAGGGAGAAGGAGGAATGCGAAATAGGATTGTCTCATCTAGAGGAAGGGTGGAGAATGAATGATAAACCCTAGCAGAGACAACTGATTCATCTCATTGAATTTTGATAAAGAGAAGGAGAATGTGTAAAAGAAGTAAGAAATAGAGAAGCAAATTTTAATTATTAGTTTTTTTAAAAACAAAAAAATGGAGTTCTATTTGTAAATATTTTTACGGTGGTTAGGGATACTTCTACATAAAAGTGAGAGTAACGAATCCGTGGCCAAATGTTACAATTTAGTTACAGTTTAATTACTCTGTTGGTCTTTATAGTTTTGCAAAATTTTCAATTAGGTCCCTATACTTTTTTTTCTTTTAATTGGATCCTTGCACCACCTTTTTTCTCAATTAGGTTCCTCTTGGTAGTAATTGACATAATTTTATAGGAACTCAATTAAAAAAAACAATGCAGTGATCTAAATAAAAGAAAAAAAGTACAAAGGCCTAATTAAAAATTTCGTAAAACTATAAGGATCAACAAAATAATTAAACCATTAGTTAATAAGATTAACTGTACTAAAATGATTTTAGATTTTAAATTTTATTACTGATGATATAACACAAAAAAATTAAATATCACAAAAAAAATTTAGTTGTCCACTATATTTCCTTGTATGTTTGTACTCTCTATTGAGGGTTGCTTGATATTTACAAAAACCATAAGGAAAAATGTTTTTGAAAAAAATTGATGCAGAAGATTTTAGCCTTTTTTTTTAATGGGCCATGGAGTTAGAAGATTATATGCAGGAAAGTCATGCACCTTGTTTTTTCTCTAAAGAATGCCCATTTATTATTATTCGCTCTCAAAAGAAAGCCGATGTACCTAACTCATGTTTCCACTGTGGGCTTATTATACCCTGTTTGTTCTTTTAGTGGATACATATATAATTGCATAATTTACGATGAACACCGGATGCAGGACCAAAATAAAATAAACAAAAATAAAATTCATGTACACTAAATAAGACTTGTTCACATCTAATTTCCCTCTCAAACGCCCGTGCCCCTAATTTGGATTAAAAAGAAAAAGAAAAAGATGAGGACGAGAACATCCTAAAAATATTTACTATCACATGCAGAAAAGTTGCTGAGCTTAATGACCACAAGTCTGCAGGCTGCAGCATCAAACTTCAATACATCTACATGAAAAAAAATTGAAGGTTCTTCTTACAAGATATGGAATTATCTTAAAACAAAAATGTAAATTTACTAGCTGCATTTAGGAAAACTAACATGTGATTCTACAGTGGTTACATATATATAAAGATAAGATTATGATTTATGACTACCCTTCCTGTGTTAAGTGTTAACTCACGTAAATGCGGATTTTCAATCATATAAAATACGTACTATGTATTTTTTTGTAGGAACAATAATGAAAGCAAAAGTAAGGGGTCAGCATGGAACAAGATACTCATGATTCTCTTTAATATGTACTTGTGTTGTATGACTAAGGTTCAACCATATGTACAAAAAGTCACAGATATATATATATATATACACAATAGTAGATCAGAGACAAAGAACTCGCACAACATGTGAATGGTAATAAAATTAGATGGATTAATGCTATATGTGCTATCTTTGTATATATTTCCTTTTTATATTTTTATTTTTAATATTAAAAGTAATTAATAAGAAGTGATTTTTTTTTTTTAAATATACTTTGAAGATATACTGTACAAAGAAGGTATATATATACAAAGAATAATACAAATACTATTTCTCAGTTAAATGGGCTTCAATCCGTGAAATAATTGATAATCACTTTTGAAACATGATTATGGATAAAAATGAAATCCAGAAAATTAAATAATAAAAGCAGGGAGAATAAAATTCCGAAACGTTAGACATACAAAAGAGAGTCAAACTAGCATATATTAGTCAGTCAAACATGGCACTAAAATGCATGTAAAAGGGAAAAAAAAAGCATGGTAGTGTTGAAACATGAAAATAATTATTATTAATATACTATTTTTGTAATTATTGATAGAGTCATGAAACCACTCATTCTAAAAATTTAAGATAATTTTGAGATTTACCAAAAATCGAACTCTTGATCTTTCGGATTTAGAGTTCTGATACTATGTCATGATACTACTCATCCCAAAAGCTTCAGCTGATGAGAAAAGATAACACTAATGATTATATCTCTAATATTGAATCGAACATCCTTAAACCTCTATTATACACATTGTACAAATATTCTATTGAGTTCCTATACTTCCTCTGTCTATATAGCGATAGTGTCATAACTGCCCTTGTAAATTGTAATTGAATTACTATTGTAGACCTCAGTAATTACGTGACAGGACTCCAAAAATTTTAATATAAATTGATTGACTGGCATGCGCTTTAATCTACTATTCACATATATAGTAACTTATTACTTGTTAGCTAATAAAGAAAACGCGTTAACCTTTAAAGCTTTTATTATTTTACTTCGTAACCTCATCAGTCATCTAACCCCGTTTCTCACTCCTGGTTATAAAAGGAAATTTATGCCATTTTTGTCAAAATATATTTATATTAATACGGAAAATCTCGTAAAACAAAAATTTTAAAATTACCAAAACTTAAATACTTTGATTTTAGTCAAATGTTAATCCTATCAAAATATTTCACACATAAACAGATTGGGATGAATTTAATTGCCTTTCCCTTTCCCTATTTTAGGCATAAAAAAGTTGTCAACTACTCTTTGAATTTTGCGTGGCCAAATAGTCAAATGTTAAAATAGGGAAAATGATGAAACGTGAATTTTGTAATTGAATTGTCATTAATTTTTTCGCAACTGAATTAATAAAAGGGAGCGTAAAACGTCTTTTTGTAAAGATATTTACGTGTCGAATTATTATTAGACGTATTAATGAATTGGTTATTTTTGAATTTTTTAATAAATTAGAATAAAATCGATTTTTTTTATAACAATAACAGTAAGCCTATTTTTATTAGGGATTTAATTGTATTTTTAAATTTTTAGGGATTTAAATGTCCGAAAAACAAAAAGTCAGGAATATAATTGTCTTTTTATAAAAAAATTTAAAAATATTCGATTTAAATGGTATAATTCGATCGAATCAAATCGAGTCTAATAATTATAATGCTGACAATTGGATTTATTATTGTTGTTATAATAAACAGATTTTATCCTGGTTTATTTTTATTAACCGGTTCAATAATAATGTCCAATAATAACATGACATGTGTAAACGTCTTAAAAAAAAAAAGACATTTTTAGTGTCTTTATTAAAATGGTCTCCTTAATAAAAATTATTGTTAAGACCTGAAAAGGAGAATTGAATTACTGAAAAATCTTGAAAATTGAAACTTGTTCATAAATAGATATCAAATTTATTTAATCATAAATGTACACAAAAAAAGAGGATTACCAAGAAGAGGATAGAAGAACATGGTAATAAGGTGCATTATTAGTTGATAGCTGATAGAAGAACCGAAAAAAGACCAAAAACAAGCGATGAACATAACACAACTCTTGCAAGAACAGCGTTATCTACATTACAACAAGCACAATCCCTAATTAATCAATTAAAGCACCAAAGACAATCTAAAATTACAGTAAAAAGATTTTTGTTCTCTATGGCTTCCACCCCCAAAAAAGGAAAAACAAAAGGGAACCTTGAAAATTAAATGCTCCCTTCTGATCTTCACAAAAATATTGCAACCTAATGGAAACCGCCCATGGGAAGTGCAGCTTTAGCCGCTTCTGATTGCTTCGTAGACGGCAACATAAAAAATGCCATTATGCTACTCACGGCAGCCGCCACCGCACCTGCTACAAACGCCGGCAAATTACCACCTCCAAATAATTTGTCCCATGGTCCGCTGATTGCTGCCACTATCATCTGCATATATAGTACAATGGTACATTTTGTTAGCTAATTTAATTATTTCAAATAAAAAAATTAACTTTTATGAGTATTAAAAATATCTTGAAATAGACAACATATATGATACACTTGCTCCAATTATATCATAAATATATTCTGACCTGTGGAATTACAATTGCAAGATTGAGAACTCCCAGAGATAAACCTGAACATTTTTAACACAAAGGGTCAATTCTTTTTCTCTGCAATTTCCCATATGAATCAGGTGGTTTTGACTAAAAAATAATTGATTTCTAATTAATTTTATTTTATTTTAAAAAAGTGTAGTGTATGTCATCTTAGTATTTGTAGTGTGATACCTTGTCCTGCACCCGTTTCACTTGAGTAGATGGATGCTAGTGCAAATGGGATGCTAAATGTTATCTGAAATTCAAACAAAAATATCATTAATTAATATAGATTAAAGTAAGAAATGAAATAAAATAAATAATCGTTTTTAAGACAAGAATATATCCTAATAAATATGGCATGCAATTTGTATTATTCTCAATAATAAATTATAATTACCGCAAGCCAATGAGCTATAGCTCAAATGGCATAATCTCCCCCTACTCAATTAAGAGATTGCGAATTCGAGTCTCATATCTTTGGTAAAAAAAAAACAATTTATAATTACCGCAAGGGGAATGCCAAGAATGGCAAAGAAGGACAAGGCTCCAGCCTGAACGGCGGTGGAGGGATGACCAATATAGCGCGGGTTAAGATGGCGCTCATGCATAGCTGCCTTACTGATATAAACAGTCATGGCCAAACCAGCGGCAAGGATTAAATTGACAATTCCCCAGAGATTCTTGGCACCAC
This sequence comes from Arachis hypogaea, assembly GCF_003086295.3. NCBI lineage: Eukaryota > Viridiplantae > Streptophyta > Magnoliopsida > Fabales > Fabaceae > Arachis > Arachis hypogaea. Next base: position 477,850 of record NC_092054.1, on the reverse strand, counting down.
CAACCGCACGTCCAATGGGCTCCACACCCAAAGACATAACACCCAAAACCACTGAGTTTATCAAAAGACCCAAAGCACCCTTCTGGACACCCTCTTTATACGCTTGATCCCCAACTTCCCCACCGTACACCTCTTTACCCATCCAATCAGTATTGTACAGAAAGTATGAGAACCACGCCGACCAGTTTATTGCCGTAACTGCCATCAATAATAACATTGGCTTCTTCAGCCCCTTCAGTGCCCCTAACATTTCTCCGAAGCATGCAACCACTGCGGACCTCTCATCTTCCTCTTCTCCCACGCGTGATTTCTCACGTAATACGGGCTTGTCCTGCACGTAGAACAGAGCCACACCGGTTAACACCAGTAGCAAGAGGATTGAGAAGAAGAAGCAGCTTTTCAAGTCTGCGCAGAACACATCACACGCTTTTGTTTGCGTGAATGGGAACACTTTGTGGAGGCTGTTAATGGAACCCGCGCCGTAACCCAATACGCTTCCTACTGCCATAAAGAATGAAAAAAACGCATTTGCCAATCTCGTTTTCCGTTCGTCTCCCGCGGCAAGGTCACCAAGAAACGCTCGACAGGGGCCTTGGAGCATGTTGTTCGCCACGTCCAAGATCCAGAATCCGATCACAAAAATGGCTACGGCGCGTGGACGGGTTTTCTTGGTCAGGTTGTCCCCAAAGGCGTGGCCGATGTCGGCGGCAAAGCCAATGAGAAAAACAGCTATGGCAACGGCAGCGGCGCCTGCAAGGATAAAAGGTCTACGGCGGCCGAGTTTGGATGTACATCTGTCACTACAATAACCGACTATGGGCTGGACAATCATGCCAGAAATGGGGCCACAAAGCCAGATGAAAGAAGACCATTGGTGAGGTACTCCAAGAAGCTGGCTATAAGGTGTTAAGAGGGAAAGCTGTAGAGCCCAGCCAAACTGGATTCCAGCGGCGATGGAGGCCACCGCCACCAGCTTCCAGATTGGACTTGGCTGTTCTCGTGACCCCGATTCCAGTTGAAGGGAGTTATGGGTGTCACCATTCTTAATAGTGCTCTTGTTTGAGGAGCTCATGGCGAGAAATGTAAAACAGTAAAAGAAAAAGAAAGAAAGGAGAATGATGTGTGCAGTATTTGAATGGAGAGAGAGCAGGGTCAGTGTTGGTGAATTTATAAGCGGATGAGGGGTTATGTTATGTTGCATGGAAACGTCACAGGGTGGTGAAGGAAAACAAAAAAGGAAAATAAAAAGAAAAGTAAAATTGAATTCCAATTAAAGTCGTCCTTATCCACTTATTCAAAGCTGAGTAATCCTCTTCATAAACTTTTTGCCAATTGTCTACTGCCGCTCCTCCATTATTTTCACACTACACTCTCCACTGTAAATTTTATCCCATCTTTTAATTACGAGGAATGTCAGGACTAGTAATTTTTGTGATTTGTAACTATTAAATAGTCATCAATAATGATTTTAATGGTGTAAGATTGGTGGGAGATTTTATCTAATAACTCACTTTTTTTTGTTGGTTATATACTGGTCAGAATTTAACAAAGTTGCTTTGCCCTAGACTTTTTCTTTAATTAATAACGTAGCTACACATCTCTATACCATATTTGGTTCAAAATATTTTTATCAACTTGTTTTTGTAAGCGTGTAAATCTATATCATTAAGAATTCATTTTTTAAAACTATCAACCAATTTTTAAAATAGGGAATAAACAACAGTTTAGGATTATTATTATTAGTTAAATAACTTATGTTTTTAAGACATATTTTAAGAGAATAATAATATTTTTTAATTTCTTGATGTATTTAATATATAAAAATATAAAAAAAATTATCTTTTAATAAATTTTAGTAAAATTTTTTATACTACTCATAAAATATATTCTTACTTTATATAGTAGCAAATTAGTCAAAGTCAGTCTAAAATTTTCTTATTATATATTTAGTAATTACTTCTGAAATAGATATATAGTATTAGATATAATAAATATGGGTTTTAAATGTTATATGAATGAAATTATAGATAGTAAGTTAAATAATTAAGGTAATTTAAGATTATTATCGGTTTAATATTACTGCTACAAAAATATTTGAGAAACAATAAAAATCAATCCAAATAAATCTAAAATTATTTTATTTTATATTTATTAATTTACTATAAAATAAATATATAATATTAGATGTAATAAAAATATAATTTTAAATAATAGTAAAAATAATACATATATAATTTTAAATATTATATATATAAATTTATAGAGATAAATTAAAAAAATAATTTTAAATTATTGTTGTCCTCCTTACAATACTATTCCAACTATGCCCCCTTCTTTATTATTCTCGCATATCCAAAATAAATGGTCAACTATCATTATTAGGGGTGGCAATATGTATCCTATCCGTGGATACCCAATCCGATCCCACCCGATCGGGTAGGGTTGCCAACCCGATCCGCAGTGGGTAGGGTAGGGTGCGGGTAGGGTTCTCGTGCGGGTCGGATAGGGTGTAGGTTGAACCTCAACCCTACCCGACCAACCCGCACTCTATATATCTTTATGTTATATACTTATATAAAAATATGTTTTAAGTGGATGTTGAATTAAAGACCTCTCAATAAATACAAAAGATCCTTAACCACTAAAAGAAAATCATTAATTGATAATTTAATTTTTTTTACATAAAAATCAGTTCTATTTTAAATTATCATCAAGTTATATAATAATGTTGTATATTTTTTGTAACCCGCGGGTCGGATCGGGTATCCGCGGGTTAAGAGTGGATAGGGTTAGGGTTGGGATATTTTCAACCCGCGGGTAGGGTTAGGGTTGGATCCAAACCCTACCTACCCCCATCCATTGCCACCCCTAATCATTATACACATATATTTGAAAGGGCTATGCTAAACATCTAAATATTTTTTCATCCAAGTTTTATTTAAGTAGGTCCAACATCAACAAAAATCACTCTCATTAAAAAAGCGTGCGCTTTATCTTCTTCTCCTCCTCCGTAATGCTTCTTCTTCTTTTAAATAATACACGCATATGTCATCTTCTTTTTCTTTTAAATTCACTTATACCTCCCCTTCTTCCTCCTCCTCCTCCTTCTTCTTCTTCTTCGCACACACAGATTCTTCTTCTACTTCTCCCCCTCCTCCTTTTCTTCTTCTTCTTCTTCTTCTTCTTCTTCTCCTCTTTCGTTATCGTCATTACCAACAATACCAACATTTTGCTAATGAATTATTTTTTCAATCGAATTAAATGGAATGCAATTGCTAAATTGAATTAAATTGAATTGAATGGACGCATGTGTTCTGGATCTAAATTGAATTGAATTGAATTGATAATCTATCTCTAAATTGTAGACAGAGGTGTTTCGAATTTGATTTTATATAATGGATTATGTTTCGTTCATTCAATACTATATAATTGTTTCACCATGAGTACGTGTTCTGTTCATTATGCAGAAAGCTGTTTGAAATTGATTTTATATAATAGATTATGTTTTGCCCAGTTAGTACTATACAATTGTTTCACCATGAGTATGTGTGTTTGAATTTGATTTTATATAATGGATTATGTTTCGTTCAGTCAGTACTATACAATTGTTTCACCATGAGTACATGTTTCGGTTCATTATGTAGAAAGCTGTTCAAATTTGAATTTATATAATGGATAATGTTCTATTCATTTACTATTATACAATTGTTTCACCATAGTAACATGTTTGGTTCATTTCTGTTATGCACAATTCAAAACTCTTCCTCCTCACGTTCTACTGCTTCTTCACCAAGGAGAGAAAGAGGAAAAAACAAAAAAATACAGCAGCAACAACAACAAAAGAATGACGATAAGGAAAAAATACGTGAAGAAAAAAGGAACGCGAAAAAGAAGGAGGAGAATGAGGAGGAAGAGGAACGCAAAGAAGAAAGCAAAGAAGAAGACGTTCCATGCGTAAGCGCGTGACCTAAAATTACTCGGATGAACTTGGATGTCAAAATTATTTGGATGTAGAGAATATCTCTATTTGAAAAGTGCTTTAAAATACCTTAATTTTTGAATAAATTTAATTGAGTGTTTACAAATCATTCTTATCAGTAATTATTCAACTTATAATTTGGTAAGTTATATACTGATATACCTATTATTGATCAGCTACACGCCATAATTCGAATTCAAATATTACAAATCAACGATTAATATTGATATTACACAAACCATTCTTAACGTCTTTATTTTTTATTATTAGCGTGATCATAACCGATAATAACTAGTGATATGCTACACATATAAAAAAAGTCAGCCTAAGGAAAAAGAAAAAGACAGTCATATGATATTATTTTTTTTCCAAAAAAGTTCATTAATTATATATTAACTTAAGCGTCAAAATATTTTTACAGTTATCCACCTTTTTTTTATTTTTGACAATCGAAATATAACTTATTCTGCGTAAAGTACTACAAAAAAAACACTCATTCAGGTACACTTGAAAAGTGTAGTCAAAAGTAAAAAAAAAAAAATGATGCCTTAAGCTAAGGTTACGCTTTTTGGGCTACGGAGACGCTTTAGTGGGGGATACCTATTCAGCCGTTGCCTATTCTCAAAGGCTACGCTTTTCTGCATTAAGGGCTACGTTTTTGGTGTTTGGGAATAGGGTGCGTTTTTCAAGTGATGCTATCCAGAACTAAAAGCTACGCTTTTTAGCTTCCATTTTTATTAGAATAGGCTACGCTTTTCAACGCTACTACATCACCTGTAAAGCGTAACCACATTGTTGTATACCATGGCTACTATTTATAAGTGTAGCCTTAGGTCCCTCAATTTTTTACTATATATATATATATATATATATATATATATATATATATATATATATATATATATATTCTAATAATTTTTTGTACAACTTAATATTTAGTAATATAATTACATATATAATTTTGCATTTTTTAATTAAATTAGTTAAATATTATAGAATGAAAAAAAATACATAATAATACTAAATAATTTCTTTAAATAATAAAAATATCTTGAAACAAAATATATTTATAATGAACCAAAAGTATTAGAATGAACATAATTTTGAATATTCATACACCTCACACTAAATTAAACATACCTATATCAAAATATACATGAGACCACTTAGAGTTTACTACTACCACTACAACATTTTCAGGTTGAGGTAACATTTAAAAAGTGTTGTCTAAAGGCTGATAAAAGGTTGCTTTTGATCTATGGCAACACTTTTGGACCTAAGGCAACATTTTTAGGCGGCGTTGCATATGCAGCCGTTGCCTTAGATCAAGGCAACACTTTTTTGTTTCAAACGCAACGCTTTTAAAAGCAACACTTGGTAAATGTTGCCTTTGGTTGAAAAACAACAACACTTCAAAGGTGTGTTTGAGACAACACTTTTGCAGTGTTGTCTTTTCTTATATTTTGACCACTACTAAAAAATATTGCCTATTTACAATAAAATTCAACGCTTTTATGTGTTGCTTCTAAGTTTGAATTTGCAATACTTTAAAGTGTTGCTTATTAGTTTTGAATATGCAACCTTTTAAAGTATTGCCTTTTCTTTTGAATATGCAACCTATACGAGTGTTGCCTTTTCTTTTGGATATGCAACCTATACAAGTGTTGCTTTTTCTTTTGAATATGCAACCATACAAATGTTGTTTAATATTCAAAATATGCAACTAATAAAAGGGTTGCCTTTTTGATAAAAATAAAAATTACTTTTGTATTAAAAATACAAAAAAATAAAATTTACAATAAAACTTTTTGTTCATACATATATAATTATTTTAATTAATAAATAAATTTGTGCACAATAAAAAAATTTATAAAAGAGACAATAATTAATAATAAAATTTTAATTAAAATAGACATTAAAAAATTCAATTAGTATTTCAAATACATATTCATCAATAATCCTCAACAAAACAATAAAATTCTTGTCTAACAATAATTGTCATAACAAAATAGTAATTAATATTTGTCAAAAAATGTCAATCTACTTGCATATTTTATATCTATGCTTGACTTGTTCCATATGCTAAATCTGCAAATAATATATATAAAAAAAATAAGCAACTTATCATTAAAACTGAAAAATTATAATAATAGAAATTTCTTGATGATATTAAATTGAGTTAGCTTCATATGTGCATTACATTGGTTAAAAGGTAGCTGCTCATGAATCATGATGCAGAGACAGTAACATCCCTAACCAACTAACACGCTAAGACTCTAACTAACTAAACAGTTATACACTAAGTCCTTGCACAACTTCTTTCTTCTTGTCTTCTATCTTTTTTCTTCTCTTAATATTTTTGCTAGAAAATTACTTCTAGTTTATAACATAAATCATTTAAAAGTATTAAAAGTTGAAACTTACATAGAGATCAGGCAAGTGTAAAAAATAGATTATTATCCTACTAAGCCGAAGATCGAATCTGAATCTAATTCAATTCAATATATTTGATAAATTCATTTTAAGTTTTTGAGCTAAAAATAGTTGGATCTGAATAATTTTTCAAAATTGTGTTAATAAACCATGAACAATTTCTGCCAGGATATAAATGAATTAATACCTGTGTTATAATTATCATTGTCACTGTGGTCAACCTGAGATTATAGCACACCATTGTCAGACCAGTAGAATAAATATGCAAGATCACATGAATGTTAAGTACCAGATCTATGTCTCAATAATCATATGATTTACTAAAAGCAGGAAAGGAAAAAAAAAACATAAAAGCAAAAACATGTGGTCTTGATTGAAGAGATTGACGAAGATTCCTATTATCATCTGAAAGTCTAGATATTTCATTATCCTTCTCCTCAATCATTTTATCAGCAATATCATGAAATGAAGCATGTTCAACCTATGAAGGGGAAAAATAAAGAAGGGGAAAAAACAATCAGAGGAACTAAAGTCCATCAGGCACATGTTTAAGAACTTTAATATCACCTTCAATTTTTTATATTGCAGTTTGAACTCTTGCAACTCCTTTTTCATATCTTGTGCAACAGTTGCTTCGTTTTCAGCCTTCATTGAGTCACATTTGACTGCAAAGTTAAGTTGAGGTTAAACCTTCTAAAATCAAATTCATACAAGTATAAGCTACAATTTCATCAGGCAGCCAAGGTTTGTTACTTCGCCACGTTTCTTCTACATTTTTAAGGCTTAGTCCCCATTCTTCTTTCTCCTTAAGGTGCTGAGCATTAGCTGAGTCAAGCTTTGTTTCTAAGTTCCTTACTAGTTGCTTGGAATTTTCAAGGGCCGTCTCTCTGAAATTTATAAATAAGTTGTTGAGATTGCTCTAAATTAAACAGCGAAAAATAGTCTATCCTCTAGTTGTAGATAAATCATAGCACAAATCAATGAGTCTACTCTACTCGATCTACGGAGGAGGGTTGATTGATTCAGGCTTTGGGAAATTGAAAGACTTTGGAATTAGGATGCTCTCACAAATCATAGCACAATTGTATTTTAAACAGTTACTTTAATAGAGATGCTCTCACAAAACTCGCACTCTGTTTTCTGCTTCAATTCAGGCAACACACTCTAAAGGAACTTAATCACAACGAAACTACTTATTTGTACTTGGAGAAAAACAAAAAGTAGAAAAAAGAGTAACCAATGACTGAGACAATATAACAAGATGCATATCAGAATTTGCAAAACTTTGGACTACTCTAGCAAAGTCACTTCATCTGCAAGGACAATCAATTAACAAGATGCATCAAAATCATTGTTGAAGAGATTTCTAGTCACCAAAATAAGATTTTAGATTCATACTAAAATATAATTCATATTATATACTAACCAGATAGGTCTAAGACAGTCTCTAGACTGTGATTCATGGATTGCACAGAAAACATATCCACTAGTCCTTCAAGTTCCCTTCCCAAGTTGAATTCAGCATCTTCTAGAATTAGCTTTCCTGATTCCACCTATATTCTATGAATCTTTAGAAAGTTTTTCCAAACAAGTGCATATTTTTTTCAAGGAACTTATAATTGAATGTTCTTGAGCAAAATAATTAAATATGTCACCTTGCTGAGATCCAGGATGTTATTAAGAAGCCGGAACAGCACCGTCAAGCATTTTCTTATATGAGTAACCGTTGCACACTGTTCGTTGGTTAGACAGTCGTCAGACATAAGAATGTCAAGTAGCCCAATTATTGCAGCCATATGTGTCCTCAATTCATGGCTGCAATGCACCAAAAAGAAGGATCCTAATTACATGTTTGATAAAACAAAAGTAGATACCAAAATTTAGACACAAGTTAAGAAATTGGCTATTGCTTGATGCCTCTGCCTTTCTTCCAGCATCAATTTTCATTCTTTTATAATGTTTCTAAATGTATATGGCAATGTCGTCTCTTACATGAAAATCAGACCAGACAAGTAAGTGCTTTTGTTTGCGGAGGAGATGGACAGAGTCGGTCATTGGCTTCAGAGTTCGATTGCTGCTATAGTCCAACACAAAATTTCAATAACCATAACAACGTGCACAATCTTTCATATTTTGACACAATGTGAAAAAAATACATAAATAAATGAAATAAGAATACATTTTGATTCAACTAACAAAAAAGGTTTTCATCAGCTTAGTAAAATGCCATAAATGAATGTGCATTGTGAAGAACAGAGGGAAATCGATTCTCCCATAAAAATTAATTCATGTGAATTAGTTATATATAATTAGTGCACTATCAATATTTCCAAACTTTTTATTGATAAATAAACTGAACATGACTCAAACCACTGATTGTGTAGAGGAGTAAGACAATGTTCCTAAAAATAAACAGAACAGAGCAAGTACAGCACCTTGTAATCTTTTTTTTTCATCATTCATCTTTTTTTGAAGCTCACCATTAGTAACACTTCTTTGATAATCTTCAGAGGAAAACACAGAGACATAAGATGCCTGTGTTCAAAGATTGGCAACTAAGCACTCCCAAACACAAAACAGAACAACAAAATACAAACCTAAGAATGCAATACTATTTTATAAAAATTATGAAACAATTAAACTATAATCACATTGCTAAATTGTGATTACTCAAAAAAGAAACAACAATTTAAATCAAACCTAAGAGGTATTTGAAGGTGAGCGACAAATCGGTAAAGTCTTTGTCCTTCGACATGATCGAACTCGAAACTACAAAAACAATGAAAAGAAGAAAAGGATTATATGAGCTTCTTCAATCGATTAAACTGAAAGAGATGTGCGTGGAGAGAGAGAGAGATGTATACTGGAACTATTGTTATTAATTCAACAATTCAATTATATTAATCAAGTAGTATGTAAAATCAATCTACAAGCCTTCAACGACGACGATGGGGGAAGAGACGTTGAGGACCGAGGCTGAGGCGAGAGGCTTGAGTGAAAGAGGTGAACGGCGGAGAGTTGTCGATTTGCCTGAGAGGATAGAGCACGGCACCACGGCAGAGCAGAGCAAAGGTTTCAGAACGCGGAGCAGAGCACAGGTTTCAGAACGGCGCGAGCAGAAAAACACGACGGAGCAGAGCAGAATAAGGCGTGAGCTCGAGCAATGAGAAACACGACGGCGGCGAGCAGAGAAGAGGGATTACAGTAGTGGCAGATCTGGCAGCGCAAGGTAGAAACAACAACAACAGCGCAAGGCAGAGACGGTGAGAAAGTGGCGGTGGCAACTTCTCTTTCCGTCGTCTTCTTCTCCTTCTTTCTCTTCTTCCTCCTTTGATGGCAGTTCTCCCTTTCTTTTCTTCTCTTCATCACTCTCTGTCTCTCTCCCCTCACCGTGTATTTTTTTCTTCTGTCTTCTCTTTTTCCCGTGCAATGGAGAACCCTAATCCTCTTCTTGTGGTGTTCTCTGATCTTCTAATCGTAATTCACTTTGTGTTTTATTGTTTTTTGTTATTAAGTTGAATTTGTTTTATTTAAAATTGATAGAAAATGATAATCAAAGTTAAAATATGTATTAAAGATAAAATTTATTTTTTAGAAGAGGCATTTAGACAACACTTACAAAATAAAGTTTAAAATAAATTTAAAGACAACTCTTATAAAAAGTAAGATATTAACTTTATAATAGTTGCTTCTGTATATTTGATGGGGCAACACTTAATAAGTGTTTTCTAATTTATCAAAAACATCACTTATAGTGTGTTGATTTAAAATATGTTATTATAGTTCATTTTTTTTGTCACTAGTATAAAGTGTTGTCTATATATATTTTAGACAATATTTTAAAGTGTTGTTTTAAACATATGTTGCAATAGACAAAAAATGTTGTAGTGTACTAAACTACGAAAAACTAAAATATTATATCCTACATAAGTATCTTCTAATAAAACTCATTAATCAATCATCTTTCAATTTCCAACACTCCATCTTTGCCAATAAACCATCATATGATAAACATCTTAATTTTCATTAACATCTTTAAAATTATCCTGTATAATTATATAAAAAATATTAGGCAAACTAAACATGGCAGTGGCTGCATGCTACAGTTGCTATTTTTATCAAATTGGCAATGTAATCTAACCGTTTTAAAAAATGTTTAACTATTCAAATGGGATTTAAAAAACATGTAACAATTCATGCATTGCAATAATGATGTGCAATTTGATCTAAAATCACAGAAATTAACAGCCTCATGAGTTTTAAACTTTTAATCATCATCAGATATTGTTCTTACGAACATCACCAAGCAGATGCAGGTTCTTGATAAAAGGCATCAGGACTTTTAAAAAATTATTTTACCAACATTTAATTGTATATAAAATACAGTTAAGAATATTCATTAAATATATGAGGATAAAGGACATCCCAAGTAGAGATCCTAGATCAAATTCTATGACAATTATACTACACCAGTTGAAATTTAGCATATCCGCTTCCTATAAAATATCTTATTCTGATATTCATTACCTTAATACCTTTTAATATGGATATTACTACTCTTCTACATCTTATATCCTAAATGCATCTCATGAGGGAAACATATCATACAAACAATAAGAATCCATGACAGTACCTACTACACTTATAAAACATAATCAGAGAACCAATTGCTGGAGAAATAGTTGTCCATGCCCAAAATAACAATAGTAATCTTTTTAATAAGGTCAGGAGCTTCCACAAATGAGATTTTTCAGCAAGCCATCTTCATAGAAAAACAAGTAATATATTTGTGCATTAATGCAATATAAATGGAACTAGTTATTTTGTAAGTTCAAAATGTAATATATGAGCATTTGAAAAATTACCTTGTGTGCCACAAGATGTGGTGGAACATTCTCCTTTTGCAATTGTTCCAGAGTTTGCAAGAAGATGATTAATTATAAGCCTCAAATTAACCCAAACAAATGCATGCAAACATAGAGTATGTCAGTGACATGATTGACACTAAATATCTGCTGTTGAATTCTGTTTTATAGAGGGGTGGACTAAGATAATAAGTGAGAGATTATGAATGTACCTTCTCATAGGCAAGGGCATCTGGATGTGCAAAAAAAAAATTGACATTAGCTCATCATGATTGCTCCCTGCTACCTCACCTGCACGAAGCAAATCAATTATAAATTGTGGTTAGACCACAAGATCGTAACTAAAAAATAGAGTTTAAATTCTATGCACCATTCAACATAAAACACTTTTACATTAAAATCTAATCTGGTGCTACCACGTAAATATCTAGTTAACATATATAGTTGTAACACTTTCATGAAAATTTTTATGAGTTTTTGTCCTCATCAACCATAATAATCAATTAAAACTACATATTAGTGTTCAAAAAAACACAAACTAACATTCAAATACAAATTATAGCAAAATATCTCTATCTATGTTGTTTGTTCCTAGTTTACCAAAATCAATCTCACCAGCTTCAAATGGTAGAGGTACCCCATCAATCAAAACTCCCTTTCCATTACTTTCCATGTTGACCTAATTTCAAACAAGCAGGAAAATATAAGAACAGAGAAAATAACAATAAAGTGCCTGAGGCTTTAAATCACAAGGCTATAACAAACAAACCTGTTGAATGTGTGGGGGAAGCTTCTCCAAGGCTTGAGAATAAATATGCATTGTGTGCCGAGTAGCTATGTAGTGTTCATACAAACTCAAGCAATATGTGGACTAATAAGAGGAAACAAAATCAGACACTCAGAAAAATCTTAATAGATTCACAGCTACAAGAACCCACTTTTAAAAAAATAAAATTAAAAGAAAAAAATTTGCAAACAAAGTTTAATAATATTATCCCACTAGGTGTAGATAGCTTACAAAGATTAGACAATACACAAAACAACAAAGACAATAACAATAACTAGAGTTAGATACATGAAACAACCGATGCTATTGTGCCCTGTCATAAGTCATCTTTGTGTTTATCCCATTCATTTTCAAATATCTTCTAATAATTTATGCTAAAGTTTTCTTTGTTCTTCCTCTCCTCTAAAATACACCATTTATAACTAACTCAAGCAATCTCCCCTAACCTCTCTGAAGCTCAGGAAGCTGTAAGACAATTAACAGACGGAAAAGAATCAAGAAATGTAACAGCAATGTAAGTAGTACATCAAAAAACAATAGAAATCAACAATTTTAGGAAATCAGAGTAGTCTATAAACCAACAACCCCTTAACACAGCAGCCACAGTACCTGAAAACCTGAAAATAATTGGGAAATATTAAAACCAAAAACAAATTTAAAATAAAATATGATGCTTCTTAATTAAAAACAAATAATTGCAGAACCTCCCCTAATCAGAACAATAATCAAAACCCCTAATCAAAAGTTCCAATCATCAAAATCCCTAATCAGAATAATAATTATTTACCTGAGCTTGAGCAGAGGTCAAAGAAGAGAAGAAGAAGAAGACTAGCGGCAGAGAAGAAGAGGACGACCGGGGACAACACCGTCGTGACCAAGACAGGAAAACCAATCGTCGTCGTTGAGGATCAAAGAAGCGTCGTCGCACTTCGCGTTCGTTGTCGCTGAGAGTCGTCAACTCGTCATCATCGAGAGGCGAGAAGTAGTGCAGCACCTGAAGGATTACATATGTTCATAACACGCAACGGAAGAAAAGAAAGTAATCCTAAAGATCTATTTTGTGCTTAAATTTTATTTCAATAATTTAATATATAGATCAGATCTAAATACCTGTGTACGCTAGTAAAAATCATTTTCTCCTTCGATTGTACGAAGGCGCTATGTGTATCCACACCGAGACCAACCTTTGCTGTCAACTCCTTGACCAATGGATATCTGATCTAAATTGAGAAATCTCTTGCAACTCTTTGCACACCATAAAATTCTTCTCCAAGAATTAGGCTCACATACGTTTATGTTTGTAGAGGTAAAAGAATAAAACTCTTGTTATTCTCTCCTCCGTCACCTTCCTCTACTCTTGGCATACATATATATAGTATGAGATTTGTTACTGATTTTAAATTTGAATCTCAATTCAAATTTAAATCATATCTTAAAATTCCAAATCTGAATCCTTCAAATTTAGGAATCATATCATAACTCAATTTGAAACATAATCAGTTAGGATCTCATTCAAATTTAGAAATAGAATAACTAATTCTTCTCAAATCTCATTTAATATTCTCAATTATCATATTATTATTATATCCTTGGTACTAGCAAAGAATATAATAATATTCCATTTGAATTAATATAATTATCTATTTGATTAAATCAAAATAATAATTAAATAATTTTATAGCAAAGATTAGAATACTTGTTAGTGTGTGACTCCATAGGTTCAATACTAAGCGGGTAGTAAATTAGTCATACTAAATTTACTAATCAAGGTTAGCGTCTAGCAATACTCCTCAACGATCCGATAGTATGAAGTAATATATTTTTACTAAGAACCTTAGAAGAATAAAGTATAATTCCTTCCATCTTTCCGACTCTTGGTTAACCCTTAGAGTATGGTTTAATTGTCAAACTTTAACTTGTTACCATTATTATAATGAACTGTGAGTGACTTAAGAAACTCATTTCTTCATTCATTCAATCCCCTTGGCCAAGGTTTTATTCATCTCAGTCATTATAATCATAGAGCTCAAACTCTTTACCGAGAGTTGACGGATTCCTTATTAACTAATCATTAATTCTACAAGTATTTAAATTATACCCAATATCCATTCAACTAGCACCCTAAGGTTTTAGGTGTCCGGAATCAAAGTATAATAAATACATTGTTAATTACTATGACAGTCGCAGGTCAAAGGAAACTCTTACTATGTTCATCTTGAGAATATCCTATTGACAAACATGCGGTAATTATAACCATTAGGAATTCTCAAAGTGAGTCAGTTCAATGGTCATATCTCTATATACATCATCTATATATATAATTTAATAAATGAGATCTATTAATCTTTATCCAATGAAGACCATTATATATATATTGATCTTTCTGGATTATTAATGTCCTTTTTAATAATCCTATGACCAAGAACAATTTAGATTAAATTATAAAAGATTTATCTCTCAATATTATGATCACTATCACAATGATAAATCCCTAAATTTAATCATGGACCTTATTATATTAACATTTTAATATAATAACAATAACAAATTATTTGACACATGATTGATTGAATTGTGGTCATACTCCTTATTCCCAACAGCACCGTCGTGACTCTAAGGCTGGTGAGTGGTGACGGAAGCCGTGACGGTAGCTGGTGAGAGACAAAGAGAGGGTTGAGAGGAAAAGGGTGATATGGCAGATGGTGAGAGGCAGAGAGAGGGCTGAGAGAGGAAAGGTGGCGACACCGTTCGTGAGCCATGAGGGGGACCGAGGGTGCATGATTGCGTCTTGTGGTGCTTAGAGAAGAGGGCTGTTTGCAGACCCTAGAGTGTATGGTAGTATGTGATTTGGTAAAAAGGAAACAAAAAATTACTAAGTGTTTGTATATTTGGCTCTAGATACATTAGGCATCACTTTTAAAGCGCACCCAAAACATAACAAATAGGTTACTTCTTAAAAGCGCTTCCTTTGGTATGAAAAGTGTACCTATAAATATCAATATAAGGCTACACTTTTTAAATGATGTCACAATTGTGTTTCCTATTCCCTTATAAAAAGGGAACACAGAAAAAAGTGTAGCCTATTCTATGAATAGGCTACGCTTTTCAAATGTAGCTTAAAAAAGTGTGGCTGAATAAGTGTTTTTCTTGTAGTGAAAACCAAGAATTGATAGTTTAAAGACGAGCTATATCAAAATTAAGTAAACAAAGACTCATACTAAAATAAAAAAGATTACTAAAAACTCCATTTGTTATTAAATTATTGTCAATAATTTAATAGTGGATTATATTTGGTGTTAAAAAAAAACCTTAGATGATAAATCGGAATTCTAAATTTAATACTAGTTTCTATATGACAGATCTATCACTTAAAAAGTATATTAGTAAATAGAATTTCTATCCTATTCTTGTGGATTAGTATCTTTCCTTTGCAAAGTATTGTTATGAATAATATTCAAGTTTCATCAGTAGATAATATTTTTAACATTTTTATTTTAGTTCCAATATTTTTAACTAATTGTTCTAGAAAAAGAGAAAAATATAAAATAAAGTTCGAAGAATAATCTTTAAGATTGACGGGCTTATAGTTTTTTTTTTTTTTTTTCAGTATCCAACTCTTTATTGCTAGAGCATTACTACTCTTTTAGTGGCTTTGGAAAGCAAAATTATTGATGAATTGGAATATA
The DNA here is from genome assembly GCF_003086295.3 of Arachis hypogaea. Classification (NCBI taxonomy): domain Eukaryota; kingdom Viridiplantae; phylum Streptophyta; class Magnoliopsida; order Fabales; family Fabaceae; genus Arachis; species Arachis hypogaea. The sequence continues at coordinate 462,100 of NC_092054.1, read as the reverse complement.
TGAGCACAATTATAATAATAAAAAATGGGCCAAGAGCTATTAAAATCTAAAAATTTTCCTATGCGCATATGTGATAGATAAACAACAAATGTTTGCTGCGAAGTTAAAGTTGAAGAAGTAAAGTAAATAAATAAATGCATAAAAGACCAACCAAACTTAACACACGAGAGATAAATTTTGGGGCAAAGCATTTGAGTATATTCAATCCATCTCACAAGTACACTTGGTAGTCTTTTTTAGACTTGGAATATGAATTACGTAAGAACTTATTATATCATCTCAATTTAGAGAAATAATAGGAACAGTAAGATCGGACCTTTTGTCTTAGTGATACATACTTTAATGTACATAAAAAAAACTAGATAGCACTCACATAATCATCTTAATATGAACATTCTGAATTTTATGATGAATGTTCTGTATCTTATGCGAGGTGTTATTCAAAAGGGTTCCTTGTAGTGAATTTCCTACTATTTTACGATCAGTGTCCGCCACCAACGACCATAGAAGCTTTGGTTGCATCCGATTTCTTTATGGACGGAAGCATGACAATTGCCATTGCACCACTCACAGCCGCCGCTATCGCACCCATCACAAATGCAGGCAAGTTCCCTCCGCCGAACCAAGCATCCACTTGTCCACTCACTGTTGACACTATCATCTACATACACATTTTATATAATATAAATTTGAGTCAATACAAACCTTATTAAATTAACTCCATAATTCCAATAAATTAAATTAAAATAATATATATACAAACCTGTGGGATCACAATGGCAAGATTGAGAACCCCAAGAGACAAGCCTTGGCCTGCTCCACTGGTGGCTGAGTAGACTGATGCTAGAGCGAATGGAACGCTGAAATTGATCTGAAAACAAAAACAAACCACCGCATAAGCTAAAACGAAGTTGATAAATTAATGAAAGGAGAAAGTAGGATCGATGATTACCGCAAGTGGAATACCGATGACGGCGAAAAAAGTCATGGCACCAACCCTTACGCCGGTAGCTGGAGGAACATAATGGCCGGCACGATGGCGGTCAAACTCGGCAACCTTGGTGATGTAAATTGTAGAAAGCAATCCACCGGAAAGGATGAAGTTAACAATACCCCAAAGGTTCTTTGCTCCACCCATGATATTGCTAGCCGGTTCAACTCCCAATGACATAACTGCCAAAACGATAGCGTTTATCATCAAACCCAACGATCCAGCGCGGACACCCTTGTCGTAGGCCTCGTCACCCACGTTACCACCGTACACCTCCTTCCCCATCCAGTCGGTGTTGAACAAGAAGAATGGGAACCAACCGATCCAGTTGATGATTTCTCCAAAGCATCCTGCCGAACGAGAAGAGTCCTCAGTGCCTTCAATGTCCTCATTTTTCTTTGCCTCTGAGAGGGGAACATCTTCAACGAAGAACATGGCAAGGCCAGCCAGGGTAAGGAGGAGAAGGATGGAGATGAAGAAGCAGCTCTTGAGGTTAGCACAGAACTTGTCGCATGCCTCCGTGTTCGAGAACGGAAATGCTTTGTGTAGATTTTCATATGAACCTGCCGCGTAGCCGAGGATGTTACCTATTGCCATGAAGAAAGAGAAGAAGGCATTGGCCATTCGGATCTTGCCTTCGTCTCCGGCAGACAGGTCGCCCAAGAAGGCGCGGCAAGGCCCTTGGAGCATATTGTTGGCCACGTCTAGAACCCAAAAGCCGATGACGAATATGGCAACAGCTCGAGGGCGGGTTTTCTTCGTAATGTCATCGCCGAAGGAGTGACCGAGGTCAGCAGCGTATCCGATGAGAAAGACGGCGATGATGACAGAAAGGGCTCCAGTGATGATAAAAGGTTTACGGCGGCCGAGTCTTGAGTTGCAACGATCACTGTAGTATCCCACAATGGGCTGGACTACCATCCCGGAGATGGGACCACACAGCCAAATGAAGGAGGCCCACACGTGTGGGACCCCCAACAGTTGGACGTATGGTGTGAGGAGGGAGAGTTGTAGGGCCCACCCAAACTGGATGCCAGCAGCAACGGATGCAACTGAAATAATCTTCAAAATGGGTGTAATATTCGTGGTTGTAGCCGTCTCCAGCTGAAGTGAGCTCTTCGTTGGGGACTCCATTTTAAAAACACGTCCCTTATGTTCCCTTCAGTTCTTGGTTTTCCTTTGAAGCGAAAAATGGATTAATTGCTTCGGAATTGAATCAAAGAAGGACTTAGAGTTGTTGCTTATGGAGAACGAATGAGAAGTGCTTTAATTTATAGTTTATGCATGCATGGACAACTCCAAGCTCACCTCAAAGTAATGGTTGTTAACCGATAATCCAGGATAGCTTAATGATTATCTTAATTCTTAATATGGTAACACATATATCACGTTTTTCAATGCTTAGCTTTGAACCAGTCTGGCCATGTCTTCCTCAATCATATATGACCCGAAACCGGAGCAATAGTGAATTGTTCATATTCTATTTTTGGATAAGTCTCCAGTGTAAGTAACTAATTCCATCTCTACAAAATGTTTTTTCACTTACAACAACGAGAGAAAAAAAACAGACGTAACTATATACCCATTATTTATTTATTATTGAATTATATAAATTATAAAAATAATTAAATATATTTACTGATGATATATCAATAAATACTTTAGAGATCGACATAAATTATACTTGTAAATTTAATACTTTCATTGTCATATCAATTGAAAAATGAATCTACCAACAAATTAAATAAATAAATATTAGAGTACTCTTTTTTATATTTATCTTTTTTTATTTAATATTTTTTGTACCTGGAGATTCAGATAAAATCTAGATTAATAATTAACATTTGAAGTTTATAAGTATATATGGTACGTATAAAAAATATCATTAAATAAAGATATACTTCATTTCATTTTCTCTCATATCTGATCATATTGGCCATCTTCGGAGAATACCAAATAATGAGGAGTGTTAGAGGCCAGCAATTTTTGTGTTTTATAATCATTAATTGACCATCAATAGTATTTTTAATGGTGTGAGATTACATCCAATAGTGGGAGATCACTCACTTTTCTTTTGATGGTTAAGTGTTGCCACAAAATACAAAAGTTGCTAGCCTCCTAGACTTTCTCTCAAAAATAATTATAACTTGATAGAGAGAAAGCTACTCAAAATTTCAAGATTCATTAAGAATCTGTTAATAAAATTAAACATAATCAGTTACTTGATAGGCAATTCTATTTGTTAGTTACTTGAGAGTGAAGTTAACCTCATGTATTAATAAATAAAATATAAATAATAATTATTGTTGCAACTTACCGCACCAAGGTATAATTTAATTTGTCCGTTGCTTAGTCTTCGAGACATTGTTTTATTTGGCGGGAATAAATACCTGTAAAAGATATTTCTATATACAAATCAATGTTTATATATATTGAAATCACTACCAGAAACACCAAGAGTTTGTCATGACAAAATGTCCACAGATGCATTAAAGTGACAAAATTATATTACCGTGCTTGAAATTTGCTACGAAAAAGGATTCTGTAGTAGAATTGCGCTTTGGACTTTTCGATTTGCCACCCTAATATCATCACCGTGACTAATTATTTGGGCAGCGAAACAAATTACATTATTTCCTCCATTCTTTTTTATTTTTGTTGGATTATTCTCTCTCTATTTTAATTTTTGTTCTTAGAATTTTTCAAATCAAATTTCTAATTTTTTTGCTTCAGTTTTGTGAGTGTCGTCTAATCTGCTAAGTGTGTCTTGCTATCGATCTCGTTTTCTCCCTCAAATCCAACCCCCAATCTCTCGTTGTCCTTGCTATCGCTATTTTCTTAGATTTTCAAGGCTTGTCATTGCTATTGTCTACTGGTTGCTTCTCCTTCCTACAGTCTTAACTTTGCTCACGTGCAAGAAAAACGAAAGTGTTGCTATTGGTGGAAGATGGGAATCAACAAAAGTAGCGAATGCTGGAACCGTGAAGTTCCTGAAGCACAAGGAAACTAGAAATGTTAGGTTCCTCGTCAGGCAATCCGATACACTCAAGATCTCATGAGTGTGCAGGAGAACTCTGGATACACAAAATCATGTGTTTGGCATCCCAGAGACACTACTGATAGTAAATTAAAAGACGTGTCTTTTTGCTTTTAGTTTCCATCGATTGAAAGTAAGTATGTCTTTTTTGGGTGTTGTTCCTTGCGAGATAAAGCTTTCGAAGTATGCTCGGCTACAAGCTTCGTCAGGGGCTCGGAAGTATTCTCCTTGGAACTGAAGACCTCGGCGTGGGACCTGCAAAAAGGACTCCGACGCTCAAGTTAGTGCTCGGTAATATAAACTTCAACAAGCAAAAATAAAGGTAAGGAATTTGTAGGGTTTTGTGCTACGGAGTTGTTTTCCTAGTAGCTTATGATCACTGCTTTCTGCCTGCTTTATACGAGGTTTGCTCGTCTGTTTAAATAGACCGCGTAGTAGAGGAATGTGGACGTTTGAGTAGTGTTTGGCTTTTTAGGGTTTGTTACTGGGAATCAATGTGCGAGTTTGGTTAAGTGCGAGATTCTTGGCACTTGTGGCGTGTTTGACCTGTTCTCAGTTGTGGGGTTTGTTAGCCGAGGATATCGGTAAGATACACAGCCCCCAAGCTCGGCATGGGAAACATGTTGAGCTTTTCTATATCCCCGGCTTGTGTAATTGGATTATTTGGGTGGATTTAGTGCCTGGGTAGCCCCCAAGCTCAACGTGTTTCTCTGGCTGGGCTTGCGTTGTATGGGCTTTGGATGTTGGGCCTGCCCCAATGTTTGTTGTTCAGTGTGTTGTTTGTTTCTCTTGCTTTTTTTTTTTGAAAGTGGGGTTGCATGAGTGGTGTAGTTAATGGGGACTGGGGAGTGGGGGGGGGGTTCGTGGGGTAGTGTGTCATAGTAACTCGCTGTCCCCTGTCTGTTAGGCTTCTTGGGAGTTTGGCTTTTGTGTGGCAGAATGTGCAAAAAAGGTAAATACTTTTAGTCTTTTGTACTTTTTCTGTTTGTCTTCGTCTCTCTATGGGAAAGAAAGGAGTTGTTGTTGATGTAAACGACCCTTACGGTTGGGTTGATAGTGATGTTAAGTCGCGGGTGTCTGTGTTTGATACTGTGGAAATGTTGTCTCAACTGAATGATGCTAGGTGGGTCAGGGGTAGTGATAATCTGAAAGTGAGGTTTTTGCCTTGTGGTAAAAATGATAGGGTGTGTGAGAAGAGGGATGATTGGTCTTACTTTTATATTTATACATGCATTTTGACTGAGCTTGGGGTTCGTTTCCCCTTTACTGATTTCGAATGTGGTGTACTGTCGTTGTTGAACTGTGCCCCTACGTAGCTGCATCCTAATTCATGGGCCTTCGTTTGTGCCTTTGAATGTCTGATGGAGTATTTGGGGTGTTATCCCTCGTTAAGGGTGTTTTTTTCATTGTTCCAGGCGAAGGGGGTGTGGAAAGGGGGTTGGGTTAATTTAAGTAGTCATCCGGGGTGGGCCATCTTTAGCTTGTACAAGTCCTCATTCAATGATTTTAAGGAAATGTATGTTAAGGTTCAGGTGTGTGAGGATTGTTACCCATTCTATCTTGATTCCCTGATGGAGGAGAGGTTTCCTGTGTTTTGGTCGGCTGAACCTAGGCAGGTGTTAGAATGTGAGGAGAGGGTAAGGAGTGAGGATTATATTATTGGGTTCTTGATTTCGGCGATGTCTTCTGCTGAGTTGCTTTCTATTCCTGCTTTGTTGAGACTTGAAGGGGATAGGGAGGCTTTAGATGAGTATTTAGGTATAGCTTATGTTTTTGTGTTTTTCTGACTTCTTGCTGTACAAAGTTCTTGACTGAGATTTGTTATGGTTTTAGGTGAGAAGGCGTCGACTTTGACGACTGCTAATCTCAAGGCTTATGTGAATAAGGCTAAGAAGAAAGAGAAAGAGGGTTCCTCGACTAACGTGGTTAAGGAAAAAGGTGGGTCGGTTGAGCAGGAGATTCCCTTGAAGAGGAAAAGGGGTGGGGGTCCTTCAAAAATTGTGGATTTAACTGATCAACGGGAGGATGAAGTTGTGTTTTCAGCCGAGGAGATTAAGTCGGCGCATGATACTCAACTTGTTTTTGCACAGATATAAGGATGGGCCGAGGAATTCCATATGGTCAGCTTCGTATCCTTTCACGGCGGTGGCTGACGAGGTGGCTCAAGTTGATGCTGATGTAAAAACGATTCATGAGGCTGGGAAAATAGGGGTTGCTCGCTATCTGCAAGTTAGTTTGTAGTTGTATTTGTTTGTAGTTTGTTTTGTATTCTAAATGTGTTTTGTTATTTTGTTGTTGTTTTTTTTTTTTGATAATGCATCTGCTCGGGTGTTTTGTTCCCGAGCTATATGTGTGATTTGTACTGAATAGAATTGGGGGATGAGGTCTCTTACCAGTGTATGATATCTTTCTAATAATTGATCTTTTACCTGAAAATGTCCTGTTACCTATTGGACGATGAGCTGTGAGTCACAATAGACTTGGAGATGTGTTATATTTAGGGATTGTGCTAGTCGTAGCCCGGCAAGCAATTCCTCGTACTCGGCTTGATTATTGCTTGTTTGGAATGAGAATCTGATTAACTGCTCGGTTTGGAGATCATGTTTGTTGGTGAGGTATACACCCGCTCCTGATCCTTCTGCATTTGAGGCGCCGTCTACATATAGCTCCCAGGTATAGTCTTGGTTCGGCTGGTCTGTCAATTCTGCTAGGAAATTTGCTAAGAACTGAGCTTTGATAGCTGACCTTGGTTCGTAGACGATGTCAAATTCGGAAAGTTCTATGGACCATTTGGTGAGTCTTCCTGAGACCTCGGGTCTTGTGAGGATTTTTCGCAGGGGTTGATTTGTCTTGACGATGATTTGGTTGCTTTGAAAATAATGCCTTAACCTTCTTGCTCTGAGTATTAATGCATATGCTAGTTTTTTCGTCGGTGGATATCTCAGTTCCGCGTTTTGCAGTAATTTGCTGACAAAGTAGACTGGCTCTTGTTTGTCTTTGACTTCTGTCACAAGTACCGAGCTAACAGCATTAGAAGTTACTGATAAATATAATAGTAGGGGTTTACCGGAGTTTGGTTTCTGTAGGATTGGGGGAGAGGATAATATCGTTTTTAACTTTTGAAAAGATGCTTCACAATCCTTGTTCCAGTTAAAGCGTGTTTGCTTCTTGAGTGCATTGAAGAAGTGCTGGGAGTGTGTAGATATTTCTGGTATGAATCGGGATAGCGCAGCTAGTCTCCCGTTTAGTTGTTGTATTTCTTTTATTGTCCGAGGACTCCTCATGTTGATTATCGCTTCACATTTCTCGGGGTTTGCCTCGATTCCTCTTGCTGTCAGCATGAAGCTGAGGAATTTCCCACCTTTGACCCCAAAAGCACATTTCTTTGGGTTGAGTCTCATGTTGTGTTTTCTTACCTGTTTGAATACCTCCTCTAAGTCGGTGTCGTGAATGTGGTCTTGTTGAGACTTGACGACCATGTCGTCGACATATACCTCCAAGTTTCTTCCTATTTGTTTGCTAAAAACCTTGTCCATCAGTCGTTGATAAGTAGCACCTGCATTCTTAAGTCCAAAAGGCATAACTTTATAATAATAGTTCCCTAGTTCGGTTATGAAAGTTGTTTTGTCCTTATCTTTTGGGTGCATTAGAATATGGTTGTATCCAAAGTATGCGCATAGGAAACTCAAAATATTGTATCCTGATGCATTATCTACCAGTTTATCTATGCATGGGAGTGGATAAGCGTCCTTAGGACATGCTTTGTTTAGGTTAGTGAAGTCTACACACATTCGCCATTTACCTGATGTTTTTCTTACCATGACCACGTTCGAGAGCCATGTTGTAAATCGCAGCTCCTCTATGAAACCTGCTCGCAAGAGTTTCTGGGTTTTTTCCAAACAAGCGGCTCTTTTTTCATCACCCATGTTTCGCTTCTTTTGTGATATTGGCCGAGCTTTCGGATCAATTTGTAACTTGTGGCATATGAGGTCGGGGTCGATTCTGGGCATATCCATGGGCGTCCAAGCGAACAGGTTGGCATTGGCCCGGAGTAAGTTGATGATTCGTTGTTTAACTCCTGAAAGAAGAGAACAACTTATATAAGTAAAATGGTCGTCATTGTTATCCAGTTGTACCTTTTCGAGATTGTCTGTTGGTGCCGGCCTGTCTCGGAGATATTCTCTGGGATCGAAGTCGGTGGGGTCGACGATGTTGGCGACGTCATATATTTCCTTGTTGGTATTGACTTTCTGATTGTTTTCCGATCTTATCTTCAGGCTTTCGTTGTAGCACTGCCGAGATTCGATGTGATCGGAGTGAATAGTGGCTATTTGGTCCCCCTGCACCTGAAATTTAACACAGAGATGGATGGTTGAAACAATAGCCCCAAAAGAATTCAAAAAGGGCCTGCCTAAGATGATGTTGTAAGGGCTGCTGTAGTTAACAACTAAGAATTGTATATCCTTGGTTTTGCTCAGTGGATGGTCTCCAATGGTTATTTGTAACCATACGCTGCCGAGTATGGATACACGTTCTCCTGAGAATCCGACTAGTTCCCTAGAGGATGGTAGCATGGTCTGTTCGCTGAGCTTCATTTTTTTGAAGGTGGAATAGAAAATTATGTCTGCACTACTGCCAAGGTCGAGTAAGACTTTCTTCACGAGAAGATCTCCTGCTTGGACTGAGATTACCACTGGATCGTCTAAGTTATCCGACCTTGCTTGGTAGTCGGATTGTTTGAAAGATATGTTCGGTGTTCGTGGTTTGTGTGAGGTCGCCTCGTTTGTTTGTTGCATTGTTAGCATTTCTCGGAATCGGCGTTTGCGTGCTGAGTTGGTTTGACCACCGCTTGCAAATCCTCCTGAGATGCAATTTATAACTCCCTTTGGCGGCGGAGGTTGCGTTCTGAGCTTGTTTGGTGTGTTTGGTGTCCGCTCTGGGCGTCGGTCATTGTGACCTTTTGAAGCTAGTCGGGCCTTGCTTATGTATTTGTCCAGGTGTCCTTGCCTCGCTAGTCTCTCCAGGAGGTCCTTGGCAATGACGCATTCGTCGGTTGTATGTCCGAACTTCTGGTGGAAGGCACAGTGCTTCGATTTGTCGACGAACCTCTGGTCTTGATATGAGCCGGCCCTGCTTGGTGGCTTAATGAGCTTGTTATGCAGTATTTCTTTCAGGATGTCCTCCCTTCTTGTGTTAAATCTTGTGTATGAGTCGAATTTTGGGGTTAACTTGAAAGGCCTCTTGGAGTCCCTTGTTTGAGATTTGTTCTCCTCTTTTTGGGGTGGTTCGTTCCTCCAAGTTTCACGCAGCTCCTCAATTTCGATCTGCCCTGTTGCTTTGTCTCGGAATTCTTCCAACATTTTTGGCTTTGCGATGGCTATGGCCTCCTGGAACTTTCCTGGTCAGAGGCCGCTCTTCAGGGCGTGGAGCTGTACTTCGGGATTGAGGTCGGGGATTTCCATTGCGGCTGTTGTGAAGCATGTCATGTAATCTTTCAGACTTTCATATTGTCCTTGTCTGATCGTGCTAAGGTAGTCCGAGTCCCTTACATAGATCTTTGAGGCTGCAAACTGATTGATGAACAGCTTAGAGAAGTCGTCAAAACTGGTAATTGATCCTGCAGGTAAATTAGAGAACCATAATAACGCGGCACCATCTAAAAAAGTGGAAAAAGATCGGCACAGAATGGGATCGGAGTCGCTGTTCAGGAACATCATAGATTCAAATTTTGTGACATTAACTTTAGAATTTCCAATCCCTTTGTACGGTGCCAAAGTCAATGGGAGTGTGAAATTCTGAGGCATTTTAAAACTCATAATTTCTTTAGAAAAAGGGTTAGCTTGTCGTCTCCCTGTTTTCAGGGGTGTTTTCCCTGTTTTTGCATTGGATTCCGACTGATGCTCCTCGTGTTGTTCGGTATTTGCCTCTTTGTTGACATTCTTCCTTTCGCCACCATTTTGTAGCGTAGCTAACAGTTCGGCCATGCGTTGATTCTCTGCGAGCAAAACGGCGTTGGCCGCCATAAGATCGGCATTGGTCCGAGAATGCGGTTGGGTATCCGACTGATCTGTCATGCTTCAGTTTCTGAAAAGAAAAGCAGAGCACGAGGTGTGTGAAACAGTGTTATTACTGGGAAAGGAAATAAAAAGAAGGGGGTTTATTAAACCCGGTCCCACGGTGGGCACCAAATGTTCCTTGCAAGATAAAGCTTCCGAAGTATGCTCGGCTACAAGCTTCGTCAGGGGCTCGGAAGTATTCTCCTTGGAACTGAAGACCTCGGCGTGGGACCTGCAAAAAGGACTCCGACGCTCAAGTTAGTGTTCGGTAATATAAACTTCAACAAGCAAAAATAAAGGTAAGGAATTTGTAGGGTTTTGTGCTATGGAGTTGTTTTCCTAGTAGCTTATGATCACTGCTTTTTGTCTGCTTTATACGAGGTTTGCTCGTTTGTTTAAATAGACCGCGTAGCAGAGGAATGTGGACGTTTGAGTAGTGTTCGGCTTTTTAGGGTTTGTTACCGAGAATCAATGTGCGAGTTTGGTTAAGTGCAAGATTCTTAGCACTTGTGGCGTGTTTGACCTGTTCTCGATTATAGGGTTTGTTAGCCGAAGATATCAGTAAAGTACAGGTGTAATTTATGAACCTAATTTGTAGGGTTTATTCAACAGAGTTATAAGGAGTATGAATCTTCAAAGAGGGATATTACTGATTTATGTAACAATAACGGATTACATAGTGCTACTAATCTTAATTCATGATTTATACTTTTCGAAGCTTTAATTAAGCTTCACTTTTAATTTATCTGCAAATTGATTTTTCACTATATTCTTAAAGTAATCATGTATGAATTATTAGAATAATTGAATTAACATATTTATTGATTATCTTGGTGTTTGGCTATGAATTCCCGGCACTGCCCGTTTCATTACAGTGTAGTCCAAAGGTTCTGTTAGCTTTTTCCTTGAAACCAAGATAGTATTTAGTTCAAGGATAAAAGTAAAAAGAATAGATGTTAGATTGCAAATGCAACCAATAATATTGCTAGTGATATAAGTTGTTAATTTTTTATTATTAGCTACTTTTTTGTATTTATGAAATGTGTGATTTTGTGGTTCTCAATTGATTGGAAATTAATTTGTCTATATTTGATCTCTAAATATTCTTACTATTGCTACACTAATATTTTATATATATATTGAAGATAGGAGACTCGAACTCGCAACCTCTTAATTGAGTATGGGAAGACTATGCCATTTGAACTATTACTCATTTAATTTGACATGTATTTTTTTGTGTGACTATTTGACATGTGTTTTAAGAAAGGAAACAACTTAAAAGTGTGTTTTAATATTTAAATTATAAAATTAATGATAAGAACATAATATGTATATAAAGTTGGATAGCTTTTATCCATTTAGTTAATCAAAAATATTGAAAGTCAGAGGATGGAATATTCTCGCAACCTTTTACATGGTACTTTTACTCTTATACATGGATTCCCCATATAAGAACTTGGGATTTTCATTGTACTCTTCAAGTCCTATCACCAGAGATAATGTATTCGCAAATGAATCAAACTAATTAACGAATTCTGTATGTAAAATAAAGTAAAAATTTACGTATAATTATTTAATCTTTTATTGAATGTTAATGAGACGGTTTTTTTTTTTTTTCAAGCAGTTTCTCCTATCTCTTAACCTCATCCATGCCTCCAATTTCTTTGGATAAGCCTTGTTTAATTTCCTCGGCAAATAAATCTATATTCTTGAGAATAACATTACATAATCAAATTCAAGGGTATACTATATGTATTAAAGGAGCCATTTAAAAAGATGCTTAAAACGTCTTTTTTTAAAGATATGTTTAAATAATTAAAATTCAATACATATAATTCATTAAATTATGTTATTTTTATTAAAATTAGATTAGATAAATTGATTTGACAAAAAATCAATAAATTACAACTTGAACCGGTCTAAATTAATATAACTTTTATAAAAAATAATTATAATATTTCTATTATAAAAAATGACTAAAATATTTCTATTATATATATATATATTGAGAACCCTAAATTTTAATCCTTTTTTTTTCTGTGTTGTTATAGGGTTAGAATTTAGGATTTTTAAAATTAAAAAATTATATATAATAAGAATATTTTAGTTATTTTTTATAATAAGGTTATTGTAATCATTTTTTATAAAAAAGAATATTAATTTAGATCGATTTAAGATTTAATTTACCAATTTTTTGGCCAAATTAATTTGTCTGATCTAATTTTAATAAAAATAATATAATTTAAACATCTTTATTAAAATGGTTCCATGTCTTAATTGTTCAATTTCACATGACGTACAACTAAGCTAGCGAGGCTAACTTCTGGGTTTGAATTTCGGTGACAAACTGACAATATTAAACAACGTTATGTATATGTAACACAAAAGTCAAACAATAATGCGGAATATATGCTGACTACTCCTTAAATTTTAATTAATATATATACAGACCAACAAAATAATGAAGCTAAAAACGTGGAGTAAGAATGCTCCCTTCTTTCCTTAATTTTGAACTTTTGTGGCAATCTTTCGGTGGAGATGACGATGAGTCAGTGTTGACGAGGAAATCCAACATTTGCTTACATCAGTTTGTTGTTGTAGATAAGATACTGAGCTTCCTCTTAAATACATGTTTGGCACTTTAGTGAATTAATTAATCGTCATCTGATCCAGTTTTTTAATAAAGTTTTTGAGCAACGTTTGTTTTTTTTTTGTTTGTTTTTGATATATATGTCCATCGAAATAGAGATATCAGAGTACATAGGAGTACATATATGATATATTTTTTTTAATTGGAGTTGAAATTAAAATTTTTCTTAATTTTATATTTGTTGAATTTAATTTGAATTTGTGTAAAAATAGAAATGAATATTTCTAAATCACTCCAAATACCACGTTGCTATGAATTTAGTTTTATTATTATACATATTGGATTTTAATTTGAGTTAGAGTTTCTTAGTTTTTGAATTTGGTTTAAAGGTAGTGGTAGTTCTCGATGATTCTAAAAGAAAAATGAAAAAGCTTGCTGATGCTAAAATAATAAGAAAAAAAATTAAAATTAGAATATTTAATAGTGGTAATTTTCATATATATGCTACATATTTGTATGTTCTATCTTGTCTAACTACAGTCAACAAAATTACTTCATAAAATGATCAATTTCAAAAGGCTTTATTAAAATTGGAATATTTAAAAATGTATTTAATTGCATTACTAAAAAAATTATTTTTTATGGCTAAATTTAACAAGCCAAGTATTCTTGAAACATTTTTTAAATAAATTTTTAATTAATTCAGGTAAATTAAATGATGAATAACAATAATATACATTCTAGTATTTCATCAACCTAAATGGATTGCCCTTAAGTATGATTAAGAAGTTCATGCTTGGTGGAGGGGTATTATGTTGCTATAAAACCGTGGGATATAGATTTTCGGTCATGTAAGCAATCCTTCGGTCTATGCTTGTATGAGTTTGGATTTCGAGACTCTCAATCTGGTGCTATCAAGAACAAGCTAATATGAATATATTGCTTCTGCAATAGGAGTCCCTATCAAAATGGACCTAGCCACTAAGTTGGCTACAAGAGAACGATATGCCCGAGCATGTGTTCAAATAAATTTAGGACTGCCAGTGATCAAGCATATCATTGTGGAAGGCGTAACTCATGTAGTGGAGTATGAAAGTTTAAATTTAATTTGTAATTCATGTGCACGTTATGGTCACGATATGGCACAGTGCTTGGGTAGAGACTCCAGGAAAGGAAAGAGTGCTGATTCCGATGCCACCAAGCCCCGGACGGTACAAGGGCAGTGCCACATCCTGAGCTGAAAATTCACAATTCAAATGAAGTAGAACCTGATATGGTAGGTGGCGTTACTGGCGAGAATCCTGCACCGAGTTTGCAAGAGGATTTGGAGGCTAATAATTTGGAAGGAAATAACGTTGAGGAGGCTTGCATGCATGATGAACCAGGCTGGGAGCAAGTTGTGAGAATAGGTAAAACCAAGCTGGGTCAGAAGCAATCTAATAAGGTCCAAAGAGGCACTTAATCCAGAACCGATTCGGGTAGAGTAATCAGGCCCACCATCCACTTCTCTCACACAGATGGATCCAGCTCTTATCGCGCCAGGGTCGGGTCACGAGTCAAGGTCGGACACAACGCTTTCTGTGTTAGTGAGACGTCGATCTCCTCAACCCGACACATCCCAGTGCCTTGCGGCCCCTCTCTCCGGAAACGATCAAGGCCGGCGTCCCTACAGAGCTCGCCAGTTGAGAAGAATGGAGGCACGGCGGTGGAAGCATCGTTATGTCTTCTTGCAGCCGTGAAGGAGAGTATTACCATGGTGGTTCCGTTGGAGAAGAAAGGCGCGCTGCCGGCTGTTGCTGCATCGGTAGGCGGAAATAAGGAGATATTCCATGGAGATTCGGCAAACATGAAGGTCACGGGAGTCACTTCCGCTGAGCAAGCCTCGGTTTGAGGTTGGTGAAGCACTTTGATTTTCTTGTTTTATATTTTTATATTTTATATCATGGATAGTTTAAATATAATAGCTTGGAATATTAGGGGTGCTTCTAATAAGTTAGCCCAGGTGAATTGTAAAGAGCTGGTTAGGAAATTTAAACTTGTAATTTTTATTGTGGTTGAAACTCACTGTCCTTTTCAACACTTGAAACTGTTCTGGAAAAGACTTGGTTATCACCCTATTGGTATAGTGGAGGCGTCAGGATATAAAGGGGGTATCTGGTTCCTTTCTGCAATGCAGGGTGTTCACTGCAAATGGGTTGATGCTTTCGATCAGTGTGTTACAGTTGAGGTTCAGGTAAATAATGTGATTTGGAGGTGCAGTGGTATCTATGGTAGTCCTCAGTTTAATACCAGAGTTCTACTATGGGATTATCTTGTTACTCAGTCTTCGTCTTTCTGCGGGCCATGGATTGTTCTTGGTAATTTTAATGAAGTACTATTCTCTCATGAATCTAAGGGTTGCCTCTTCTCAAGTCACCATGCAGATCGGCTTGCTGCCTCTCTAGGGGATAGTGATCTGTTTGACTTGAAGACTATTGGAAGACGGTTTTCTTGGTACAGAAGGGTTAAAAATGGTGTTGATGTGGCGAAAAAACTTGACCGGGTTTGTATCAACAGTGGATGGTTATCTCTGTTTCCAGAGCCTTACGCAGAAATTTTAAATAGGCTTCAGTCTGATTATTATCCTATCCTAGTGCGTTGTACAGGTCGTCCCCAACCATAAAAGAATAGACCTTTTCGGTTTATTGCGGCTTGGGCAACTCATCCGGAGTACAGAGATATTGTGAACCAATCATGGTAGGCTGGCTACAGAGAGATGCATGGCAAGCTTTCAGAAGTGCAGAAGAACTCTTTGGAGTTTAATTCTAAAGTGTTCGGCAACATTTTTGTTAGAAAATGCGAATTGGAGAGACAAATTAATTTTCTTCAGAAGCGACTATAAGTAATGGAAGATTTGTCTATGCGGTAAAAAGAATAACAGTTGATTGAGGAATTTAATAACACGCTTGTGCAGGAGGAACTTCTATGGTTTCAGAAATCCAGAGAGCAGTGGGTAAAATTCGGGGATAAAAATACCAAGTACTTTCATGTCCAGACTCTTGTGCGGAGAAAGCATAATAAGATTCATGGTCTCTTTCTTCAAGATGGGGTGTGGAAAACGGACCCGGATGTCCTTAGAAGGGAAGCTGAATCCTTTTATAAACACATATTCTGCCAGTCGGAGGATGTAGACTTAGGTTGTCTTGGTGATGTGCCGCTGCCTTCCCTGAATGATGAAGCCTGTTGCAGCCTCACAGCGTCAGTTACTTTGGAAGAAGTTAAGTTGACTGTTTTTAGTATGCATTCTTTTAAGGCGCCGGGCCCTGATGGGTTTCAGGCTTTCTTCTTTAAAGAATACTGGGAGATTGTTGGTTTTGATGTTTGGACTATGGTTCGTCATGCGTTCTCTGGTTTGGATATGGATCCAAGGATGATGGAAACTCTTGTGGTTCTTATTCCGAAGGTAGAAAACCCGGTTTTCAAGAAGGATTTTCGACCTATTAGTCTCTGTAATGTGGTTTACAAAGTTATAATGAAGGTCCTGGTTAATAGACTTTGTTCCCATCTCAAAGAGATTGTTGGGCCCCTTCAAGGAGGGTTTATCCCGGGGAGAGGAACCCCAGACAACATCATTATATTGTAGCATAAGAGGTTCTCCATTTCATGAAGAAGACAAAGTCAAAGAAAGGCACCATGGCCTTTGAGATTAATCTGGAGAAAGTGTACGATAGAGTGGATTAGGGATTTTTGAAACTAACCCTTGTTTGTTTTGGCTTTCCTCCTCAGACAGTCAATCTGATTATGCGTTGTGTCACTGCTTCCTCACTGTCTATCCTCTAGAATGGGGATAGATTAAATGGCTTCACTCCGAGCAGGGGTCTTAGGCAAGGAGATCCTATATCACCGTATCTGTTTGTGTTGTGTATGGAAAGATTGTCCTGTTCCATTAATCAACAAGTTGATAGGGGCTTGTGGAAGCTGGTTGCGGTTTCTAAAGGGGGTCCAAGAATTTCTCATTTGATGTTTGCTGATGATTTGCTTCATTTCTGTAAAGCCGAAAAATAGCAAGTTCAAACTGTAATGGTAGCTTTAGAAAATTTCTGCAGAGCCTCTGGGATGAAGATTAATGTGGAGAAATCTAAAGCGCTATGCTCCATAAATGTTTCAGCGACAAGAAAAGATATTTTCACAGGAGTGTCCTCCATCAGATTTGTCCAGAACTTGGGCAAGTATTTAGGGGTGAATCTTAATCACTCTCGGGTGACACGCGCAACTTTCAACAATGTTCTGGACAAGATTCGGGGAAGGCTAGCCAGCTAGAAAGGGAGATTGCTTAATAAGGCGGGCAGACTCTGTTTGCTCAACTCGGTAGTGACTGCAATTCCTACTTACCGCATGCAAGTATCTCTCTTCCCTAAAGGGGTAACTAATAAGATAGAATCCATGATGTGAAAGTTTCTATGGAAGGGTCAAGCTGATGGTAGAGGCCTGAATCTAGTTAACTGGAAAGTGTTGGTCACCCCTAAAAAATTTGGAGGTATGGGAATTAGAGATCCTTTTTGTGCTAATATTGCTCTTTTTGGAAATCTAGTTTGACAACCTTTTCACCATCCTAACAAGCTATGGGTTCAACTGTTGACGGAGAAATATCATTCATCTAAGGATGATTGTTTTAGTCAGTCTCGAGGAAGGGGGTCTTATGTTTGGAAGAGTATATGTTGAGCTTGAGATATCCTAAAGGAAGGTTTTATTTGGTGCATTGGGGATTTGAAACAGAACTTTTGGTTTTCTAAATAGATAAGAGAGGGGCGACTCTGTCAGAAGATGGATTATGTTCACATTTCTGATTCGGATCTCAGGATCTTAGACCTTTGGTCATCTGGACAGTGGAACCTTGAGAATATCTATTCTCCTCTGAATCACTCTGCAGAGCAACATTAACTCTTACAACCCAGATGTTCAAGTTGGTTCAGAGGTCAATTGGTGTTGGACTGCCGCAGCCTCAAAGGTTTATGATGCTCGTAGTGGTTATTTGTGGCTCAGTAAGAAGATGTTTAGTTGGGAGGATAGGGGTAATTGACTTTGGGTTTGGCGTCAACATGTTTCGGAAAAGCACAAATTTTTTGTCTGGCTATATCTTCGGGAGGCTCTTCCTACTGATGCATTTCATTTTAGGAGGGGCATTTCGCACATAGATAGTTGTCCACGATGTTTCTCAGGTCAGGAATCGGTTTTACATTGTATTCGGGATTGTCCAAAAGTCCAACTAGTTTGGCAAGCTTTAGGGATTTCCGATCAACCAGTGGATTTAATGAGTTGGTTCTTACATAATAGCAAACAGCGTCCCTTTAGCTTCTTTTCTGGTCTCTGGTGGATTTGGTGTTCGAGGAATAACGAGATCTTTCATCCTCACGAGCATTGGACCACAGACAAGGTGATTGGTATGGCTTTGTCCTTGAAAAATGAGCTCTGAAATATTTTTGAGTTGCAACGACTGTCTATTCCCTCCACCATTAGTGGCTCTTGGATTATCCCCCTCAGTGGGTACTTTTAAGATTAATTGTGATGCTAGCTATCTTGGCAATGGTGCTCGAGTTGGTTTTACTTGTGTTAGTAGAGATTGGAAGGGAAGGTGGCAAGGAGGCTGTCTGGGAACAACTGAGAGTCGTAACAATACATTTTGCAAGGAGAATTGTTTGCTATTTGGAGAGGCTTTTTTTTAGCATGTGACTCGGAATAAAGAGACATTATATGTGAGACAGACTGTGTGGAGGCTTTTACTATTGTTAATAATTTACAGGATTGCTCTGGGTTTATTGATTCTTTGGTGTTAAAAATCCGAGATATCATGTCTTGGAAATGGCGTGCTGATTTTCGGTTGATCTTGAGAGATGCAAATACAGTAGCAGATATCATGACAAAGACTGCAATGAGGACCATTTCTCCCCAAGTGGAGCTTCCGTTGCCTTAGAAGAAGTTTGAGAGTAGTATTCAGTGAGACTGCCTTTTTTAAGCAGTTTTTTGTTTATTTTTTCTTTCTTAGTTGTTGTTTATTTTTTTTTAAGTCACAAAAAAATTAATGAATAATGACATGATATATAACAGTACATGTCTAAGAGATTAATTCTTCGCCCTTGAACCATCTCAAATTCTGTTATTATCGTATATATTGCAAATCAAAATACTATATTATGTATAAATATATATTATTTTATACGATTTTAATATATAAATAATTAATTTAATAAATAATTTTTTAATATACACATAAAATAATATTTTAAATAAATAAAAAATAAGGTGCTTGTGTATATAAATAAACTAAATAAAATTACAAGGAGGAAAAGTATACATTGCTATACTACTCACTAATAATACCGACGGACAAAAGTTCTTCAGCCCCTCAACAAATCGCAGTGCCAAAATAATAGATATTGGACTCACTGGGCAATATATACAGGTCAAGAAATTTGAGTGTTGTTGATTGATGATGGTGGAGGATTTTGTCTGTTTATGACATTGCTGAAACATTATTGGAGAGAAAATGTTGTGGAATGGGTATCAAAGATTCTTAGATATAAAAACCTAGCATACGAATTCTCCTCATGTAACATGGATAATACTATGTGAAGTTGATATCTGAGAGCCGTTAGATGAAAATTCAGTTAAATTACTCAAATCATCTAACTCTTAGTATCAACTTCACGTGAAGTCGACTTTACTTGAGTTTTAATTTCACCTTTAAACTTTGCTACGCTGCTGTTGTAGCGCGTTTAGTGGATTATCGTAACGTCATCGACTATTGTTTATAGTATATATGTTTATACTTATGCAAGTAGCTACAACTTGTTTTACGTGGTTGTTCATGAAACATTTAAAAAAAAAAAAACTTTAAGAATGACCAATACATATTCATTTATAGTTTTATCTTTGGTGAGGAAAGTATATTTAGATTTTTGGTGATTTAAAAAAACTATAAAATAAAATAGTAATTACATAAATATCCTCATCTTCTTCCTCTTCTCACATCTTCTTTCTCTTTTCACATTTTTTTGACAGAAACTGGCGGACTCCATGAGCGGTGGCTCTGACCACTGTCACCCAACAGTGGTGGCAGCGACCACTGCGACGGCTCCTGCTCCCCTTCCTTGTCGCATTTCTTCCTCCCCCACTGAACAGAGTCGACGGGGACAGATCTCTCTCCCTTGCGCTCATTCTTGACTTGGCGACAACATTAAAAGTGGCGAACGGCGACTCCACAGACGGCAACGGCAAGACGCGTATGAACGACGGCGAGGACGGCGCACGCAGAGGCAGCCCACGAAGATGACGACGACGGCGGCTCCTCGTGGCGGTCGTGCTCCACAGACAGCGAGGACGGCGCACGCAGATGTAGCCCGTGAAGATGACGACGACAGTGACGGCAAGACGCGGATGAACGATGGCGAGGACGGCGCACGCAGAAGCAGCCCGAGAAGATGACGACGACGGCGGCTCCTCGTGGCGGTCGTACTCTTCCTTTCAGCGACGTGGGCGGGGAGAGGGGGTGATGGAGAAAAGATGAAAAGAGGAGACAAAGGATAAAAATGTAATTTTAAAATAGAAGTATTTGTAAAAATATTTAAACATATATATAATTAGTATATTATTAATAAAAGTTTTAAATTTGAGTCATTGATTCAAAAATTCAATGGCTATGATTTATTGAGAATCTTAGGCCAAAAAGATTTTAAAAATACTTTTCCCCTTGAAAATAGCGCCTTCATTTATGTGGGAATAAAGTCTCAAACAAGATTCCATGTTAAAAAGACGTTCAGATTGTTACTATTAATTAAAATTATCAATACGATTAAAACATAAAAATATAATATCATGACTAAATAAATCATAAATTAAATAATCTTAATAAAGAAGTAATAAATTTTATAAAGCTTATACATTTTTATTAGAGTAAAGTATCGTTTTTGTCCTCAACGTTTGTGGTAAATTCTATTTGTGTCCCTAACGTTTAAATCGTCCTATTTGTATCCTTAACGTTTGTAAAAGTGATTCAATGTTATCCTGCCGTCAATTACACATCATGAGTGCTTTAGTTTGAGTTTTAAAAATCTCTTCTTGAAGTTAGAATACAGATGTCTGTGATAGAATCTGTTAGAATATAATTAGGATCAATTAGTATATCTGAATATTTATTATAGAATATTACGTCTTTATTATTACGATTCTCTTAGTATCTATAAATACCCTTTGATATTATTTCATTCTACACAACTTAAGTACACACAAATCCTTCCTCCAATTTAATTTCTTATTTCTAACATGGTATCAGAGTCATGGTATCCTCCTTGAAGAGAATAGGTTGTTTTCCTTGAGATGAAATCATCGTAGTTTTTGCACTTTATTTTTTATGCCATTTTTTCTTACCTTTTGTCACTCTATTGATACTTTTTCACCTCAACGACTAGCCTATTTTCTCTATCTTGTGTTTTTTCGAGTCAAATTATCAAACACCATTGTCATCCGCTGCTTACCTATTCTCATGAAGAAATCATATAGTTTTCGTTCTCTCATGGCAGTTCCGTCTGCGTTCTCTCGTGGCAGTTTCATCTGCATTCTCTCGTGGCAGTTCCGTCTGTGTTCTCTCGTGGCCGTTTCATCTGCGTTCTCTCGTGGCAGTTCCGTTTGTGTTCTCTTGTGGCAGTTCCGTCTGCGTTTTCTCGTGGCAGTTTCGTCTGCATTTCGTCTATGTTTCCTTGTGGCAGTTCCGTCTACGTTTCTTTTTGGCAGTTCCGTCTGCACTTCCTTCAGACAAGCGGCAGTTTCGTCTGCGCTTCCTTCAGACAAGCGGCAGTTCCGTCTGCGCTTCCTTCAGACTAGCGGCAGTTCCATCTGCGCTTCCTTCCGGCAGTTCCGTCTGCTCCCATTTTATCAATTTATGTAGTTTTTTTTCTATTTATTTCGTTGTTTTAAATATGTTTCAAACTCAAGTTGTCACTTGTCACTTGAGTTTGAGGGGGAATGTTAGAATATAATTAGGATCAATTAGGATCAATTAGTATATCTGAATATTTATTATAGAATATTACGTCTTTATTATTACGATTCTCTTAGCCCCTATAAATACCTTTCTATATTGTATCATTCCAGATAACTTGAATAGACAACACACTCAATAATATACAAATCATTTCTCTAGTTTAGTCTCTTATTTCTAACAGAATCGATGATCTACTCCGAAAAATAGCTCATCAAATGTTGAAACTAATTCCTACAACATTTACATAATTCACTTTTCTAGGGACATAATTGAATCTAAACACAAATAGTGTGTATAATATTAAAATCGAACACATCCAAGTGAGACCTAATTGAGAATGAATATAACCAAGAGAGAATAATTGAAAAATATAATCATTTGTTAGTATAATTGATAGTAGGATAACATTGAATCACTTTTATAAACATTAAGGATACAAATAGGACGATTTAAACGTTAGGGACACAAATAGGACTTACCCCAAATGTTTGGAGACAAAAACGATACTTTATTTTTTTTTTTATTATGTAATTGAAACATTTGAAAATGTTTGGGAATTTGATAAATAAAGTTTTTACTAGCTAAAGTCCTTCTTATATATATGGATCTGAGCCAAAAGAAGGGGTGGCATTAGCTAGTAGTTAATTCAATAATTGAAATTAAAACACTTTGGTCATCGTAATAAAGTGCTAAATATAAGTAAGAGTGCAGCACAGTTGTGCGTGGAAGGGAAAATAAACAATGGTGAGGGCTCGTTGGGATTTGACGAAATGAAATGCACGTAATAGTTTTCCTAATGGCTCCAACCTCGTCCAAGAATAATGATACATGACATAATATAATTAAGATAGTAGTAGGCAATTGCATGTGCCTATGATATATATAAAGTTGGCAACAAAGATATGACATGTTGCTCCGATCCATTACGTGCATTGCTCTCAAATTGAAATACAAATATATGTAATCAATTAATTAAGTACCTAGCTACTTGCCTTACCATTTGCCACAATGATCAATCAACGATCAAATTGCTACACATATGCGACAGGCATATAAATCGCACAATTTGCATGTATCTGATACTTAAACTTGGAGACAACTTTAATAAAGACACTAAAAATGTCTTTTTTTTTAAATGTTTATATGTGTCATGTTATTATTGGACATCTTTTTTAAATCGGTTAATAATTTATTTTTTAATAAACTAAAATAAAATTGATTTATTATAGTAACAATAATAAACTCAATTGTCTGCATTATAATTATTAGACCCAATTTGATCCGATCGAATTACACAATCTAAATCGAATATCTTTAAATTTTTCGATAAAAAGATAAATATATCTCTAACTTTTTGTTTTGCAGACATTTGAATCTCTAAAAATTTAAAAATACAATTAGATTCCTAAAAAAATTGGGTTTATTGTTATTGTTAAACAAAATCGATTTTATTGTAAATAAAAAACTTAAAAATAACTGATTCATTAATACGTCCAATAATAATGTGACATGTAAGCGTCTTTATAAAAAGACGTTTTTCACGTCTTTACGGAAGCATCCCCACTTAACTTATTAATTAAGATAACAACAGCAAGCATTATACAAATCAGCATATTAAGTTGCACCAATAAATTTTTAATTTATGTTACGATATTCTGACCTAAATTTTTCTTTTTATGGACATGGACCTAAAGTTCGTATAATCAATATGATTATACATGATTGGTTCAAGTATGGCCTCCTCAATGAAGGTTGTTCCAAATTTGCAGCTATAATATGGTCAATTTGGCAAGATAGAAATATGGGTAATTTTTAGGGAATTTTTGGATCTGCTGGATCAATTGCATACAAGGCTCGCAGGTGCATGGTGGATTTTGAATATACAACTCAGAATCGAGTGTGTTGCATCCAGGGATTAAAATCTCTGTCTTGGTCTCCGCCAGAACCTGGTGCTTGGAAGTTAAATTGTGATGGGAGTGTGAACTTGGGAGATGATTGTGCTGGTTTTGGATGGGTAATTCGCGGTAGCTCCGGTCAATGGGTAATGGGATGCTCAGAAAATTCCTTTGGATCTAGTGTCATCAAGATGGAGTTGTGGAGTATATGGAAAGGTTTGGCTTGGGCTTGGGAGGCGGGTCTTAAGCTTGTTGTCTGTGAGACAGATTGCGCATCAGCTTTTGAGCTAGTGACTAGTTGGCAAGTTTCACTCTGGCATCTTGAAAAAGAAGTAATACAACTGATCTTTGACTTGAAGTTAAGAAGGGATTGGGATATTCGTTTTGAGCTTATCCCGAGAGAAACTAATGTCGTGGCAGATCGGTTGGCAAAGATGGGATCTGGAGGTAGCGGAGCTGATGAGGTTCACCTTTGGCACCAGCCGTCAGAAGTGGTTTGTCCTCTCTTGTTGTTAAGAACCTGATTTCTTTTCTTTTTCTTTTCTGCTCTTTTGTTTTTTCTCTTGGTTGTTCGCAAAAAAAAATATGATTATACATGGGTCCGTAGTCCTTACCCATAACATGAAGAGCCCCAAAACACTAAGCCATAAAGCCTGCACACTAAAGAAAATACACCTCAATAACAGTGTGCATGTATTAATTCTATGGAGAGGTTTTTATGATTTTGATATGTCCCCATGGAACAGAAAAGCCCAATGTCTGAAGCCCCCCAGCCCTATGGTCCTAACTCACATAGAAGAGGTTTTTTTTATCGATATAATGGCCCATTTATTTCGGCTTATGTTTGTTAATTTTGTCTCACGAACTCTACTTTGTAAGCCCAAGAAAACCAAAACTCTGTCGTCAGTTTTTCTATTCTGGTCAACACTTCTTAGTTTTGCGCTTTTGACCCCCCAATGTAGGGTTCTTGAACCACACACTGATACTGAAAGTGCTATCCATCTATGATGTATTGATGTTACAAAATTTCTAATCTCTCACTCTGACACAAAAAAAAAAAAAAAGATGGCACATTGGTAGCACCAATTTCCCTGCTTTTCATAACGTATACTAAGCAATATAAATCCCAACGGCATTTTCAAAACTATAGTATTAAATTAAGAAAGGAAAGCTTTTTTCTTGTGCTAAAAACCTTTCGTCCGCGTTGAAACTTGACGCAAAACACAGCAGTATTAAGCTCATGAATGTGTAATGACAAGTCACTATGAGCTGGTGCTGCTGCATCTTCATCATTTTGCCTCTTATGATAATACAATGAATGACTAATAAATAAACAAACAAATTAAACATACAATAGACGCATTTGTTTCTTCTTCTAGATTAAGAAACTGCCTCATTTCTTCTTCTAATAATATTAAAAATCGAATACTAGTGAAGAAACCCATAAATTTAGCAAGTGATCTGGATGGATTTGTTATTGGCAAGAATAGCAAAATAATATCGGAAATTAATTAAGGAAATTTTGTTTACCATTTTAAAATATTAGATTATAGAAATAGATGGATACTCAGGTGCAGTCGATTTCACGTGAAGTTGATAGTTGAGAGCCGTTAAATAGTTTGACTGATTTGACTAAATTTTCATGTAACGACTCTCAACTATCAATTTCACGTGAAGTGGACTGCACCTGAGTTTCCACCGTAGAAATAACGTAACGGGAAGAGAGAGAGAGAGAGAGGACCCAAAACGCACGAAATACAAATAGTGAATTGGCCCGCTCAGTGGTGTAGTGTGTCGTTTTCAATTTGATTCTCTCTCATTCGTTTGTTTTGCGCACAGACACAGTCTCCCATGGTGACGACGCTTCTCTCTCTGCTTCTGCTGCTTCCATGCCTCTCTTCCGCTGCCGATCCTACCGTTAACGCTGACCTTCGCTTCTCATACAAAACTCTTTCCCCCCTCGGTCTTCCTCAACGGGTTCGAACATACATTCACTTCATTTCTCATGCTTTTCTGTGTTTCTACCTCTTCAATTTCACTAAGTCTTAATTAATAATGCGTTTCCAACTAGTATTTCGAATTCAGCTCGTAGAACAAGGAAAAAAAAATCACAAGCTACATCTCCGTATATTTCGCTTTTATGTCTAAAGATTTGCATATGCTCAGTTCTTCACTTGTTCTGCTATATATATTTCTTTGTTTTCCATGCGAAACTGAAGCTGTCTTGGCCTTCTAGATTTGGTGGATATTGTTTCGTGAGCTTTCATGGGAGATTTTTCGTTTTATTTTATTTTATTTTTTGTTAATTTTCTATGTTTATTTTTGTACTTTTAGTTGATTTTGTCCCTAAAATTTAATATATCATGTTTGAAGAAAATTGGATTAGAATTTGGCTCACTTGAGTGATAAAATCTCTCTGCAGGTCATAGCTGTCAATGGTGATTTTCCAGGGCCCTTCATCAACGTTACGACTAATAACAATGTTAATGTGAACGTCCACAATGATTTGGATGAAGATCTTCTCGTTACATGGTTGCTTCCACTGTTACAATCTGTAATATTCACTGTGTTGATATATTCATGAGTTTAACAAGCTTGCTACAAATGATGTTGACAGGTCTGGCATTCAAATGCGCCGCGATGCATGGGAAGATGGTGTTATTGGAACAAATTGTCCAATTCCTCCCAAGTGGAATTGGACATACCAGTTCCAAGTCAAGGATCAAATTGGGAGTTTCTTTTACTTCCCTTCCCTAAATTTCCAAAGAGCCTCTGGTGGTTTTGGTCCCATTGTTGTCAATAATAGGAATATTATCCCTATTCCTTTTGCACAGCCAGATGGGGATATTTTCATCATAATTGGTGATTGGTATACCCAGACTCACACGGTTTGTATATCTCTTATGTTAATCTTTCATTTGTAAGAATTCGTTTTGAAGTGTGTTGTGATTTACTTGTATTGTTTATGCATATATGAAACTGTAGGCTCTGAGAACGACACTTGATGGTGGAAAAGACCTTGGAATTCCAGATGGTGTTCTTATCAATGGAAAGGGACCTTACCAATACAACACCACTCTTGTACCTGCTGGCATTGACTATGAAACAATTAGGGTTGATCCAGGTATTACTGTCGCACTATTCTCCTTGTTTATCTTGCATTTTACTGTAGAAGTGGATGTAGCTGTTCGAATATTGACTGGAAGTACAAATATATTTGGCAGGCAAGACATACCGACTTCGAGTCCACAATGTGGGGATTTCAACTAGTTTGAACTTCCGGATTCAAAATCACAATCTATTGCTTGCAGAAACAGAGGGCCATTACACAATTCAAACAAATTTCACTGACTTTGATATTCATGCTGGCCAGTCATACTCTTTTCTACTTTCAACTGATCAGAATGCAAGTACAGACTACTATATTGTTGCAAGTGCAAGGTTTGTAAATGGTTCAGCATGGGATAGGGTTACGGGTGTTGCAATTTTACACTACTCAAATTCTCAGGGAAAAGCAAGTGGTCCACTTCCACCCCCACCAGATGATATTTATAACCCGGGTTATTCAATGAACCAAGCCAAAAGTGTCAGGTTTGCTACTGAGAAGCTATATTGCATCGTGCTTTAACCTTTGACTGACTTTAATTGTTTTATGTACCATATAAATAGAAAACATTTCATGTCGTTAAAATCTACAATAACAGCTTGTTCAGGAATGTGCTAAGTCAACTATGATTGTCTCTGTTTCATCTATTGGTTATGCATAGCCTGAATAGTAGCATCTTACTATAATCTTTTATGTAGGCTTATATAAATCAGAACTCAATAGCTTATGTTTTAAGTTCTTTACACTTGGTGACTTCATTCACTTGTTGACTTTTATGGTTTGAATTCTCATACCTTGTTGTGCAGGCAAAACACATCTGCTAGTGGAGCTCGCCCTAATCCCCAAGGATCCTTTCATTATGGATCTATCAATATCACTGATACATATTTGTTACAAGTTGTGCCACCAGTGACCATAAAAGGCAACGTTCGAGCTACTATCAATGGGGTCTCATTTAATAAGCCTTCTGTTCCATTTCGGCTTGCTGATCTGCATAAATTAAGAGGAATTTACAAGCTTGATTTCCCCAGTAAACCGATGAACAAAGCACCAGTAATCGACACCTCTCTCATAAATGCTACTTATAAGGGGTTCATTGAGATTGTACTGCAAAACAATGACACAACAGTGCAGAATTTTCACTTGGATGGCTACTCCTTTTTTGTAGTTGGGTAATAATTGTCTTTCTTTATTGTTTCTTTTTTTTCCTAAAGTACGATTTTATTCTTATCACTATTCATAATTGATTTTTTTGTTCAGGATGGACTTTGGTAATTGGTCAGAGAATTCTAGAGGTTCTTATAACAAGTGGGATGCGATTTCTCGCTGCACAACTCAGGTGCGTCATTGTTACAAGCATTCTTTGACAGTTCCATTTTGGTGTGCTTTTGTTGGATATTCAACTCTTGTTTCACCACTGAACAGGTTTACCCTGGAGGATGGACAGCAATCCTTATATCTCTAGACAATGTTGGAACTTGGAACCTGAGATCAGAAAACCTTGACAGGTGGTTCCTAGGCCAAGAAACATATCTGAGGATCGTCAATCCTGAAGAAAATGGTGAAACTGAGATGCCTCCACCAGATCATGTTCTCTACTGTGGCCCCCTCAAAAACTTGCAGAAGTACCTTCTTCAAACCCATTAGCCTTATATCTCATGCTTTCAAGTTGCAAGGACCATGCTCAATTTCATTTAGACTTGTCTTTTAGACTTTTACTAATTTTACTTAATTTATTATGCCTGCAGGCAGCAGAACCATTCTTCTTCTGCAGTCTCTGCTTTTGGAGGGAACCTCCTTTTATCATTACTACTGGCACTTTTTGCTGCGATTTTCATGTGTAACTAAGGATTCTATTTGCTTTTGTTTTCTTTCTTACATTACTCAATTGTAGTTAATAGGCCATTTAGTGGAGTTTGATTACTAACTTCTTGGTATAAAAAAGTAAAAATACACTTTGATTTCCCCCCCAAAGTTGAACAAGTATATATCTACTCTAATTTTAATTTGTTATTTAATCACACACTGTTTGAACAAAACGTATCTCTAGCACACACTGAGATGATTTTTTGTTTTGCGTGGAATGGTTTTTGGCTTGCGAGAAAAGTCACTATTAAAAATTTAAAATGGAGTAGCATGAGATAGTTAAGACTTTTATTTTTCTAACACTGGAATTGTTGGAGACCCAAATATTAAAAAAGAACCACATGTATGTTCAAGCAAGTATTGTCCATTTTTAATGATATTAGGTTAGAGTGGATTTGATTTGATAGATTTGTTAGGTGAACCTCTCTAATAACCTCAAAATTTAGTAATGAATTATGCAATTAGGTAATGGTTGCTGACATAGATGACATTTCCGCCTATTTAGGGTCAAATAATGGAGTGAAAATGGCACAAATATTCACGATTAACCAACGTATTTTCTTATTCCGGTTGACTAATGCCACTTATAACTTGAAATGCAACTATACAAGGATCTATGCACGCGCACATGGGTCTCTAGTCTCCGGTACAATGAATGTTAATATCGCAATCAAGCAATTGTATTCTAATCTACTCCATAAAATTAGTCGTTAGTTTTGGCTTTCCACGCACACTATCTCTCTATTTGTTTTTTTGTTTCTGGGATTGTTTTTGGTCAACTTCTCTTTTGGATTGAAGTTTTCGTTATTGAAAGCAACGATGTAGCTTTAAAAATAATGAAAGCCCAATGTACCAAACAATAGAATAGTCCATTATAAACTGGCCTGCGTAACTGTGCTTATGAAATCAAGATTTTTTTGAACGCATCACATTGTTTAATTATTGTTTGACCAAAAGATGACACATTGGTACTTGGTAGCACCAATTTCTCTTTGTCATAACGTATAACGGTATAAGCACTATCACACGTAAGGCTGGAAGTGAGTCAAGCCAACTCATGAGTCAATTCGAGTTCGACTCGTTAACAGTTCGATAAGCTAAGCTCGTGAGCTGGTGAGTCAAATTTGAGCCTGAAATTTAGCTCATAAATTAAATGAGTCGAGTTTGAGCTTAGATAAGCTCAGCTCATTAGTTCGTGAGCTGGCTCGATTATATATATATATAGGACATAAATAAAAAATTTATAATTTATTGATAGATAAACAATATATAAAATTGATCTTTTTAAATATTTTTAAAAATATATAAGTTATAATTTATTGATATAAAATTATAAATTATGTATATATGTTTCTCTTATTTGAGCCAGCTCGTGAGCTTTTGGTGAGTCGAGCTTGATCTTAAGAAATAAGCTCGATTGTTAATGAGCCGAGCCGTGAGCCAAACTCAATTTTCATGAGTCGAGCTTGAGCTTGGTCTAGCTCGGCTTAGCTCAGCTCACTTCCAACCCTATAATCACACATTGTAATTATCCCAATGGCATTTGCAAAATTATACTATTAAAAATCAAAAGCTTTTTCTTATACCAAATTAAAAAAGCTTTTGTTCACGTTGACACAAAACATAGCAGCAGACTGTTATGGGTTTGAGTTCCTTTTAGACTATTAAGTCTTCAATTGTTAGCTAGGTAACTCAGTACCATACCAAAAAAAAAAAAAAAAGAGCTAGGTATGTAACTCTGTAAAAATGTATCAATTAAAAGTAATTGGTGAATTCTTTAATTGGTTTTAAACTGACCCAATTCAGAAAAATAAGAATTCCCTTTGCATGCACAATAATACCTCCAAATCCAACATTAGGTGTAGATTTGCAGCACTTTATATATGTGATTGTTATTACATAGTGCTATTCTATCTATGCAACACAAACTTAGACATAGCTATGTATTGTCATGATCTTAAAGAAACTGTTGTAAAAGTCTTTGAAGTTACGCATACATATATATATGAAGGACGCCTTTGTGGCTCTATAATAAGTGGCTATGACTTGATGACACATCAAATAACTATATATATTCAATGTTTTGCTTGCCTTGTAAACCTGTGAGAGATTGTTAAGGCATAATGTATGTATTGCGAGACTTGGCAGCAAAGCATGCGTGCTATATATCATAATTTGTTGCCATTTGTAATTGGGACCGGATCTCAGTGGTTAAGAAAAAACCTCTCCTTAATATACAAAATTAAGTTCCCTAAACTCTTTATCGTATTAGCATATATAGCCTTGATGCTCCACCAAGGACCATAACCAATCATTACAGTGTACCTACTTTTAATCTCTTGTTTCCTTTAATTCATTTGTACATGAAAAAGTATAGGGTACCAACATATATTAAGACACTTTCATTAGACACAACTATAAAAAATATATTTTTATTAGACACATCCACAAAGACACTTCCATTAAACACAGTTATAAACAAGAGTTGGCAGAAGTTGACAAAAATGTTGTTGGTAACGTAGCGGGATTGTACATACATATATGCCAGGGTGAATAAAGGAAAAGATAACAATATAAGTCTACTGAAGAATTATTAATATAAGCTATATATTAACTGTTTAATTTGTTTGAAATGCAAGATACATAGAGAATAGAGATATATATGAACAGATGTTTGAACATGGACTACTAAATAGAGCCCATGATTCATGGCAAACAATAATTAATAATACAACTTTAAACCCTAAAAGAAATGTGTAAATCCTGCATGGTTTTACCTCTTTAGGGAAATATATGAATTTCTACTGATTGGACTATATATGACTGACTATTTGAATAAACTTTTAACTTAATTAATCCATGCTAATGTAAAGTTACAGTCATTTCGTTTATTATGTACAGGAATTTGAACAACCAACACTTGGATCCGTCTTGGTTAATCAATAATAATAACCCTGTTAATTATATTATTTTGTATATATGTATGTACCCATGTATCCAAAACGAATTGGAGCAGAAGCAGAGAATTGAAGAGGCACTATTTCCACACGTCCATTATTGGACAGCTTGAGTTTGATGTTGAGGCACCATTATCATTATTATTATTATTAGTATTTTCTGGCATCATCAATTCTTGTTTGGAGACATGATGATCTTCTCTAAGCTGTGATGAAACAAACTTGTCAACAAGTCTCCAATCAGCAGCAGCAGCAGCAGCTGAAGAAGAAGCTTGCTCTTCATTTAAATTTCCATAGAGTAGTGCCTGATGATGAATTAAGCTTTTCCCTTGTTCTTGAAAAGCAGTAGTTTCATTATTATTAATAGCAGCAAATGGTGGTGCCATGATTGGATTATTGTTATTTTGATGAAGAAGTGGAAGATGATGAAGAGGCAAGTTGTTGTTGTTGTGTTGTTGGTAGAAGACATCACAGTTATTATTAGGGATTAGTTGGTGCTTTGATGAAGAAGAACAAGAGTTGTCAAAGTGATGATCTGGTTGTTGGTGCATGAAAGAGGAGTCATCATACCAAGTGCAAGAAGGGGAATCATGATCACTCATCTTACGCATAATGGAAGTCACTCTCTTCTTGAACACTCTACACACAACCCATCCTTCTTCCTGAGGAGTAGCAGCCGCAGTTTGATCCGTTTCAAGACGATATTCGTGCATAATCCAATCAGATTTGAGGCCATTAGGGGCTCGACCTTTGTAGAAGACGAGAGTCTTTCTCATCCCAATCAAATCATGCTTGGAATATATAGCTTTGTCCCTCCCTGTTGCTTTCCAAAACCCTGCTGCAGTTGCTCTATTTGTGCGAGTTCCTGTTGGATATTTTTTATCTTTATGGCTAAAGAAGTACCACTCATTTTGCTCTTCTGTTCCTAGTCTGCATAGCTCTATATATTCATCAAATTAATAAGCATCTTTTGTTAAATAATTAAATCTAAGTAGTACAATATGTATGTTACCTTGAAGATCCCAGGGTTCGATTTTGTAGAGATCAACATCTTTGATGACATCAAGGTCAATCCTAGTTGAATTAACTTTTTTTCTAAGGTAGTAATCAACGAGCTCTTCATCAGTCGGATGGAACCTAAAACCCGGTGGAACATGACAAAATGTATTCATCTTCTCTCTATCTGATTCTGATCAATGGTTAATCTGCAATTCAATAATTCATTTTAAGATCAATAAAACTCATCGTCATGATTACATTATGCGGCGTTATATATTAGACACATGCACAACACAATATAGATCACAGTATATATTATTTATTTGTATATTACTGCACATGAATACTAAAGTAATTAATGCCACTCATTGCTGTTCCCACTAGTTCATGACCCATGCTTCCAAATGATACAAAGTAACATGCTCAATCACAAAACCAGACACAAATGGGAAATGGCAAATCAAGAACATGTTTGGGAAGAGTAGAAAAAAATAGATTATTAACCAATAATTTCAGCTACCATACAACTTATAAATAAAAGCAACGCTCTAAAACTTATTAGTATAAGTAAAAGTTTATTTTTTTCAATTTTAATGATTTTATTAATTTGTTATCAACTATTAAATATTAAATAATATTATTTCATATCCATTTTTTGTAATTGTCCACTTAAAAATAACCTTTTTTCATACATTCAAAACATAGTAAATTATCTTAAAATTACTTTTCAGTTAAAATATTTAAACAAAAATTGATTGTCGCTATCTTTTTTAATTTCTAAGTGTTCCAAACATAAATTAAGAATTGGGACATAGATATGAGACAATATTATTATATTGACTAATTAGCTTAAGTAATTTCTTCGAAAGGAAAGCATGAATGGTGACTGATGAGTATTATATATATGCAACTAAATATGAATATTCTCAAAATATATAGTTTAAGCTAATTAATTAAGAAGCAAGAGACAGCACAGAAATGCCAATGAGTAATAACTCAAATGGCATAATCTCCCCATACTTAATTAAGAGGTTGCGGGTTCGAGTCTTATAATTTTTTATAAAAAAAAAAAAAAAAAAAGAGACAGCACAGAAATTAAAGTACGATGAGAGAGCTCACAGAGATGAAGCAAGGTAATAAGAGATGAGGGTGGTGCAGTCACAAATCTGCCTCCCAAGATCATGAAGCTCCTAACTCAGACAAATGTCCTCAATGATTTGTTGGTCTACTTTGATTCTTGTGCAACCTATGATGTTGTTGGATCAAGTATAGAGAATGAAGTAGCTAGCCCTAACCCTAAACAAATAATTGTGTGTGTTTGGTTTTGTAGCAATGAAACTAAATAAAGGATATGATCTTAGGTGATTCTATAAATGGATGTATTGTATTTGTGTCATGATCCATGTCTCACTGTCAGGACTGAATTGGTGGAAAAGCTTTTAGAAGCGAAAGCGGGCAAAAAAATGTGGCAGAAAATATGGCATAAGGGATCACAAAGTGTTTGTTTCTACCCGCCACCAAACAAAGAGTGCTTAACAAGAGAACATGCTAGCTAAGGCCTAAGGGTCTTTTTCTATCTCTATATACTAATCTTTGCTATTAAGCGCTGAATGAATGAAAGAGGAACTAACGTAACGGCTCAGACCAATCACCAAATCTTAAAAGAAAGAAACAAACACAAAAAGGGATAAGTTGACGTAATGGAGCAGCCAGCTTCCACGCCCACACTCCTTCATAATAATCATCATCTTCATCTCTTCATCTACCTAATATAAGTGTAATTTGTACCATTATTATTGGTTTTTCATATTTTACAACATTTATATATATATATATGATGGACAAATGAAAGAGCTATAGTGAGTTGCTGAAAAGTGTGATGGTTAATTAGTTGTTGTTGGCCTTATAATAATTAGACTAATAATATATAATTCACCTTTTGCACAACATCCTTTATAAAAGTGGCAATCATCATTTCATTCATTTGTCTTAACTCATACAAAAGATAGAATACATCGAGTAGGTTATAATTGAAATAATAATTTAATTTAATTTAATTTAATTTAATTTCGATCAAAGACACACAAATAATAATTTCTCTCGCTTGCTCAAATGTACAAAAGAATGAACGCTGAAAACAAACTACACGAGAATCAGAGGCCAGAGCTGAAGGGAACAGATGTGGTAGGCAACCAGGTGCGACCAGCAAGAAGAGAAGTCACAGTGAATTGTGACGCTTCTTTTGGGTTTGATATCACATGAAAACCGGGCCATTTCACTCTTTTGCTTGTATCGGAAGCAGGCCCAGAATTCTCGTACTCTCCGAAATACAAAGTATCCTTGGCAAAGTCAGATCCATTCCATTCATCCCAGCCCAATGGGCTTATAAGAGAGTCCAAATAAGTCCTCATGACAACAACCCTAGCGTTCTGCTGCCAGGGCCGGCCCAAGAAGGTCTGAACCTTGTCCAAAACAGGAACGAGATCCGGTGCGGCTTTGATAACTGATTTGTGGATGGAGATGCCGGTGTTCTGGAAGGGATCCCCTCGGCCCTGTGCGGTGATGGTGTTGGCCTGCCCATCCAGGGGCTTTCTTGCAAATATGTGACAGTTTTGGAAGACCACGGCGGCGTTGCCGAAGATGAAGTCAACGGTGCCGTAGATGTAGCACTGTCTGTAGAACTGGCGCTGCGCGTGGGCCATGAGCGTGTCTTGGTAGCCCACAATGCCGCACTTGTAGAACACAGAGAGGTCGGAGGCGGATCTCAGGGCCACAGCTTGGCCCTTGCGTGGGCCCGCGGTGTTTTGGAAAGTGATGTCTCTTGCGATGAAGTGAAGCCCATCTATGCCGGCGGTTGCGGAGCTGTATGTTGTGTAACCGTCTTGAGAGCTTCTGCTGCCGGTAATGATGGTGTTTCTCATGCCGTCACCAAACAGCATCACGTTATCGTTGTTTTTCTCCACCTCTATGTTTTCTTTGTATACTCCTTTTGTCACGTATATTACAAATCTGCTTGTCTTCACGGTTCTCTTCGCCGCCGCGTTCAGCGCTTCTTGCACCGTCTTGAAATTCCCCGATCCGTCTTTCGCCACCACAACGTGAGCCTTTATCGCGCTAGAGCCAGATTGAAGAAGCTTCCTTTCGTGACCGGAAAACCAGCTTGGAAAATCTTCTTCTGTTTCTTGTTCCTCTGCTTCTGGTAATGTGCGATTTGCATGTGGTTGTTGTTTCATCATCTTGACGAAATCCAAGTTGATGGCTAAGCTATTCCTCACCATCTCAGTGACATTGGTGTTCTTAGATGGAACCTTGAAATCTTGAACGCTGAGTTCTTGTGCACCCGTTTGACACGTTTGGATGTTTGTGAGAGCAGTGCTGAGCCATGTTTGTGCATCAACTGCTGAACAGTTGTTGTTGTTAAGGCATTCCAGGGTACGCTTGAGATGGAAGATGGTGTCGTCGTAGAGCTTCAAGCAATCGCCATGCACAGCTTCATGGTTCTTTGTCTTGATCAAGTTTTGGTCCAAACCATGTGCTTCCTTTTGCATCATGGTTGCTTCCTCTAATGCAGATTTCACAAGCATCCTCCTCAACTCGGTTTTGTGCTTCATTATTGTTGTGTGCTGTTGGTTGCTTTGACCTAAGTAGTACTTGCATGTTCCAGGGTGTGGCGTTAGGTTGCACCACCAATCAATGTTACCAGAAGAATGAGAAGAAGAAGAAGAAGAAGAAGGAACTCTTCTTGATGCCGATAAGACAAGTGAAGATACCAGCAATAACAGCCTGACGATGACCATTGTTCTTCTCATGATTGCCTTTAGTTTTCCAGTGAATGAATGAATGAATGATACTGAATGTATGAAAGCTAAGAAACAATAATAATTAGGTCGAGTTCGATTGGTTGATGATTGCTCCAACAATGTGTTTTTGTTTTTGTTTTGAGTTGATTGGTTTTGGAATTTGGAGGGTGCTGACAAGTTTATATATGTATGTTTTTGGGTGTGGAGTGTGAATGTCAAAGACGCGTGTGTTTAATCCAATAATAATAAGATAATAGTGGCAGATAGAGTTCCATTACAATGCAAACTGTGATTATTGAGATTTCAAGTAAAGAATAAAAAAAGGAATAAAAGCTTAGCAGGTGCAAGAATGTCGTAGCTAGCTAGAACTAGAAGTCGCTAATTGCAAGTGCAAGAAAAACACAAACAAGTGTCTGTCGCTGAGAGCAAAATCTGAAACGAATCTTGGTTACCAAGTTATTATCTGCGACGGCTATGATGAGGATGAGGAAAAAAGGTTACGTTGAGTTGGTCCCAAGTTGTATGCTAGTTTTAATTTCAAAAAATGCATGCATAATGCTGATCAACAAAAATACTATATATTATCCATTAGTGAGCAGAATTCTTCAAGCACAGGTGAAGGAGCAGTTGCTTTGAACGTAGTAACCATTTTCACTTGCATTCAGTTGCATTCTTCTGCGTCTAATTCAAGCATGCATATCTCAATTCTGCCGTAACCCATGTGCTCTTGGTTGCACATTAAGCAATTCATAATTTCAAACATTTTGACTTTGCATTATATATATATAATTATCTTCACCAGGAAATAACTCCTTGATGTATCACCTTATATATCAGGTCTTCATCATATGTATATATACTTTTCCTAATATTAAAGTCGTCAGTTGTAAGTTCAAAATGAATGTACAATTAAACCAAAATATAACTCATGAGCAGTCATTATGAAAAGGAAAAGGAAAAGTACACGTACACAATGAAAATATTAATCAACATGAACAATAGATATTTCGGATATTTATTTCATTAAGTGTATGGATGGTTATTTTAATATTAAAATTTAGGTGTATAATTTAAAAGTGTAGTGTATTTTTATTTGATTGGTAATTATTCGTATTGTTCAAAAAAGTTATTGTTTACCTAGCACTTCTCGAAAAAAATAAAAAAAACAAATAGCAAATAAAATGCAAAATTAATTAACTCAAGTTATATCTGATATTGAGTAATGAAGCAGCATATATAGTATGTATTATTATAAAAATTGTTCTATATTAAAATACAATAAAATGCTTTTTTCATATATATACATTATACATTATACACACACAACTGGAAGAAAAAATCTACTTTATATTGATAAGCCATTTTAGTTTTTCTAAATTATTTATAAATTAACATAATTAAATGAAATTTGTACCCAGATATTTGATGAATTTATGAATATAGTAATAAAGTATAAATGATTTATCAATATAAATTAGAAAATGAAAAAAAGTAGAATTTTTTATTTTTGTAAAATAAATAAATTAAAAAATAAAAATAATTTACCTAACGAAAAAATGCTGCATTGCCAGTAATTTTAGTAAAACAGTAGAAAATTAATTAGTACTAACTCAAATACAAAACAAATATAAAAAAATATTATTCACGTAACATTTTTGTTATCTAAAATATTTTTTAAAAGTTAAAATAAATAAAGAATCAATACAGGTAAGGCTGATGATATATACTCTATAAAAATTATATATATAATATATATTATATAAAGTTATATACATATAAGTTATGTATGTAATAAAGAAAGTGAATATTAAACCCACTCATCACTTTAAGTTATGTATTAAGATATGATTTATCAACTTTTTAATTAAATTAATTTATCAAATTTATTTTAATAAAATAATATAATTTAATTAATTATATATATTAAATTTTAATTATTAAAAAATATATTAAAAAAAAATTTAAATGTCTTTATTTTATTACCAATAATTATATTCATTCACAAATTCAGGCGTAAAGTCGCAATCTATGCGTTACGAACAAAAAGTAGATCTCTATTCAATTTACATCACTTAACGGTGGCCAAAGATTCAAAATTGGATTCTCAACTAAAAAACTGTGAGTTTTGATGTTGAGATCACACACATAATATTATTGAATATTTCCCGGTAGATCACCACGTAATATTGAATATTTGTACCTCTATTAGGCATGGTTCCATAAAAGGTTTTTTCATTTTCAAGGCTTACAGTGAAAGCTCTTCCAACACCAAATTCCTTAATATTATTTAGGTATGATGACCACTATAGATTATATGAGTATTTTCTCTTTATTAAACAATACTCTTGTCATTCTATTTTTTTTTCAGATTAAATTTTATTTTATTTTTGCTAGCAATAATAGTACTACACATGGGCAATGCTAGATAACCAATGACTTTTTTGAACAATATGAACAACTATCAATAAAATAAAAACACATTACACATCCAAATTATTCATCTAAATTTTAATATTAGAATAATTATCCATATACTTAGTGAAATGAACATTCGATATATCTATTGTTCACATTGTTCACCAATGTTATTGGTTACCTATACTTTTCCATATAATTATAATTCACATCTTTTCATCTTTTATTTTTAATTGATAGTCTTTGGGGTTGTTTTATTTCTTTCCTTTTACATGCATATTGTCTTCGGAACATTGATACCAGAAATCCCATTAATTCATCTTGGACTACTTTAAAGATTATTCACGTAGTTTCGGATAAGTTGGTGATTACTGAGATAAAAGTACAGAGCTATTACTGCTTATAATGATTATTTTGGTTGTTTGAAAATTTCGTGTATGGGCCAAAATTCAACCATGGTAAAGGTAATTTAGATCTCATTAACCAAATAACTAATCCCCTGGCTTAGCAATAATGAGATAACTTTGCATAGCGCTCAAAAATAAAAATTATTGCGGTGAGAAATTTCCTTGTTTGTGCATGAGGCAATGAGACTGTGATCTAATTAAATTATATCAACATGATAGTTTCTTAGTGATTTAATTTCTAGGCAATCTTCTTGAAGTTTATATATATAGCGAGTAGTTTTTTTTATAAAAAAAAAATTATTATTAGAACTTTTGTTTTTCTAATCGTGAGTATCATTTTCCTTCTTGTGCTGAATACTTCAATCCTGTATAATAATAACAAAGAAAATAATTAGTACTACTTTTGTTAATTATCTTGTTGGCTCTCTCTTATTAAATTCATTCCGTAGTTGGTATGTTATCTTTTTTTTTTTCCTCGAATTTTCACACAATAATGTCGCATGCCACCACAAGGCACCAAAATATGTACTTTCAATATGCCATCTTTGTAGGTAAGTAATTAAAGAACAAATTCAGACCGTAATGCTGGAGAATGATGGCTTCACATATACGTGGCAGGATTTTGAGGTGCATATTAATAATTTGATTTGATATGTGTTCATATCCTGACCCAACAATTAAGGCCCAGGGTCCAAGTAAAAAAGGCCCAACCCAAAGGGTTGACCTCACCTTTCACCAGATCAGCCACTACGAAGTCGGTACTCGTCACGATTTGCTCTAAAGAAGTCGGGAACGAGGGTTAGCTGGCAGATAAGCACTCATTTGAATGAGTAACTACCCCTAGAATCTCTCTAACCACTTCCACGGGCCATATCTTAACTTCCCTAAGATAAAGGGACGGTTAACACCCTAGAAAAGTGGCACTACTCCAATGGTGGTTATTGGTTCACCACTATAAATACACTGACACCCCTCAGGTATCTCTAAGTCCCAATACTCTCTAGACCTGCTAACACTCTTGCTGACTTAGGCATCGGAGTGTCCTTGCAGGTACCACCCCCCATTCATTCGTACTCACAAGTCGGATGGAGGCCCCCAAGGCGCAGACCCTCTCAAAGGCTTCCTCCCTCAGACGATTGGGCCAACCAACGCTATCCAGCCCATTAATCTCCGGTTACCTACCGTAACATTGGCGTCGTTGCCGGGGACCCGAGAGATCAACCAGTGATGGCGGACAGATCCCCTGAGGAGGGTCATGTGGAAACAGATTCTGAACAAGAGAATCTGGATACCGGAAATAATGACGCGGACCTAACCCTCCATCAGGAAACCAACGATCAACACAAAGAAGGAACCTCCGGAGTCAAAACCCCGAAGGTGAATTCCTTAGAAGGCCGTGAGTCAGAGAAAGACGGACAGTCCCACGCAACTGAGCTTATGGGATTAGTCCATGTCCACCAAAGTCGTTTGGAACAATTAGAACAGGAACGAGAGCGACAAAGGGAGATAGAAAAGCACCTAAAAGAGGAGATGGATCGACGAAAAGAATTAGAGGAAAAACTCTTAAAGTTAGAATCCTCCCTCAAAGGTCGGACCGACCGTGACAGTAGAGAAGAGTCGCCCCTAGGAGGGGAAGATCCTTTTAGTGAGGACATAATGAGGGCAAAAGTTCTGAGAAACTTTAGAAGCCCCGATATGGACCTCTACGACGGAACCACTGATCCAAAACATCATTTGAGCAATTTTAAAAGTCGGATGTATCTGGCTGACGCTTCTGATGCTACGCGATGCAAAGCTTTTCCGACAACCTTGTCAAAAGCGGCGATGAAGTGGTTCGACAGCCTCCCCCCGAGGTCGGTTACCAGTTTTGAAGACCTCTCAAGGAAATTCTTGATGAGGTTCTCTATCCAGAAAGACAAAGTAAAACATGCACCAAGCCTCCTGGGAATAAAACAGGAGGTCGGAGAATCCTTATGAGCCTATATGGAAAGGTTCAACAAAGCATGTTTAGAGATTCAAGACCTGCCTACTGAGGCAGTCATAATGGGGTTAGTCAATGGGCTCAGAGAAGGTCCCTTCTCACAGTCCATATCCAAAAGACACCCCATCTCTCTAAGTGATGTACAGGAAAGAGCTGAAAAGTACATCAACATGGAGGAAAATGCTAAGTTGAGAGACCTGAGCTGGCGACCTGGGCACCCTCCCTCAACAAAAGAGAGGGAGAGGGAAACCAAGAAGAAGGAAGAACTCGGTCTCGATAGACCAAGAAAATATCACTCTTATACTCCTCTGAAAGTTTCTATAGTGGATGTATACAGAGAGATTTGTAACACCGAAAGGCTGCCACCCCCCAGACCCATTAAAAATAAAAAAGGGGGAGCCGCAGCGACTACTGTGAGTACCATAAAATATATGGTCACTCCACAAATGGCTGTTACGACCTCAAAAATGTGATAGAAAAGCTGGCTAGAGAAGGTCGGCTTGACAGATATCTCATAGAAAGGTCGGACGGCCATGGGAAGAGAAAGCGAGATGATGTGGATAGAAGAGACCCACCACCACAAACCCCGGAGAGACATATCCATATGATCTCAGGAGGGTTCGCGGGAGGGGGACTCACCAAATCCTCTCGCAAAAGGCATCTCAAGAGAATCTACCAGGTCGGAGGAGAGTCATCCGACCTCCCCACCATTTCATTTACAAAAGAAGATGGGCAAAAAATAATCCCTGGACACGATGATCCAGTGGTAATAACTATGATCCTAGCAAATGCTCATCTCCACAGAACCCTAGTAGACCAAGGAAGCTCAGCGGACATTCTTTTTAAGCCCGCTTTCGACAAACTAGGGTTGGATGAAAAAGAGTTAAGAGCCTACCCCGACACCTTGTACGGATTAGGTGACACGCCAATAAAGCCACTGGAATTTTTGCCCCTCCACACCACTTTTGGAAAAGGGGAAAAATCAAAAACTCTAAGTATAGACTTCATAGTCATCGATGTAGGGTCAGCATACAATGCTTTAATCGGCAGAGCTACCCTTAATCGACTCGGAGCGGTGGTATCCACTCCTCACCTTTGTATGAAATTCCCGACCTCAGCGGGGATAGCAACGGTAAGGGGAGATCAGAAATTGGCAAGGAAATGCTACAATGAAAGCCTAAACCTGAGAGGAAAAGGTAGAGAAGTTCATACAATAGAGCTCGGAGGCGCAAGGGCTAAAGAGGAGCTGCGTCCACAACCGGGAGGAAGAACAGAGGAGATACAGGTCGGCGAAGAGGAGGGAAAAAATACTCACATAGGGGCCAACCTAGGGGAAACCCTAAAACAAGGGTTGACTAAGCTCCTAAGAGATAACTCCGATCTCTTCGCCTGGAAAGCCTCCGACATGCCTGGGATAGACCCCGAGCTCATGTCTCATAAGCTCTCGGTTTACCCGGGGTCCCGACCTGTACAACAAAGAAGACGCAAGCTCGGCCCAGAACGAGCCCTAATAGTAGAAGAGCAAGTACAAGCGCTCCTAGAAGCCGGCTTCATCAGAGAAGTCAAGTACCCAACATGGCTAGCCAATGTAGTGCTAGTCAAAAAACAAAATGGTAAATGGAGAATGTGTGTCGACTATACCGAGTTAAATAAGGCCTGTCCCAAGGACCCTTATCCACTGCCAAGTATTGACACCCTGGTAGACTC
This sequence comes from Arachis hypogaea, assembly GCF_003086295.3. Lineage (NCBI taxonomy): Eukaryota > Viridiplantae > Streptophyta > Magnoliopsida > Fabales > Fabaceae > Arachis > Arachis hypogaea. Next base: position 419,277 of record NC_092054.1, on the reverse strand, counting down.
CAGCTCGGGGTATCAATACTTGTCATTCATGGACGCCTACTCGGGGTATAACCAAATCCCGATGTATGAGCCAGATCAGGAGAAAACATCATTCATCACGCCCAGAGCTAATTTTTGCTACGTGGTCATGCCGTTTGGATTAAAGAATGCAGGGGCCACATACCAGAGGCTGATGGATAAGGTGTTTGCCTCTCACCTTGGAAGTCTAATGGAAGTATACATCGACGACATGCTGGTAAAGACCAAGAAAGAAGTCAATCTCTTGGCAGACCTCTCACAAGTCTTCGACACCATAAGGTTACACGGGATGAGACTAAATCCCTCAAAGTGTGCCTTCGCGGTAGAGGCAGGAAAATTCCTAGGGTTTATGCTAACACAAAGAGGGATTGAAGCTAATCCCGACAAGTGTAGAGCTATCCTGGAGATGAAAAGCCCGACCTGTTTAAGAGAGGTCCAGCAGCTGAATGGCCGACTTGCAGCCCTCTCCAGATTCTTGGCAGGATCAGCACTAAAATCCCTTCCACTGTTCTCCTTATTGAGAAAGGGATGTCAGTTCGAATGGACTCCGGAATGCGAGGAGGCGTTCCAAGAGTTCAAAAGATTCTTGAGCCAACCTCCTATTCTGACCCGACCTATAGCTGGGGAAGACCTCGTCCTATACTTATCTGTAGCAGACAAGACCGTCTCGTCGGCCCTGATAAGAGAAGACGAGGTCGGATAGCACCCAGTATATTTCATTAGTAAAGTTCTACAAGGCCCTGAGCTAAGGTACCACAAACTAGAGAAGTTTTCCTACTCCTTAGTAGTAGCCTCACGAAGGCTACGACCTTACTTTCAAGCTCACACAATAAGAGTTCGCACGAACCAACCCATGAATCAAATCCTCCAAAAGACGGATGTTGCAGGGAGAATGGTTCAGTGGGCAATAGAACTCTCCGAGTTCGACTTGAAGTATGAAACTCGGACGGCGATTAAAGCCCAGTGCCTCACCGACTTCATTGCAGAATACGCGGGAGACCAAGAGGAAAAACCAACTACATGGGAACTCTATGTAGATGGATCCTCAAACAAAATAGGAAGCGGTGCAGGCATAATATTGGTGGACGAAAGAGGGACCCAAATAGAGGTTTCCCTCAAATTTGAATTCTCAGCTTCAAATAATCAGGCAGAGTATGAAGCCTTGATTGCTGGACTGAAGCTGGCGGAAGAAGTCGGTGCTACAAAAGTGATGATATACAGCGACTCGCAAGTGGTGACCTCCCAGATAAGTGGAGAGTATCAGGCAAAGGACCCAAATATGAAAAGGTACTTGGAAAAAACTCTGGAACATCTTGGGCACTTTGCAGAAACCGAGGTCAAACACATAACTCAGGATCTAAATAGCAGAGCAGACGCCCTATCCAAGTTAGCAAGTACCAAGCCAGGAGGGAATAACAGAAGCTTGATCCAAGAAACTCTCCAGGAACCCTCCGTGGTAAAAGTAAAAGACAAACAAGAGGTCCTTGAGATAGTCGGACTAAACCTCGGATGGATGAACCCCTTGGTCGAATACATGAAATTCGACATCCTCCCCAAGGAGGAGAAAGAGGCTAAGAAAATCCGTAGGGAAGCACAATACTACACCTTGGTGAAAAATATTCTCTACAGGAGGGGATATCAACACCATTGTTAAAGTGCGTACCGACCTCAAAAACCACCAAGGTGTTAGAAGAAGTCCATAGTGGGATCTGCGGAAATCATCTCGGGGCAAAGTCATTAGCCAGGAAAGTGATCTGAGCTGGATTCTACTGGCCGACCTTGCAGAAAGATGCCACAAAATTCGTGAAAAAATGCCAGCCATGTCAGATGCATGCAAATTTCCACGTGGCTCCCCCGGAGGAACTCATCAGTATCACCTCTCCATGGCCCTTTGCAAAATGGGGAATGGATTTGTTAGGTCCTTTTCCCCAGGCGCCAGGACAAGTCAGATACCTGATCGTGGGAATAGATTATTTCACAAAGTGGATAGAAGCAGAACCATTGGCCACCATCACCGCACAAAGAAGTCGGAGGTTCCTCTACAAAAATATCATCACAAGGCATGGGATACCCTATTCCATTACTACAGATAATGGAACCCAGTTCACCGACTCTACCTTTAGAAGCCTAGTAGCCAGTATGAAAATTAAGCACCAGTTCACCTCGGTGGAACACCCGCAAGCCAATGGGCAAGCCGAGGCAGCCAACAAAGTCATACTGGCAGGGCTAAAGAAAAGGCTACAAGATGCAAAAGGAGCCTGGGCTGAAGAGCTCCCATAAGTGCTATGGGCCTACAGGACGACCCCCCAATCCGCCACTGGAGAAACACCCTTCCGACTAGTTTATGGGGTAGAAGCCATGATCCCAATAGAAGTCAACGAGCAAAGCCCAAGAGTGATTCTCCATGACGAGATCGGAAATATACAGGGGCACAAAGAGGAGCTCGACTTGCTCCCCGAAGTCCGAGAAGAAGCCCAAATAAGAGAAGCAGCGTTGAAGCAAAGGATGACCACAAGATACAACAAAAAAGTCATTCGAAGAGCATTCACCCTAAGTGACTTGGTCTTGATCAGAAATGACATTGGAGTCAACAAATCAGGAGAAGGAAAGCTCGCTGCAAATTGGAAAGGACCATACAAAATCAATGAGGTCTTAGGAAAAGGCTATTATAAAGTGACCGACTTGGACGGCACCGAGTTACCAAGGTCGTGGCATGCTTGTAATATGAAAAGGTACTATAGCTAAAAGCGAACTCTACTCACTGATGTACTCTTTTCCCAACTTCATGATTTTTTCCCAAAACCAAAGGGTTTTTTCTGGAGAAGGGTTTTTAACGAGGCATCATAGTAGGGGCTAAGGGAAATAGACTGTCACAAATCCTTAGCAGCAATAAAGTACCTCCCCAATTAATAAAGATCTTTTTTACAAATATCTCTTAAATTCCTTTGTTGTTTTCTCTTTCTACGAAACGCGCCGACTTAAGCTCGACAAAACGTGAAAATCCCATGAACCGACCTAGATGGTCGTCAGGATAAAACGACGAGGTACAAGTCGGTGTAAAGAGGTTATAAAAGGTGATCATAAGAAACTCAGAAACATTCCGACTCATAAGTCGAAATGAAAAGACCGAGTAGAAATAAAAAATGAATCGCAAAAATAATCTAAGTCATGAAAACTCAGTAAAACAAAATTGAGTACTAGGAATAACGAAAGAGATAGGAAAGACAACCCAAGAAAAATTAAAAGGCTGTCCTAAAGATCCTTGAAACTAAAAGGTTCAGAAAGACAGACAAGCCAAAGAAAAGGTTTTCCAGAAAAGATCAAGGGGAATTCGAAAAAATCGCAATCAGAAAAGCATGCACGCATAAGGTAACTTAGACCCTTATCCAAAAAGGGTATTTATTTTTTAACTTAAACCCTTATTAAAAAAGGGTATTTTAAATGTTTTGTTTACGGCCTTATAAGGCCAAAAGCAAAATTGTTCAGAACATCATCACCAACACAAATAAAGAAGTTTAAAAAAGGGGGGACCCACAGGCCGGGCCCCAAAATAGCCAACAAATTACTTTTTAGGAAGAAGAGTAGACCGATCACCACCACCAGAGTCAGGAAGAACACCGCCAGGACCAGGAAGAGAGGCATCCATAGGAGACAAAGAGGAAGTCGGAGGAACTGTAGAAGAACTCGGAGCGTCCTTAGGGCGAGGAGGGGACTCTATAATTCTCTGCCCCCGAGTCTTCAATTCTGACTCGGAAATAATCTCGGGGGATCCACAATAGCACCATCAATGACAACTTTATCAGGATCTAAAGGGGAAAGGTCCAGGCCAGGAGCAATGACTCCGACCTGCTCCCTAAAGATCCTCCAAGCCTCCTCAGCCCCATCAGCAATAGAGTCCTCCAACTCGGTATAGGCCCTCTGAGAATTCAGTAGCTCGTTTTTCACAGACACAAGATCGTTAAATAAACTTTGGTAGCTGTCCTGTGCTGTCTTCCTCAAGCCCACCTCCATGTTGCACTGGGCTTGCAATTTCCTCTCCTTCTCCCGGAGGCTATCCCTCTCCTCCTTCAACTTGGCGACTTCCTCCTTCAACTCCCTCTCCTGCTCTTGATATAAAAGAAGCCTTCCTTCCAGCTCCTCGACCCTCGAGGTCATCCCTAAAGAGCTGAGAGGAGCCTTTTCAAAAATATCTAAGAGCTTGCCACAAACCCCCGCCGCCTTGAGGCTCTCCTCAACCAGAGTGGTAAGGTGGCGCCGAACAGAAACATCATCCATGCTTATACGAGCATGGGGATAGATGTTCTTTCGGACGAATGCAAGAGCATCCGCCTTAACCTCACCAGAAGAGCCAGACTCTAAAGTCTTGCGCTTCTTCTTCTCTGGCTCAGGAGAAGATCGAGCGGAGGGGGGCGGCTGAGAGAAAGCTGAAGAAGAAATCACAATGGACTGAGAGGGAGTCCCAACGTTTCGAGGAGGAGGAGGAGGAGAAATAACCGCCCTGGCGCCACCAGTCCTGGCGCGAGACCTTGCTTTAGCCTCCTGGACTCTTTGGTAAGACTCCTGAGCGTTTGCCTTCGCCATCTCTGAAAAAACAATAGATAATAGATTAAGACAAGTCGGGGAGGTCAATCAGACAAGTCGGTAATCTAACAAATTCAAATAAAAGCTACCTAGCTGTGCCTGAACAAAGGTCGGAGACCCCTGGGGAAACTTTTTTGTGTCCAAGTATGGGGCCCTCCCCCACACTTCTCGGAGGAACCCCACAATGGCTGCTTCTACCTCATCCAGGTCATCCAGACCATATTTCTCACAGGGGGAGGCCTCCAGCCAGTACAAAGGAAAGCAGAGAGAAGAATTATCATCCAGAAAAAAGGGGTGGTGACCCTCTACAGCTTGAACTTTGAAAAAATAATTTTTAAAGTCATGGAAGGATTCGTCAAAAAGGGTAAAAACTCTCCGACCCTGTATGGCTCGGAAAGACACCCACTGTTGCTTATTGTTTAGCCCACTGAAGGGTTTGGTCATATGGAAGAGATAGAAAAAAAATCTTCAAAGAAGTCGGAAACTCCAAAGCTTGGCTAATAAATTGATAAATTTTCAAAAAAACCCCAAGAGTTGGGGTGAAGCTGGGTAGGAGCAACTCGGCAGTGATGCAAAACAGATATCTCAAAGTTTGAAAAAGGAAGAAAAATACCCAAACGGGTGATCATACACTCATACATAAAGAAAAAATGAGGGGCCGCCTCATTGACCCTCCCAAAGCAAACCCGGTCTTCAGGACCCGGGACTACCAATTCATACTTCGGCTCGTCCTCCTCGGAAGTACAAATTCTGTGGTGAGTACGAAGGTTGGTGATAAACTCAGTATCGACCGAGGGTTCCTCCCCTAGGACCGTGACATCAACCCACTGAGAAAGAATATCTACGGAAGCCATTTCTTTTTCTTAAAAAGGTAACAAAAAACCTACAAGGGAAAAAGAAAAGGAAAATAAAAAACACGGTCTCTAAAGGAGGAAATACGGAACTGAAGTCTATAAACCAACCTATCTACAAAATAAAGGCATGCAAATAGAAAAGCATGTTACAAAAAGAACTAACCTTTATCCGAAAATGAGGGTTGGAGAAAACGAAAGCCTTCGAAGATGCAAAAATGCAGCACGAACGAATGAAGGGGAAATTTGAAAATCGCAGAAACGAAACAATGAAAGAGAGGGAAAGTATTTATAAGTACGTTAGGGGCACAATGGTAAAAGCGGGGCAGTCATTAATGAAAATGCACCGTTACCAAGACCATCAATCCCTACGCACATCCCTAACGGACACGACGCTTGATTAGACGTAACTGTCAGAACCAAAAGGTCACGAAAAGTCACGTCGGTTTCAGAACATCACGTCGGTCCTCCAACAAGTCGGTTACAACCCCGAGTAGTATACTCGAACCCAAATCTTAAAGAGAAATTGGGCTCGAGTAGGGGCACTGTTCATATCCTGGCCCAACGATTAAGGCCCAGGGTCCAAGTAAAAAAGGCCCAACCCAAAGGGTTGACCTCACCTTTCACCAGATCAGCCACTACGAAGTCGGTACTCGTCACGACTTGCTCTAAAGAAGTCGGGAACGAGGGTTAGCTGGCAGATAAGCACTCATTTGAATGAGTAACTGCCCCTAGAATCTCTCTAACCACTTCCACGAGCCATATCTTAACTTCCCTAAGATAAAGGGACGGTTAACACCCTAGAAAAGTGGCACTACTCCAACGGTGGTTATTGGTTCGCCACTATAAATACACTGACACCCCTCAGGTATCTCTAAGTCCCAATACTCTCTAGACCTGCTAACACTTGCTGACTTAGGCATCGGAGTGTCCTTGCAGGTACCACCCCCCATTCATTCATACTCACAAGTCGGACGGAGGCCCCCAAGGCGCAGACCCTCTCAAAGGCTTCCTCCCTCAGACGATTGGGCCAACCAACGCCATCCAGCCCATTAATCTCCGGTTACCTACCGTAACAATATGATTGGTTGAAAGGTTGTCCTTTTAAACTAGTTAGTTAAATACTCATTAAGATAATTACCTTTTTGTACCAATAATTTTGATTCTATAGTGAAGTAGATAGCTAGTGCTTCTTAAATTTTTCGTTTGGTAGTGTGACTTTTTTTTAAATGTTGGGAAGTTCTTACTTCTTATTCTTAATTTTTAGGAGTTTTAAACTAGTTAGTTAAATACTCATTAAGATAATTACCTTTTTGTACCAATAATTTTGATTCTATAGTGAAGTAGATAGCTAGTGCTTCTTAAATTTTTCGTTTGGTAGTGTGACTTTTTTTTAAATGTTGGGAAGTTCTTACTTCTTATTCTTAATTTTTAGGAGTTTAAGATTCTTTTAGAGTTAAATTGTGTATTTTATAAGTTGAAATAATACATTTTCTAAGAGAACTACGAATGATCTGCCACAGCAACATAGCATTATAAATATGAAAAGACTAGTTCAGAAGATTCCTTTGGCTTTCAATCTTGGCTTAAATTTATGGATATGGAAGGCTTGAGTGTGATCTGCCTAGATATGGAGTTATGGCGTACAAGACAAAAATGTGGGACAACTTTTTCTGAGCCAAAGGGAGAACAATTCGGACCATGCGAGTTCTTTGGTCATGAAATTTTGCTTCACAAATAGCATGGTTCGATTTGCAGTTGATGGAATTTGAAATCTGAAACGTGAAATTCGGACTCTTCGTTTTTTTTTGCTCGGGGGTAATTTTTTTTAACGTTTTGAGGGACACAACTCGCAAGGTCCGAGTTCTGCTTCCTCTGATCTCACAACAAGGTGAAGCACCTCTCCTCTCTATACGGGAGTCCAACACTTCCTTTGCTTGCATATTCAAATTAAAAAGCGTTCAATGTCATGTTAATTAAGAAGTAAAATTGCTTGTTTATGTGCTAGCTAGCTAGGTAGGTAGGTATAAATGAAATATAATAGGTTTTATTTAGGTAATTAACTTTCCCTTTATTATTTCATTGTTAATTCGATCATTGCTCGCTCGTGAGCTCTCTATATGATTAAGCAAAGAACCTTTTTGGTTGGGTTGGCGAGACGAAATCTTTGCAACTACGTTGTTGAAAATATAACCGAGCGAGTATAGGAGGCGATGCATTTCACAAACACATTTTAATTCCCTTTCTCACAACTGTCATCTCATGATGTTGATCATCATGTATACATACATAACACAGCTAAGTAAGCATGCATTCAATACCATTTATATACAAGAGTATTGTTTAATAAAGAGAAAATACTGATATAATCTATAGTGGTCATCATACCTAAATAATATTAAGGAATTTGGTGTTGGAAGAGCTTTCACTGTAAGCTTTGAAAATGAAAAAACCATTTATGGAACCATGCCTAATAGAGGTACAAAGATTCAATATTACGTGGTGATCTACCGGGAAATTTGGAAGTATTCAATATTACGTGTGTGATCTCAACATCAAAATTCACAGTTTTTAGTTGAGAATCCAATTTTGAATATTTGGCCACCGTTAAGTGATGTAAATTGGATGGAGATCTACTTTTTGTTCGTAACGCATAGATTGCGACTTTACGCCTGAATTTGTGGATGAACATAATTATTGGTAGTAAAATAACGACGTTTAAAATGTTTTTTTTTTTTTAAATATTTTTTAATAATTAAAATTTAATATATAATTAATTAAATTATATTATTTTATTAAAATTAAATTAGATAAATTGATTTAGTTAAAAAATCGATAAATTATATTTTAAATTAATCTAAATTAATGTTTTTTATAAAAAATAAATATAATATTTTTATTATAAAAAATAACCGAAATATCCTTAGCTATGTATCTATTATTTGATATCACTCACTATCATAGTAGTTAGAATCTCCATTTAACTCTTAAAATATTTTGATATTATAATTTTAAATGAATTTATCGATTTTACGAAATTTGTACTAAATCTGACGATTTTACGATTTAAATCTTATTAAGATTTTACGTTTTACGTTTTTTATTTATTTTTTGATTTCGCGTAAAATCTCGATTTTCTCTACCTTACTCACTATGTCTAAATATGGTCCATTATTATTATTATTATTATTATTATTAAATCTTACCTCAATCCCAAATCCTATGTCCCACGACCAGGAAAAGGACCAGAAGCACACAATAATTATGGAACCACTATTAGTCTGTAATTTCGGCACATGCCTTCAAACTTATCCAACTACTCACATATCACAATTTATATATCAATGAATTCCTTTTACTGCGATATTGAATATTCTACTCCCCCTGTATTTAGGGTTGACAATGGGTAGAGTAGAATAGAGTTTAGATTTTATTCTAATTTTATTTATGAGTTAAAGTTTTTCTAAAATTTTATTCTATTTTATTCGCAGATTGAGATTTTTTTAATTTTAACTCTATTTACACTCTAAAATTTTAAATTTTACCTTATTTGATCCTACTTACAGAAAAATAAAAAATTTTAAACAAATATAAAATTTAACCATTCCAAATTTTATATATATTAATAAAATAGAAAATAAAAAATTAAGTTTAAATTAAAATTAAAAATAATAAAATTAAAAAAAATTAACATAAAATTACAAATAATATGATCATCAACTAGTTTAATAGTTATTTTAAATTTTTATAAGAGGAATATTGTGAGTTCAACGCTCACTTTCTTTATTACATATCTAACATTTACATATATATTATATAATATATTAAAAATACGGTAGAATATACCTAAACCCGTATCCTATTCTATACCCGCAGATAAACTCGCACCACATCCTACCCTACTAACAGTGAATCGTATAGACAACCTATTTAAATGTGTTGATCCGAATTAGATACCCACAGATAAATATATATTGCCAGCCTGTATTGATACTTTATTTATTTTAACTTTTAAAAAATATTTTAGATAACAGAAATGTTAAGTGAATAATACTTTTTTATATTTGTTTTGTATTTGAGTTAGTACTAATTAATTTTCTACTGTTTTACTAAAATTACTGGCAATGCAGCATTTTTCGTTAGGTAAATTATTTTTATTTTTTAATTTATTTATTTTGCAAAAATAAAAAATGTTACTTTTTTTCATTTTCTAATTTATATTGATAAGTCATTTATACTTTATTAATATATTCGTAAATTCATCAAATATCTGGGTAAAATTTCATCTAATTATGTTAATTTATAAATAATTTAGAAAAACTAAAATGGCTTATCAATATAAAGTAGATTTTTTCTTCCAGTTGTGTGTGTATAATGTATAATGTATATATATGAAAAAAGCATTTTATTGTATTTTAATATAGAACAAATTTTATAATAATACATGCTATATATGCTGCTTCATTACTCAATATCAGATATAACTTGAGTTAATTAATTTTGCATTTTATGTGCTATTCGTTTTTCATAATGACTGCTCATGAGTTATATTTTGGTTTAATTGTACATCATTTTGAACTTATAACTGACGACTTTAATATTATTATTACTTACTTGATGAATAAACATTTATGACATTATTAATATCAATTGAGTTATAACTTATAGTCATTAGTCATTACTTCATTGAATTCATTTCAAATTTGTAACCTATGACATGTTAAAATAGTTTTTAGTACTGATTTAATGATTAAACGTTGATAACATCAATGCCAATAGAATTATAATTAGTCACCACTTTATTTTTACTGTAAATTTTATGAGAAAGACTTCAAATTTTCAAAACACGCAATTATCTGTATTCTTTTTGGTTAAAATATTTTTTCCTTTAAAATAATAGACTCCTTCATATATATATATAAAAGTTAATATATCTACCCAAAAATGTATTTAAATAGAATAAAGTGCTATTTTATAGTTCTCAATAATATTTGAATTCAATTTTTATTTAGTTAATAACATTTCAAACGTCATTTTTCAAAAAATTTTAAATAAATTTAATATTTTTTTACCATTAAATTTGACAAGTATAGTTAACGAAATAAGTGACATGAGTATTAATAATATTATTAGTTAAGTTATATTATACATTTGTACTCCTTCTTCTCATTTTTTTATTGTACAAAACCCTAAGATTTTAGTAATCAATCATTTAAGAACCAAAGAAAAAATATTTTACACTGATAAATATTATTGAGTGAATTTTATTTATCTACTGAATTTGAATATTATTGATGATTTAATATGCGAATTGTTTATGTTAAATCTAACAATATGACAATATTAAAGTTGTTTAAATTTAAATACGTAAAAAATTAATTCAAGAGAGGGTGTTATGGCCTTGCACATCAAATACGTGGTTTAAATGTGAACATATTACAAGACTCGGACTCTCTTTGAAGCTTGACATAGGTTTCTACACTAATATGATCTAAAAACTTTTCTATAAACACTAATATTTTACACGCTTATTCAACACACATTCTTATTCTATTGTTTTACACGATGCAATTTCTATTTTTGGGTTGAAAACCGTAAAACAATAAATAGAATAAGAATTTAGCGCGTGTTTGGGCTTAGTGCACTTTTAACGAAACCTCTGACTCTAAGTACACGGTTTATAAAGCAAGTAAATACACTAAATTAAGAAAGGGGAAGTTGTGGCATTCTAAGTTAATAACATAAATTATCTATTTAACCAAGTTGGGTTGGTCTAGTGGTTAGCTCACTAGTCCGCTTAAGCAAGTGTCGGGGGTTCGAATCCCGCCTTGTGCATGCAGCAACTCATTGGCCAGCGGCAAACCCTTAAATGGAGCTCAGTACCGCGACGGATTAGTCCTTGGCCTGTCGGGTTGGGGGATACCGTGGGAAACCAAAAAAAAAAAAAAAAAAATTATCTATTTAATTGTACCTATAATAATAACGATAAATAAAGGGTAAGAAGAAAAGTAGGTAAGCAAGTAGATGGAACTATTAATTTCTTAGTTGAATTTTTTTTAGTTTAGGGGAAAAGGGTGTATAATGAATGTATACCAAATCAACAATAGTAGCATGTGAGGTGAGGTCCCATCCCATTCATTCAACTTTCGTTTCACACTTCACTTTGTTTATGCTTTGCTTTTTTCTTTTGAGTTTTTTTTTTAAAATATTTTATTAATTTGAATTCATTTTTTCTTGCACGGTTTCCAATTGGTCGCCTTTTCGGACTTCGATTCCGTATTTTGCTCCACCATTCCCGATTATTTAATTTGATTATCACATTATGATGGTACTTAATTGGGGCCTTCAAGTTAGGCAAATTTAGGATCTATCTCTAACACCATGTCAATTTCTCAATTCTTGTAACCATAAACAACTACTAATCAAATAAAAATACACTTCATCATAATTTAATATTATTAATTAAATTTAAGATTAATTTACTCTTTTAATTCTATTAATTCACATTTTTCACATATTATTTAAAACAGAAATGTTTGGTAATAAAAAAAAAATTAACCAAAAACAGTCATAACTTACCTTATTTAGTATTTATTAATTATTGTAACAATTAATGAATGCTAAATAAGACAAGTTCTGTCTCCCTAGTATTACTCGGTAAAAAATATTGTTGATTACATGTATTTTTCTTAATTAATTAATCAATTAGTAATGCTTCAGAGACCAAATTGATTTGATCTAATAGTTAGTTTATTAGTCCGTGATTTTGTATCAATGGCAAATTCTTAAATTGATCTTATGACAGCAAATTAGTCCTTAGATTGAAAGTTAGAAAATACCTTAGAAAAAAAAAAAAACTAGTAATGCTTCAGCATATATGATACACAATTGACAGTAAGAATACTAGAGATTACAAAACCATGATAATCTATAAGGATTTAGATTTGATTATATATGTGACATAAAAGACAAGATTGAGATGATCCTTGAAAGCAAAAATAGAAGAAGAAACAAGACTAGTACTGTGAAGCATAGTGGGTGATGAGTGACAAGGCATTGCTAGTGACCTGAGCAAGATTTACCATTCTAGCCCTGATGGAATCCTTCATCTTGCCATTGAGAGCGTTGCCAGCAAAGCCATCACCGCAGGTGCTGTCATCAGTCAAAGCAGAAGAGACCCAGGTCTCAACATTGCTGATGTGCCATCTGAAATCGTCACCCTTCACCTTGCACAGCTTCAGCTCCTTCAGCGACTTGCTCAGCCTGTCACAGCTGTCGCTGATCTCCTCTGCGCAGTCCTTGAGGGCCGCGTACTCTCTGGGCTTCAGGCCTCTGAACTTGTTGCACTTTGTCACAAATGCCCTTGTGGACTGGCTCCTGTTCAGGCTGAGTGTGAGGGCAGTTTGGACCAGCTCGTGAGGGTCTTGCTGGATCGTGTTTGCATACACGGACAGAGACTCCACACACACGTTTGGAAACGTCGTCGTACTGCAAGACGATTTTATGAAATTCGAAGGGCTTGCGCTCACATTCTCCGCTCTGAATGTGACTGAAATGACAGAGACAAGAACAAGCCAGAGAGAAAGATGCAAACCCTTTGCCATATTTTTTTATGTGGAGAAGATAAGGATTTGTAGTGTGGATTCTAAGACTGAGAAACCAAAGCGAATAAAGCCTTCATTATATAGAGGATCACAACTCACAAGCCCAACTTAACTTAATGTCTTAACCCAAAGTCTCCTTAACCATATCTTGTGTCTACACCTCTATGGGGCCCACTTGACAAAAATATACCCAAATTATTGGCTTCCTACTCTGTCCTTTTAGAAGAAGAAAAAAAAAATTGTTATACAAAGTTTTCTCCTATTATTTATTTTTGAGAAAAGGACAATAGGTCCCTAATCTTTTGTCTCGCGGACATTTTTGTCCATGACTAATGAAAAATATTTTTAAGTTCTTGACCTTCACAAAATTTAGACGGATTAGTCCCTGACGGAGATATTTGGACGGATCAATCCCAGATAGAGGCATTTGAACGGAGGGATTGATCCGTTCAAGTTTTGTGAAGGTCAAGGACTTAAAAGTATTTTTCAATGGTCAAGAACGAAAATGTCTGCGAGACAAAAGTTCAGTGACCTATTTATCCTTTTTTCTTTATTTGTTGGGATTGAAAGAGATGTGAAACCTAAATAAATTGAATTATTGTACAACAATAAAAGAACATTTCTGAAGAAGATGTATGGGAATGCAATTAGGGCACGGGGCAATCATTCATGAGATAAGGGTTGATATAACATGTAGTCATGTACAATACAATACAACTTTGTCTGAACTGGCACATGTGCCTCTGTTCCTTTCTCGCCAATTTTTTAAATATAAGTTCCTTTTCTCTGATGTACAAAATGGAAAATATCCTTCTTTGCATTATTTTATTCAAGTGGGAATCTCTACTATTGCCGACCGACGTAGCCTACAATTAGATTTTGCTAATTTAATCATTATAGTTGATTACTTGATTACATGTTACTTTTTTCGTCATCAAATTTCAAATTGGACCCATATAGCAGACAATATATACATGCTGCTTTCATCCATGATTCTATAGAGTCTGCAGCCACGTGATTTGGAACCTCATTTCCCATCAGTCATCACTATTCACTACAACTTGGACTAATAATCCAGAAGAGCGATGGATTATAGTTATTTTTGCATTAAACTTGCGAATAAATTTAGTTTCTTGATAAAATGAAATAAAAAAAATAATATTATGATCTTTTAAAAATTTATTTTTGACACCTTTTATAAGTGAAAAATAATTTATATATTTAATTCAACCTTTTGGAAAATGATAATCCATTTCCATACTCTTGGAATGGAATTGAAACCAAGGTTATGAAAACCGAACTGGTCATCGAACCGTTTTAGCTACTGATTCATTAGTTTATAGATTTAATCGATTCGACCGTAATTGAACTAAAAAAATCGTTTTATAATAAAATAATAAATAAAATATAAATAAGCACATGAAAATATAATTATAGTCTAATCTAAACTTTAAAATATCATTCAAGTAGGATCAGTTTTCCCCTGAACATTAGAAGTTTGTGACTGACTTTCGTTAGTCACGGGAGGAAGAGAACGTTCATTCGAAGCAGAATTAGTTTCAGCATTATTATTCTTAGGTAGTTCTTGGTTGATACTTTCGTCCATACCTAAACATTACCAACAATCCAACCCAATAATCTCAACTCTCAAGTGCACAACAAATAACATCCAAAATTATTCAAAATTATTCACAATTATCCAACAAACAACAAAATCCAGTTTAGTAAACAAACCAAAATCAGTTCAACTTCAGTAATCAGTTAATCACTAATCAATAAACAACAATTATTAACCAAATTTCACAGTTTTGGTGTTCATCATGTTGAATCACATATCAGTTTCAGTAATCACAGTTCATTTTAGTAGGATCAGAATCAGTTCACAGTTTCACACTACACAGTTCAAAGAAAAATAAAACAGGGAGACAAATTTCAAAGTTCACAGTTTTGATGTTCATCATGTTGAATCACAGTTCAGTTTCAGTAATCACTAATCAATAATCACAGTACAGTTTAGCTCCCTCCAATCAGTTGAGTCTTGAATCAATTCACAGTTTCACAATACACAGTTCAAAGAAAAATAAAATAGAAAAATAAAACAGGGAGAGTGGGAGACAGCGAAGGCACCTTCAAGGCTTCAACAGAACATGTAACAGGGAGAGTGAGAGTGAGGCGGTTGAAGACAGCGAAGGCACCTTCTTAGTTCGCGACGGCTGCTGCGGTGGCTCGACGGCGGTGGCTCGACCCGTGTGACGGTGTGACAGTGACTGAGTGAGGCGTTGGAAGTAGCTCAGTGAAGCCTGCTCGATGAGTGAGAACTGAGAAGCACAAGCACTGAAGCAGAGAAGGGAAGGCAATTAGGGATCTTAGGATTTTGGACATTTAGGGATTCAGAGAGAAAAAACGGCAGCGTTTTGTTGCCATCCAAAAAATCGGCCGAATCACGATTCGGTTCGACCGACCAATTACTTACCGGTTTGTCGGTTCAATTCCGATTTTTAGATTTTGCAGTTTGATAATTGACCGATTTGTCTTTTCGTCCGGTTCACAGTTTGATCGGTTCGAACTGATTTTCAGAACATTAATCGAAACTTTAAACTTGTGAGTGTAAATTAAAGTGTTAGGTAACTATTGAGGATTATTTATCATTTTTTTCAAATAATTAAATAAAAGACAAGATATGTATACTCATATAGTTTTGATATTTTTAATTTATTGTGTAGCTATATTTTAATTATAAGATATTAGGGATTGTGAATTTCATACAAACAATGTAATTTATCATGATATCAAATAATATTTATGATTATATTGATCTCCCGTATAAAGTACCCAAAAATAAAACTAGTATTTAAAAATTAAAACAAAGCAAGCAAATTTCCACAGTTTTTGTTTTCTATTTTTGGTGAAGACAATAGATTGAGTTTTTGTTTTTGTCAAAAGACAATATATAATGTTAAATCAGAAAAGTGTAAAATGCCTTGCAGCCCAATTTATAAACAAAAAAAAGAGGTAAAGCTAACCCAGTGTTTTTCATGAAGCCCATTATATAATACATTTTAAAAAACCCATTGAGACATGAATTGGGGCAATATATTGGCGCAAAAGAACTGGTCTCCACTCTCCGCTTGGGTGATCAGTCGCTTTGTTTGGATTTGTCAGTTTTATTTTTCTGTTTCGACAGTTAAGTCTTTATATTTAATGAGGTGCACTAAATAATAGAACCCACCAAATAGCCCTGAAGCCCAATTTCAAGTTGACGTTGATGCAAAAAATAATAAAAACACTATATGATATTTGAAGGTAGGATGGTATGTTACTGATTGCACTATATGAGAGTGGGGTACAAAGCAATTTATCATTATTAGTTTGTTCAGCTTATTTTTCAGCATAGAGTAGTGAACTGAAGAAAAGAGTAAACATATATTATGCTGAAATTCAATTTAGAGTTATGTAACCATTCTCGATCATCCACTTAAGGCTCCATTGATCATATTGACATTTGTAGGACCAATATGCCCATCCAAAGGTTGCACGTGAATACACATCCAATTGTGCTTTTGCATAGTTCTGATAATCTTCCTTTGATGCACCTTGCACGCTCCATGCACCAGTCCATTCCCCTACCAATATCATAATAATGTAACTATCATGATTGTATGTTCAATAATATTATTGGTTAGAGTTTAGTTTGTATCTTACCAACAAAACTAAGAGCATTAGTTGAAGAGACACCGCTGAGATCCGAGGCTCTTTGATTTCTTATGAAGTCAATGTTTTGTTGTGCGTTCAGGCTATTGAAGTAATCGGAATAAAGATTGTAGTAATGCACATCAATAACTACATTATTAAAACCTTGGACAAATGAGAGAAGTACTTTAGAATCATGATCCAATGGGTTTGACATGATGACATAAGCACTCTGGCTATATCTCCTCACAGCATCATAAGCTTGCTTGTAATAGTTTTTGAGGCTATCTAGATTGACACCCGACGGCTCATTCATCAATTCTATTCCTCCTAGGCTTGGATTGCCACCGTATCTGTTAATAAAAAAAAAATCAATTCTTCAAACCATAACACAACATTGAACATATGTATGGTACAATTCTGTTTAAGTAAAATAATACCTTCGTGCTAAGAAGTCAATGACTGAGACTGTGTTTGGTATGTATGAATCTCCCCATTCTATATATCCATCTCTTGCCCCACTGTGATCATTGCCGTTCTGAGAACCTTGAACTGCATGCAAGTCCACTATCACCTTCATCCCATGCTTTCTGCGAGTAACAAATAGTCAGGTGATGGACACATATAGAGGAAGATGAATTAATGGATACTCACTGCGCCCATGTAAAAGCATTGTCCAAAGCTGCCAAAGATCCCCCTACAAAAGGCTTAGGTGGATTCGGGTCTTGTGCTATCCACCATCCAACGGGTATTCTAACTGCAGTTAATCCATTTTCAGACATGAATCTGAAATCATCTTCGGTTATATATGCATCCCAGTGATTCTGCAGGGAAGGCATGAATAAAATGAGTTCAACAAGTCTCGTAGTTTGTAAGAAAAATTGTAAATTAGATTTCTTACATGCATGACTTGAGGAGCTCTAGCAGGGCCATAACCATTGGTAAGTTGATACTCTCCTTGTAACTGATTTGCAACTTTATCATTTAAACGAAAGACAGAGGGGTCATTCTCATCCCAATTAGTGCCTGCATAATCTGCTGTCACTGATGTCTCCGATTGAACCTTCACACACAAGATTTTAGAGATATTTTCAAAGTAAATGTACTTATCCAATATGAATAGCTTGATGATGGAGTAAGTAGTATATTACCTGCAAGAACAGACCGTTAGATGCTTTGATTCTAATTTTGTTGGGGTCGTTGCTATTTCTTACAATCTGAAATGTTTCCGGGTTGCTAGGCGAGTTGGAAACTGCAACGATTTTGTTTCCACTGCCTTGATTTTCTAGCCCAAGAAATTGCTTGTTAAACACTCTAAAATTGAAAGATGTGTCACTGACCCTCCATAGCTGCAAAAAAGCACAGGACAGACTGAAATTCCAAAAACATAAAAAATGGATCTAAATGGAATTCTTTCAGATAAAGCAACATACCTTGAATGTTTCCCAACCTGAAGCTGAAGCACGGTTGGCAACAAGATCAGCTCCTCCTCCATTTTCTGCTGCGAGATATTTCTGGAACTTAGTGGACATTAGCTGCACTTGAGTTCCATCCTGAAATCAACAAAAATCATAAGCAGTTCTGTTAAATTTGCAAATGAAGTGGACCCTAATAAAGAAAGAGTCATACCAAGAGATCTTTGTTGACAATTCCATCAAAGAGAGAAGGTTTCATCCATCCCTCAGCAAGCAACCAGTTTCCTAGATTCACAGCTTTGTATGGCAAATTCTGTGCAACAAGAACAGAATGAGGAGGGTGTGAGAGGCATAAAGCCAACAAGAAGGCAAACAAGTATCTATATGCCATTCTAAATTGTTTTGTGAATAAGATTGTAAGAATCACATAGTATTTATAGCCATGGTTTGTAAATCAACATCATACAATAAAGCACATTATGTTAGTATTAAAAGAGAAAAGACAAATTGTAATGACTTGACCCAAGTGTGAACCAAATTCAGATATTCATATTATTAATTACTAAGTAGGCACCCCTGTCATAGGCACTAATAGAGCCACTGGCCAATGGCCATGGTCAAATGTGGATATAATCACATCGAAACGCATAATGAATGAGAGAGAGTATCAGGAAGAATGAACCCATTTACAAGCCTTTTTTGCCCAAGTCGTCACGAAACTAAAATGGTTAATAAGAAATCGTTAGTCATCTTTCTTTCATTAAAGAAACAACAACTATCTTTGGATAATCTAACTAAGAATTCAGCCTCAACAGTTACAGGGTGGAAGTTTCTCAATGAGCGTAATCTACACGGTCAATGGACTAGTGGGCAGTGCCAGCAGGAAGTGGGCACCACACTTTACAACTCCATTACTCCAACACAAGTTGACGCAA
Organism: Arachis hypogaea; assembly: GCF_003086295.3. NCBI lineage: Eukaryota > Viridiplantae > Streptophyta > Magnoliopsida > Fabales > Fabaceae > Arachis > Arachis hypogaea. Next base: position 400,183 of record NC_092054.1, on the reverse strand, counting down.
AAGAACAAAAAATATCAATGCAATAGTGGCATTGAATTGAACAATTATTAAAGCATGTATTGCACAAATCTGGGCTGAAGATAATTATTAAAGCATGTTTGGCACAAATCAGGGCTGAAGATACTATACTAGCGAGATTTAGGAATCCATAATTTCATGTCTCCAAATTAAAATTTAATAGACTCACAAATCACTAATCACACACTAATCAGCACACATAATCTCAGCCTCTCTCAAACTATTTGCCTAATGATAGTGCTAGGCCTTACATGGCTGCAAAGGAGGACCACACAAACAATCATTTCCGGCAAAGGCACTGGCTGGGAACTGAGTCTTTGGAATCTGACCACAAAGATGGTTATAACTGACGTTCAGCTTCTGAAGCCCAACCACACCCTTAGGAATCTTTCCAAACACCGAATTTCTAGACAAATCCAAGTACTTGAGCTTCTCCACGATCCTCAAACCTCCCATGTCGAACTTCAATTTGTTCCCCGAAGCCCAGAACCCTACCAAATAGTCTGTTCTGTTCAGCAATCCAATGGCGCTCCCTGAGATATCGTTTCCGGAGAGATCGATGTAGTCGTAGAAGTAAGTCTCCGAAGGCTTCCAATCATCCAGCTTCATCCTTATTCCACACTTGGCCAGCTTCAACGAGTAGATAATCGGAGACGAAGTCACCCACTTGGGGATTGTTCCCAGGTGCAAGTTGTTGTTCGACAAATCCAGAGATTCAATTCCTTTCACGTTCATCTCGGGGAACGGGTCTACCAGCAAGTTGTTGGAGAGGTCCAGGTTGAAGATCTTCGTCAAGTTCTTGAAGCTCTGCGGCACGCTTCCCGTGAATCGGTTCGAGGAGAGATCGAGTGTGTCGAGAGCCTTCATTTTCCCTAGAAAATCAGGGATTTTCCCGGAAAGCGAGTTGTGTCCCAGTTCCAGGTATCCCAGTGTTGGTGCCAGCGTGGCAATCGACGCCGGAATCGTGCCGGAAAATTTGTTCCGAGAAAGTTCTAGAATCCTGAGGTTCTTTAACGAAGTGAAAAAATCGGGAATGTTACCACTGAGCTGGTTGCCTTGCAAACTCAGATATGTGAGGTTCTTGAGGTTCCGAATCCCGTCTGGGATAGCACCGGTGAGGAGGTTGTCGCCGAGTTTGAGCTGAGTGAGCTGAGTCAACAGGGATAGTGAACTCGGCACTGTTCCGGTTAAGCGGTTGCCTTGGAAGCTGAAGGCGCCAAATTTTCGAGTGGAGTTTCCAAAAGAATCGGGTATGCGACCCGAGATCTGGCTGTTCTCGATGTAGATGTATTCGAGGTTGGGCATATTGAGGAGGAAACCCGGGAAGGGACCCGATATGTTTCGGAGATTAGTGAAATAGATACCGTCGAGAAATTGGAGCTTTGAGAGGGAGGACGATATGGTACCCGATAAGAAGCTATTGGGTTGGTCGGGTTGACCCGCAATAGAAATGCTTGTGACCCGTTTGTTTTCAAATAGGCAGTTGAGGCCAGGCCACGTGCAACAATCGGTCCCGCGTATCCATTTGCTGAGCATCCCAGATGGGTCTGATTTGATACCCGATTTGAAGCCCAATAGGCCTGCTTCGTCATCCGGGTGGCATTTTGCTGCATCGGCCTTGAGGTGTAGCGGTGTGAAGATGGTGAAGAGGATCAAGAGTGTTGTTGTTGCAGTGAGGATGCTCATTTTTATTTCTGAGTTCTACTTAGTTTTGCAAGCTTATGTTAATATGTTATATAAGAAAAGAAAAGAAAAGAAAAGGTAGTTGCAATTATTGACTATGAATATAAATGCATGATTATCCAGATCTGGGGTTCTGTCTTGGAAGCATTGGTCAGTGGATATCTACCATCTAGCTGGAGGGAGCCTCCAGAATTGACGCATTTATACTTTTCTTTTGTGTAGTGCAAGTGCTGCAACGTGGTTATGGTTCCACTTTCCACACACTACTTCTTGCTTTGCATTGTCCCAGTTTGCAGTACACTGTGGCACGTAGCCTTCTTGAACACTTCAAAATTTTGTCAGCTCTTATCTTAAGATATTGTTTTGAAAATCCTCCTACAAATCTTTTGTTTCGACATCTCTTTCCTCTTGCACTCAGTTTTATATTAAGCATTGACAATTAACCACTTTTTTTTAGTATATTACCGACATCTAAACTTTGTACATTGCTATACGTTATGTTTTAGCTATTAAATTTAACCTATGAGATATCCTCTGTTCACATTATTTAGTATTTTTATTGTCTATCTATATTTTTTCTATGTTTTAATACCTTTGTAAATTGTTATATAGCACTTCTAAAAATAAACTTAGTTGTACCCCATGACGTTTGCAATCCTGTGCATGCATTGCTTGAATATTGGAAGAATCCAATATCTTCTTTTCGTGGTAGCCAAACTAATTATCCTATTTTTTTTTTAATTTTAGAATTTGTCAGCAGCGATTAAACTAAAATATTAGTTAAATAACTTCACTTGCGTATTTGTTTGGACATATGAGTATCAACTCTCAAGGTTAGTTCTTAGTTTACTTTGTGGCTTTGTGCTAAGCCTCAAGCACAATAAAGCCCAAGGTTCTGAAAATCAAACCAGTTCAACCGAAATAATCATTTTATAATAAAATAATAAATAAAATAACTAACAATTTTATAATAAAATAATAAATAAAATAACTAACAGGTAACAGCAAGGTTCTCAGAGTAACTAACAACAATTATTCAAAATTTGTTACAATAAAGAATAAAACCATAAAAAGATGTACTATCTTCTACATTCCAATCAAAGAAAATATCTAATATGTTATTTTCCAGAGGAAAATATAAAAAATAAATTACAGAAAGAGCAAGTGATTATTCCATGCCACTGTTTCACAGTAACTTCACAACTGTTTTATTTGCAAAACAAAATCATTCACAAATCACAACATGAACTAATACTAGAAAGAAAAAGAAAACTTTCATGGCCAATTAGATAGAATTGCTTGCATATTTAGAAAAGAGTAATCACCCAAATTTTGGTTTAAAAGAAACAATTTGGTTTTCAAAAGTATATACATTGTTCTATTCCACATATCTCTAATAGAAAAGAAAAGAATAAACTACTCTACTTACTAGTTACTACCAAAATTTGATACCTTTTATCTACCAATATGCAACAATACAAAGGCCATGAGATCAAAGGCATACAGATCACTACGACTTAGTGAGGAATATGAAAGAATATATTCACACATTAATAAACAAAATTTCGATATCCAATTTAAAAAAGAAACTAAAAAGTTAATTCCTAAAGTGGGTCACAAGATTTACATCCTTAATTATCACATGGCTAACCTCAGAGAGAAGGTCCAAGCATGGTGGTAGAATCTCTTTGGAAGCAGGGATTGAGCCATACTAAACCAATAGGAGGGATTGAGCCATACTAAACCAATAGGAGCAATTTTAACATGGCAGGTTTAACATGACAGGAGCAGTTTTAACATGGCAGGTTTTCATCTTCGACTCAATGAACAATTTATTAAATCAACAACAGCAAAAACACAATATAACAATCAAAAGGTAAAGAACAACACCAAAACAATAATTTATCAAATTAAAAAGTTAATAAGATCAATTAAAACTGAAAATCAAAATAACAAGAACAATTAAAATTTTAAACTACAGCAAACCAACAACAAAATAAGAACTAGAAAACATACTAATCATGAAAACAACAATCAAATAAAACAATATCTGAATAATTAATACAAGAAAGAACAAGAAGAAGGAGAAAAAATCACCCTACGATAGAGCAGTTCTGAAATTCAAACAGTACAGGGAGAGGGAGAAGCTTTAAAACGCGACGGAAATGGCTGAGCGGAGGCTGAACAATGGCTGAACGGTGGCTAAAAGGCAGCGGAACAGAGGCTCGAACACGCGGCGTAGAGAACTGAACAGAGAGCTAAGCAGCTCGAACAAGGGTTGGCCACAAAACAGAGGCAGAACCACAGAAGCTTGGCCAAAAAGGAGGCGGACGCGCGGCGAACAAGGGCGACGTTGCGCCGAAGCTGTAGCAATGCGGATGGCGGCGGTGGCTGGACGTTGAGGAACGGCGGCGAGAGAGGGCTGCTATGGTGCTTCCTCCAAGCTGCGTTCGAGTTCTCTTCGATTCCAAGAGGGTGCTGCGGGTTAATGGTTAGGGTTCCTCTAACCAACGGCGCCGTTTTGAGCAAATTTCAGAAAACCGGTTGGGCGGGTTTGTTGCTCTGTACGGTGCGGGTCGGTTTCCCGGCCCAACCCAAGTCCAAAAAATATGTTTAGTGGCTTAAACCCTTTAAACCCTAATCCCTGTTTTGTATTGGATTTCAATTGCTAGCTTTAATATTTTTCCCTCTTTTCGTCACGAGATTTATGACCTGAAGCTCGATTCCTTGACTGCTTTTCAGTTTCATAAACTTGGGGGATTCTTCCCTCTTATGGAACTTGAGTTCTGAAACTAAAGTGAAGATCTATTTGTTGACAGTGAATAGGATGGATCACTTTGCGGGAGCTGAAGAGCATCTTGCTCAACAAAGACTGAGGCAGAAGCTTGATGAAGTCAATGTAGCTGCTCAAAATAACCTTGCCCCTATCCAAGACCATGTCAATTTCACTCTCCAGGTTTCTTCTTTATTGACTGCTTCAATACAATGACAAATTTTGCACTTGCAAGCTTCCTATTCTATATAGTTCATTGTTTCATTGGATTTGACCTTTCCAGAAAGCATATTTCAAATGTGCGTATGAGTGCTTTGATAGGAGCAGAAGGCAGGAAGAGATAACTAATTGTGTCGAAAATTGCAGTATTCCTCTTGCTAATGTTCAACAGACTTTTGATACTGAGATGCAAAAGTTTCAGGTAAGTCTCTCTTTCCTTTCTCAACTGTTGTTGCTTCTTTAATTGCAAAAGTATTGTGAATTTATTTAATAGACAAGTCTCAATAGTACAATCAACGATTAATTGTCTTTATTCTAGGTAATCTGTTTCTATCCACTATTGATTATAGGGTTTACAAACATAAAAATTGGATCCAATTCACACTTTAACTTTTTCAACACTATTTGATGAAAATTAATGGTTTGTTGTAAGAAATAGAGCAGATATGTATGCATGCATCTTCGAAAATTTTGCATTGGAAGATCTTTGGACCTCCAAACCATTTAGTTTGATTTCCTATTGAAGATATGGTATTCATAGATCCATGTAACTTACCTCACCCTGTAGTAAAACGCTTAGTAGTTTTTGTTGTTGATTTCTCATTATTTGGACAATAAATACCTTGTTTTGAACATGGTGCAGGAGAAATTGAATAGATCTCTGATGGTATGTCAAGATAGGTATGAGTCTGCAAAGCTCCAGCAGAAAGGTGGGGCCATGAATGATATGGTTTCCTGTGCTGATGAGGCGATCCAAGACAGCATCAAGATGCTACCACTTCTTGCTAATAAGTTGAAATCCTCCTTTGGCATTAAGGACAATGACTCCTTCTAGCTCCATTTTTTTGTATCCAAAGATTTAGTTATTATTGTAGATGGTGCAAATTTGCAAGATATTATTTTGTAACTCTATCTAGAGTACACAAGATTTTGCTGGATTTCTGTAGTTAGAATGCTGGGAAAGCTTGATTTATCAATGACTTGAAGCAATAATTATGTGCATTTCGTTAGGTTTTATTTCGCTACCTTCAAATGTAACATTGTATACGATGTGATCATTTTAAATTTAATCGCAAACAACTTCACCCGTGCAATCTAGCCACCTGTTCTTTAAGCGGAATGCAAGCTCAACAATGCTGCATGAGTTTCTCCATTGTTTTGTTCTTCAGTGGTATGGTACACTAACGTGAAAAGATTATTATAAACTGATCATAGGTGGTGATTTTTATTGTGGGGAACAACTTAATGTTTCGTTTTATCGTTTGACTTTAGGAACTTTATATTTTAGTAGAAGTTGAAACTGTGAAAGATATATCAATGATTGTATTAATATGAGGCCCAATCATTTTCTTTTTTCCCCCTCGACAAACGATTTTTTTTCTCCCCAAAAAGAAAAGAGCTTCTCTTAATATTAAGTGCTTGTTCCAGTGCTATTAACATGATAAAAAATATTTTTTATTTTTAGTATATTTGATAAATTTTTAATATAAAATAAAATATTAAAAAATAATTTTTTTAAAAAGTTTTTTTTTAAAATAATATTTTTATATTATAAATAAACAAATAATATTTTTATATTGTATCCAAATATAATTAATAGATAATTTTTTTTGCATAAAATATCTAAATATAAAATTATTTTTATTTTTTTAAAAATTTTTTAAAAATAAATAATTAAAAAAAAATCTCAAAAACTTACCCTACCAAGCCCTAATATAATTTTTAAAGTGGTTAAAATTTTCTTTTTAAAAACTTTTCCAAATACAATGAAAAATAACCATATAAACAGACTTTGAATCATAGAGTTTTCTTGACCGGACATAAATATATGATTGCAATCGATATATTTTCGTGTAATTAATTTAGGTGTAAGTGAAGATAAGCAGAAGTGAACAGAACTAGAAGTAGCTAGAAGAAGAGGAGGCAGCAGCAGAGTTTGGTGAAGTAGTATCTAAGCCTGAATTACCAGATATGTACTTCCTCAGTCCTCATTTCTTCTAATTTGGGCGAATTTTCTTGCTCAGCGTATATTTCCGGTGACAATTGTAACACACAAACAATGCAAGCAGCATCTCTATCTCAAACCTTCATCGTAAATCCAACTCCACAGGTTTGTTCCTCTTCTTCTATTCCGAGAGAAGACAGTAATCGTAGTTTGTTTATTTTTAAAATACATATTTTGTGGCAGCTGCAGGTGGCCAGATGCAAGCAGAGAGTAGATGAGTTCATAATCCCCACCATGAATTTTACACATGTGCCTCCTTCATGGAAGCTTAGACATGCTGCAACAAAAAGGTACTGCTGCTTTCTTTATTTCAAATTGCGTCATTGTTTGTGCGAGTTCAAACTGCTTAAATTCATTCATATTAAATTTGAAATGTCCAGGGAACACGTTAGATGTCTTCCTAATGCTGCCGTTTTATCAGGTGCTAGTTTTTCTTAGGTCAAAGCATGCTCATTTTAATTGAAACTCGTGATTTTTATGTGAACAATTTCTCTTGGACTTCGGTTTTTCTTGTTGTAGATGCTGAAATTACTTGTGCACAGTTCGAGGAGTTCTCTGTCTCTGTTGGTGACATCAGTGATTCTAAAGAACTAAAGGTACATGCAGGCACAAACTCTAATCGAAATAAGTTTAAATGATTAGAGAAGGAATATGCAGGGCCAGCAGGGCAGAATCATGACATAATTGTTTAGATATATGTACAATATGATAATTACATTATTCAATAATAAGCATATGCAAGCTCATGATTTTGCTCAAAAGCATAGTGTGTGTTTGGATAAGTAATGTGCAATTGGCTGTTAAATTGTCCCACACAATACATGTAATTTCTAGGGTTGCATAGTCATGGTTTCCTTATGCCTGTAAATTTTAAATGGTGAATGCTTTGTTTAAATGCTTCTGTTCAGATAAGCATAAAGGTATCTGGAAGCAAAACTCAACAGATCTTTGATGATGTCTTTGGGAAAATGGTTGCAGCAGCACAGCCGATTCCGGGATTCCGAAGAGTAAAAGGAGGTGAAGTATCTGTCGACTTATATATGAAGAACACTCTATCAAGTTTTAATTGTGTGGATTTATAGCTAAATTGAAGTGTAATGAATTTCCATGGATTCCCGAGCTAATAGCAAAAAAAAAAAAAAAAGAAAAGAGAGAGAGAGAAAAGGATAGCCAATGAAAAAGATTGACTGAATCTATAACTGCTCTGGAACATAATTTTAGTTTCCTTTGTCACTCAACTTGAATTTTTCTTTTGTTCTCATGGCGAATTGCTGCTCCAACAATTTGGGGACTGCCAGGAAAAACACCAAATGTAAGTATCCATAGTCATCAATTCTCTGTTTTAGTCTTCATTGGCTATGTTGTTGTTGGCATTTGGCACTGGTTTGTCATGAAATTTTGAATCAGATAGATAATCTTTTCTCCATTTTCTCTTCCTTCTTAATGTGAACAATATGTGTGGTATGTTTAGATAGAATTGAGGGACCAGTTATGCTCTGTTGTTGATTCAGCTGTATAGGTCTTTGATACAAAGGAGATTAATTCAATTTTATGTTTTTGCCATATGTTGTGTTAAACAGATACCAAAAGAAATTTTATTAGAGGTGCTTGGGCCATCAAGAGTGTACAAGGAAGTTATCAAGAAAATTATCAACTCAACTGTAGCTGAGTATGTGGAGAAGGTATTTTGCCATATGCTATATTTGGATTAGGTTGCTTCTGTGAAAAGTATTTAACATTAATATCAATATGTAATGATTGCAGGAGCAGTTGATGGTTAGCACTAACCTGAGAGTTGAGCAAAGCTTTGAAGATCTTAAAAGTACCTTTGAAGAGGGACAACAATTCAGCTTTGATGCTGTGGTTCAGCTTCAAAAGTAGAAGCGAATTGCATCTGTTTATTCACACTCCATCTGTATCTCCTTCAATGTGATAGTTTCCATCGTTACAAAAGATTGTTATTGTCATAACTACAATTCCATCTACAAACATTACAATCTAATGGATGAAACTAAAACCATAAAGAAGAACCCGGTGAAGTGTGAACTAACACAAAGCGAATGAGAGATTGCTATGAGATAATGTACCTTGCACTATTTTTAATTCTTGGAACAATAATGTAATGAACAGAGCAACACTATTAACACTATAACACAAGCTTACTATTTCATGTAGATGTATAATAAAGCTTATTATGAAATGATTAAACACTTGTTTTTCTTTTATATAGCATAGTGGGTAAACATGGTTCAACCGTTTAAATCCTGACCATTGAAAAATACTTTTAAGTCTCTGACCTTCATAAAATTTGGACGGATCAGTCCCTGACGGAGGTATTTGGATGGAGGGATTGATCTGTCCAAATTTTGTGAAGGTCAGGGACTTAAAAGTATTTTTCAATGGTCAAGGACAAAAATGCCTGCAGAATAAAAGATCAGGACCTATTTGTCATTTTTTCATATATATATATATATATATATATATAAGAAGCAGCAGCGCGAGGGAGGAAGCACAGTCATGACGATGGTGGGGAAGCTTTTGAGCAGAACGTTGAATGTGTTCGGTGAGAGGCGAAGAAGCTTCTCTTCGTCGTCGGGTCTGTATGGGTTCCCTCATTTGAAGACCCCCAAAGGCTTCGAATCTTTCGTCGATGAAGCCATTCAAAGGTTCCCTTTCTACCTCTCTTCTTCTTCTTCTTCTTCTTCTTCTTCTTACTTTGTGACTCTCAGGTCTGCGGAACTCATCGCTTACATTTCCACCGCTCCTCCAGCTGCAGATATCATGCGTACAATGGACGAGATTTCTGACACAGTACGCTCTTCTTGCTTGCTTGATTTTCCCTTGTACCTTACTGATTGATGCATCTCTGCGTGTTCCTGATCAGGTGTGTTGTGTTGTGGACTCTGCTGAACTGTGTAGGCACACTCATCCAAACAGGGAATTTCTTCAAGAGGCCAACAAGGCTTCCTTCAGAATCAATGAATATCTACATGTGAGCTGACGGGTGATCCTCACTCCTCCTCCTTAATGCATCTCACAATATTAACAAGAAAATATCTCATCTTGTAGCATCCACTTATGCTTTCTTTCTTGTACAGTATCTCAATACAAACCATGATCTCTACAATGCCGTCAAGAAAGCCGAGCAGGAGTGTCATATGCTCTCTGAAGAAGCTCAAAGGGGAGTTCGAAACTTGCGTGCTGATTTTGAAAGGGGTGGAATTCATCTTTCCCCTGGTAACCCATATTGCTCTTGATTTCATGGTTATGTTCTCGGAAATTGTTGCGGCACATTTCATGCGTTAAAAAATCTTTCTTTAAATGACGTGCTTTCTTTTGCAGAAAAATTACATCGCGTAAACTCACTAAATGTTGAAATTTCTCAACTATCCAGACAGTAAGTGTGTTTGTAAATGATACTTTCTTAACTTGACATCTCTATGCTTGTGGTGAACAACCAATACTTTGTCTCAGTGACACTATTTCTGTAAATTGTGATTGATTGGAGTTGGTAATTTATTTTAAAAATTTATCTTGTCTGATCTCGGCCCTGTAAAAAGGATCTAATGTACTCTATATTTTTGTGTACTTTGTCATTCTTTTTCTTTGTCTAACAAAAAATATGTGAATTTTCGACTCACTTAATGCTTCGCTACTTGTACTCCATAAGAGTAAATTTTAACGTGTCTGAATCATGTCCTATTTTGTGCTTTTGATCTGTTTGCATTTTGTTATGTTTTATTTGGGTAGGTACAATGAAAATATTGTCATGGATCCAGGAAATGTGGATATATATCCTTCATCACGCATACCCAAAAGTTTGCATTATCTTGTTAAGCCTATCTATCGGTCAGGTTCTTCAATAGTTACAGGGTCCAACACTGTCCTTAAAGAGAAAGGATATCAAATTACAACAGACCCACAAACTGTTGCCGCCATCCTACAGCACTCATCAGATGATGAGGTAATTTTCTATTTGATGATCTCAAAGTTTACCGTGGTATGTTAATACCCAGAGTGATAATTATCAAGTATCCAGTAAGTTTAGCCAAAGTAGAAAAAAGCGTTTAGAACCTCACTAAATCTTATGAGAAACTTAAACTTACTACCCATAAAACTAAAGCACCGATGAATTCTTTTGGTGTTCTTAATGAGCCTAAATAATGAACTAAGACTTCATCATTTGTTTTTTTGTTTTGTTTTGTTTTGTTATGTTTTTAAACATAAATCCTCACTGTATTTTAAGGTAAGGAAAATGGTATATATACAAGGAAATTCTGTTCCACATGCAAATGTTGAAGTTCTGAGAAGGCTTATATCTGCTCGACATGAAATAGCTCAGGTTTGTATCTTCGTTTGGCACTCTCACTCCCTTTAAGCCTTTACTTTGGCACCACAGCCTAAGTTTCTATGTTATCTATATTATTCATTGAATGTGAATATTTGGAGCACATGATTCATATGCATGTGAATATCACACATATCTAATTATCTATGCTGCTATAGGCATGGATGTGCATTGACTCTTTCCATTTTATGAATTACAATTAAGGTAGTCTGACTTCTTGCAGGTTGAAGTTTTATAATCATTGAAAAAGTGGATAGAATTTCATCATATTGACTTAGCTTAATAGTTTTCACAAGTATTTCCCACAAAGCTTAATGTTTATTCTGTTTTGACTATTACTCAATGATTTGACCATCTAGTCATTTGATCTAGATGATGGGGTGTAAATCTTATGCTGAATTTGCCGTTAAGCCTAACATGGCTACGACACCAGATGTTGTTAGGTCATTTTTACTTGAGATGAGCAAGATGGTGCAGGCAAAGTCTAAAGAGGTATGGCTTCCTTTTTGGCATACTTTCTAGATTTGAAAGGCGTTTTATCCTAGTGGTTTGTGCTTGTACCTGAAAGGAGGATTTTCTCTTTTCCTTATAATCTTAGGAGTTTGAGTTACTTACAAAATTCAAAAGAGAAACGTTCGGTCGAAGTGATGGAAATTTGAGGGCATGGGATGAGGCATACTACATGACTATGATGAAGTCCTCTACTTATAAGTTGGACAATTCGGTAAATGCAATACACCTGCATGATATGGTTGTCATTTATGCCTACCTAGAATTTTTTGTTCTTTTCCTTAATGGAAACATCATGTGTACAGGTTGTAGCATCATATTTTTCTTTATCAAACTGTATTGAGGGTTTGAAGGTGCTGGTGCAGTCATTGTTTGGTGCAACCTTTCATAACATCCCTCTGGAACCTGGTGAATCATGGGATCCCCAAGTGCTTAAACTGTCTCTTCATCATCCTGAAGAGGTACATGTGTAGAAACATAAATCAAACATTAATGTTTCCATAATTTTAACTTTTTGTTTAAAGTTCCTATCTATCACTCTGAATGGTTTTTGGTTGAAATTTAAGTAAATATAGCAATATATCTACATTTTATGTTATCTGAGCTTATTATATATGTTACTCTGTCTCCATTGGAGAATGCAAAATAAAATAAAAGATAATAAAATAAACTTTCATTTGGTCTACTGACTGCCAAATGTCCAATTACTCCAGGTAATTTATATTGTCAATGATGATGAATATCAAAACCTACTTATGTGTAACTTTTCATGCAATCAGTTTGAAATCCACTGAAGCTCAACCTCATTTCAGGGTGATTTAGGATATCTGTACCTTGATTTGTACTCGAGAAAAGGAAAGTATCCTGGTTGTGCTCATTTTGCAATTAAAGGGGGTCGCAAGATTTCTCAAACGGAATACCAACTTCCAGTACGTGAAAATTTATTTATTCTCAATCAGATTTGGACATTTAGCTAGCAATTATTGTTTTCTCTTTATGTCACTCAAATATGTGGTTCCTTTTTATGTCCAACTCTTTTATATGAAGAATTCACCTTAGAGAATTCAGAAGAGATCATAGAGAGAAGATATACATCCTTCTGTGGTAAAAGCAGGAGGCTTTTACAAAGAGAAAGGGAAAGTGAAATAAACAAGAGACTATGAGAACATTATTTCACCAATTGATCAAAATAGTTTAGCATTTCATTGTCTTGTATTTTACTAATACAGAAACTACACAAGGAGATACTACAAGTAACTAATTAATAACCCATAAGAGTTTACTTAATATTCCTTGGTGCTCCCTGTTAAGTTGAAAGCTCGTTATATTTTTCTTTACAAACTGCTGATTATTCTGGTTGCTGTCTGATTATGAAAAAATTGCAGGTTGTAGCTCTTGTTTGCAATTTTCCACGTTCACGAAGCCCATCAGCTGTGAGGCTTAATCATTGGGAAGTGGAAACTCTATTTCATGAGTTTGGTCATGCTCTTCATTCATTGCTTTCAAGAACGGTATTTTCTTGAATTTCTCGTGAGTTTGAATATACAGACTTTGCTTTCACTCCAAAGTTTTCCCTCTTGTTTTGTTTTTGCTGTGGATTTCTTATGCTCAGCCATTTTCAATTCAATCTTTTTCGTTACCTAATAAAAATAAAAATAAGAAATCAATAACACGTTGAATAAACACCAGAGACTATTACAAAATAAAGTAGGATTCATGAGTAGGGAGATTGAAGCATAGCCCAGGAGCTAGTAATTATTCCCCACAGATTTATATGGACAACATGTTAAACATTTTCAATTATCTGTAGTGTTTAATTTATAGCACTTAGATATCTTTTTCGTTAGATATTCTGAAGGCATAAATTCAAACATGACTGGAGCAAATTGAGATAATCTATAATGATATTGTTTAAATTATCTTTAGAATTTCAAATTTGAACTGTATTGATGTGTTGTACAATGAACTAACAAGACTGAGGTTACTTGAAAATAGAAAAGTTTGCATCTAAGATTGCTCTCATTGCAGTATGCTTTCTTGTTGTTCTTATTGCAGGATTACCAACATTTTTCTGGCACCAGAGTGGTCCTTGATTTTGCAGAAATACCATCCAACCTCTTTGAGTGAGTAGAATGGCTGCAATAACCTTTGTTTTCTTTTGAAGTTGTAATTCGTAGAAGAAGAGCGATTCAGACAAACTGTTTGGTGGGAATCAGGATATAATAATTAAAGGAAATTATGGATGTCTGATTTAATAGATAAGCCTCTATTGCATTGTTTAATGATTTAAAATAGGGAGAAATTGTTGCTGTTGCTAAATAAATTAGGTAACCACTTATCTGCTCACGTCATGGCTTTTGATTGACTTCATGGTATTTTTGGCGGATAGATACTATGCATGGGACTATCGAGTTCTGAAAAGATTTGCTAGACACTATTCAACGGGTGAAGAAATCCCTCGTAAGCTGGTGGAGTCAATGAAGGGTGCCAAAGATATGTTTGCTACCACTGATCTGCAGCGTCAGGTGTTTTTTCCTTTCGCTCTTTTATTTTAAATACCTATATTGCGCACTGGCTGGTGTCTTAAGTCAGTAAAGCATGACATATTTTTTAATATGTGAGAAGACATAACATAATTAACATAGTTTGTGTTTTCTGTCAGATATTCTATGCCTTGGTTGATCAGACACTTTTTGGAGAGCAGCCACTCCCTTATGGAGACACTAGTTCTGTTGTTGCTGAACTGAAAAGACAGCATACTTGTTGGGAACATGTGGAAGGAACACACTGGGAGGCCCGATTTAGTCATCTCCTTAATTATGGTGCAGGTTGGTAGGCCTGAGGCTCTGATAAATGTTGGCCTGCCACTTCAAATTATTTTTCCATTTAAGTTGAAGGTTCTGTTATACTTATTTTCTTTTTTGGAGCAGGGTATTATAGCTATTTGTATGCCAAATGTTTTGCTGCTACCATATGGAAGAAGTTGTGCCAGGAGGATCCACTATCACTAACTACCGGATTCGCTTTAAGAACGAAATTCCTACAGCATGGTGGAGCCAGAGATCCAGCTTCTTTGTTAAATGATCTCGTAGGTGATGGGATATATAGGCATTGTAATGGAGGGATAATCCCTGATATTTCAAGTCTTTCTGATGAAATGAAACTGGTTGAAGAATATCAGCAGCAGGTTCATTTGTTATGAGGCTTTCTTATAGTTTGGAGTGTACCTAACTAGCACCCTGAAAAGTTATCAAGACAAATGAGGCAGCACTATCGGGCGACTAAGTTCTGCAGTTCTACTTTTTAGACCAACCTGAGGAGGTTTTATCTTTAGGGCGTCGAACTATTCTATAAAAAGAAATGGAGCTTGTTTATGGTCTTTGTTTACATATACTCTTTTTGTATGAAGTTTCATTCATTCATTTGATTAAGCCTGAAGAAGCTAAAAAGTATATTGTCCTCCAGAGTGGGGGAAAATTGATTCTTTTTCAGAGTACAATTAAAGCATATTCAATGTCCACTGTATCTTTATTATTTTTTCTATTGCATTCTCAAACTTATTTTAACAAATAACAATGGGAAAATCAAATGGAAGGGTTACGTTGGAGATAAAAGTGCATCGAAAACAACTTCAATAACGTAAGATGCATGCAAGAGATAACTGTTGCTTTAATTATCAAATAAAGTCCGTAATGCAGTAACGCTCATCAAGCTGTAACCCAATGGACAAACTCCCTCAATTTTTCTCAATGTATACTAAATACTAATATTAATCAAAGACACACAAGCATCGGAAATAAATCCTTACATGTATAGGAACGGTTGGGTGTCAGGTTCATAGCCTAGTTACCCCAAGGTAGAAGACCATTGAACCAAAAGTAATAGTAAAAATGAAAGAAATAAGAAACATGATGCGCCACAAATCGTGCTTGATTATATATACCTTCATGCTGTAGTGGAAACTTGAGAATACAAAGGATTCTATAATATACAGTTTTTCTCACGTTCGGAAACGGGTCTGTAACTTTGCCGCCCAAATGAAGTGTAAGATGATATATTTTGATTATTTTCCCCACTACGATGTTATACTGTGTTTTGAAGTATGCCTCGTATACAAATGCAGGCACTGGACCAATTTCTTATCTCTCCTTTAATTTCTAAGAAAGCATAGATGGAATATATAACATTTCTCCATTACTTCAGCCAAAATAAGATTCCTATTGAACTTCATCCACTTATTGAAGAGGAAACTCCTTCTGAAGAAGGTCCAGATTACGACTATCACAAGCTTCCAACATGTCATTCCTCGAAGCACAACTGCAATATAGGATATACAAGTTAAGTCACCAGAAACATTTTAAACTAGAAGCTAATTTGAATTATCATTCTCCTATTCTCCACACTCGAACTCTGCTCTAATTTTCTCTTCCAACACATACTACGAAATCATACCTCAATGAGATTCTCAAATATTGCCATGCATTATCTGCCTTTGGATTCATGGCAAGTGCTCGAACATAATATCGAATGGACTCATCGTACATGCCCTGTAGGAAACCGGAAAGGTAAAGTTATTAGTTAGTGCAAAGTAAAGCTTAAAAACCAATGCACTAGTTCCTACTTTAAACCATTTAATCATTTATGATAGAAGATTTAAAAACCAAATTACTGACCTGGTTTGCATAACTGATGCCCATATTTGCCCAAGCACGAACGTAATTTGGCTTCAAATCAAGTGCCTGTTTGTGTCAATAGAAAAAGTAAAATTCCATTAGAGAGACAATATATTACATGGAGAAAATAGATGGCATATAGGTACATGTCAATTTCTGCAAATGCATAAAGATAAAACATTGGTGGATAAATGACCATCAAATGGTCACAAAATTTTATTTCCCAAAAGATTTGATAAATTAAGTTGCATTTATATGTCATAAAATTACAAAATGAACAAACTTCCCACTTAAAATGATAATTACATTAAAGCTTCAGCCTACAGCCATATACCAGGATTGAGATTGAAACACCATACCTGTTGATAAGCCGTTATTGCATCCGCACTTTGCACACTGTTTGCTTGTGTCGCACCGAGTTTATTCCAAAGAGAGTAATCATGTGGCTTAAGTTTCAGTGCTCTTTGGAAAGATGCAATGGCTTTGTCATATTCTCTGGATAAGTTGTACATGACCCCAAGAACTATGTGAACATCTGCATCATCGGGTGACATTTCAGCAGCTTCATTGAATAATCTAGCAACCTGCAGGAAGGAAAATAAATCTTTCCAATTTAAGCAGAAGATACATAGGGAAACACATTGCTAGATAAGTGACTCGGGACAATTTTTGTTCCTTAGCCACTTTTTAGTTTTTACCAAATCAGTAATCTGAGAGCTAAAGCAACAGACCATGGAAAGACACTATTGGATGAAAATTAACTCAGATTATAATGTTGGCAGAAAATTCTAAAAATCTTGTTTCTTTTGGGTATATCTTTTTTTGAAAAAAGAATGGAAAAAGAAAAAGATTTCAGATATATTTAGCAAGGCTAAGATCAACCGCAAAAAGGGCAAGTTCAACAAGGCTTTTTGAAATGGACTATATCTTAATAATGAGTAATGCATAAGGATTTCCAAGTTCACATAACAAATAAATAGTTCTTTAGCAAAAACAATAGTCAATAAAATTAAACTCCACTTACATCAGCATAGTACAAAGAGTCAGCCAACTCTGGCGGGGCAAGTGATCCATACTTCGGGTGATTGCGTAGCCATCCATATAGATACTTCAGGGCAGCCGTTTGCTCCAGTTCTGCATACATGAGAAGATGAATTCATTTTTTTCCCTCATTTACCAGGAAAAAAATGCAAAGCATACACTAGAATTTATTCGAATTGATGCTTTCAGTTAGGATTTAGGAATTCACTAAAATAGACTTTAAGTATACACCAGACCGTTCTAACTAAGTAGGCACAATACAAAGTCAAGCAAATAAAAAAGCATATTACAAAGTGTTTGGTTGGTTTTTTTGGTTTCCATTTGCAGGTGGTAAGTTTTCATTAATAATTACAATAGTGCTATATTCATTTTCGTTTTGTTTCTTTTCAAAGTTTGATGAAAGAAATGGAGAAAACACAAAATTGTTGTTTCTACAATGTCCTTTAAAAATCTTCAAATCAAGAAAGAAGCAATAAATTTGAATGTGCTATTATGCTTTGTATCATCCATCCAACCAATGAATCTGAAGCAGTCTACTAACCATTTGTATGACTGACACCAAGAGCAAGAAGCACTTCAAGGTTCGTTGGATCAGCCTCCTGTGCTCGCATCATAGCTGCAATGGCCTGATAAGGTGAAAGAGAAATTAAAAATATTAAGTTACCATTTGAAGTAAAATTTCCCAATATCAGAAATCATACGTGATGAATCAATCTTAAGAAACACAATAAAATTGAGGTATAAGTAACATTCAAGAAGGATGTAACCTAACCTGTTGATCATCATCATTTTCTGCATGTGCTATTCCAAGTAATCTCCAACCTTCGGCGTTTTCAGGATTTTTCAAGACTTCAGCTTCCAAGGCAAGAACTGCTTCACTTAGAAGTCCTTTCCTGAATAGATCTTGTCCTTCTTTTAAAGGATTTGGATGGCCAACATATGGATTTAAATCTGAAAAGACATACACACCCCTAGAAGAATCTGACTGCTGCTTGGCAGCCACTTGTTCGTTTAGGTACCTTCACATAACCCCAAAGATATTCTGATTAATTCAGAGAATAACTTCAACGCTTCAATGTAATAATAAAAGAAAGCACAAAGACAGCAAATAGTAGTCCCTAGTGCGTAATGATGTAATTTTATAAAAGGTACCAAGTACTAACCCAGTAGTCCTAATCATGCTAATATAAGGTTCCTAATCTAAATAAATATGGGAACAAATATTCAAGAATGAAGAAAGTAATCTCTAGCACAAATGAAATGAAGAAAGGCATAAGGCATACACTCAGAAGAAGAAAAATAAAAAAAGACTAAACACTAATCTGAAATCCCATATAGATATCAAAAAAGCATTCCTCTCCCCCCCCCCCCCTTCTCTCTCTCTCTCTCTCCTTTTTCCAAAGAAAGCATGAGTACACATTAAGACATAGCCCACACAAGCTAATTTTGATAGTTCTTTAATATACGATTAAAAACACTGCCATTTGAAGGAAGTTGGACACATACTCATCATATGCATGTGCCCAGTTATCAGAAGAGCTCTCCCCAAAAGCTCCTTCAGCAACCTGCTGACCAAATTCATCTGCCCAGTCACCAACATGCAACTTTGAAAATTCATTGACCCACTGATCATCAATTGGTCCATGCTGCTGATCATTAAACTCATTCACCCATTGATCAGGTCCATGAGAAACCTGAAACCCGCAAAGTTAGAATTAAAAGTTGTGAGCAAAAGGCTCATTAATTAAGAACTCTCTGATTATAATTTAATCCAAAATATCTTCGGATTCACTTTTCATAATTTCCTGTCTCACCTTTATCTTACTATACTGTCTAGGATAGTTAACAGTACCTAAAACCTTTCTTTTAACTGAATTTATGGCAGACAAACCTTTATAAATCATGGTCTCTTTACCTGAATTTATGACAATCAATAATATAAAACGCTTGCAAAGGAATATGGTTTCAAGCTCATCAGAATTATACATACCTTATCATTTAAAAATTCACCCGCCCATGAATGACCAGGATTATATTGCTGCTGGTATTCTGTGGCCCAATCTCCAGGAGCAGTCTCTTTAACCTGATTGTCATCAATAATCAACTCACCACGGCTCATCTTTGATACGAACTGAAGAAACTTTGAGTTCTGTGTATCAAAAAAATGTTATTGACATTTTCCCTCTTGAGAAACAAAAGAAAGAATTCTACAAGTGGAGATATCAAAGTCATGACAGAAGATAAACCTGAAATTTAGGGTCATTATTTTGGGCCAATGTATTTGCAAGCATACGAGTCTGCTCCATTGCAGCTAAGTTTGGCATGTTCATAGCTTGCATTTGGTCCATAGATGACAACTGGGACTGCAGATTGAACAGCATACAAAGAAAAAAATTTAATACATAAGGGGAAACAAAAGGTAATAATATATCCAGAGATAACATTTACAAATTGATTAATGCAATATCTACAGAAACTATGTAATTCAAGCCTATGGCTATGAAAACTAAGATTCAGAATAATGAAGAAGGGAAGTCAATCAAAGGACATTCACATTCTATGGAAGAATAGAATATGCCATCTCCAATTTCGGCATATTTTTTTATATGACTTGTTCACTTTGTTCGACACTATTACCCATCTCAATGTTTTGAATGTTGTAATAACCCCTAAAGTAAAAACAGCAAAGAAATCAAACTGAGATATATATGGATAACATCCCTCAAACAGTACATTGTTTCAAAGCAAACCGATGGTTGAAGAATGAAAAGTATTGTGAGTCATTAAGAAATGGGTATTGCACATCAGACAATTTCAAATTCACAATTTAGGTAGCTTTGATCAAGAGATAAGCTAAGTTTGAGAGTAATCCTAAAATGTTCTAACCAGCAATAAATTAAGCATAACAAGTTTCCAATAAATCTCAAGGATATGAATACATGTCAAAAGAATCAAAACTGTGTATTTCTAAGTTACTAATTAAAAAGAGTGAGAAACTTCAAATGATAGCTAGAAATAGATTAGCATAAGTGAAAAATTCTTACATTCTCAAACTCAGAGACCCAACCGTTTGCACCATGTTGTTGCTCAAATGAATTAGCCCAAGAATCAGGATTATCCAGATTTGCCCTATTTTGACTATATTCAGCAATCCATCCATCTGCAGGGTGAGGACCAGGTCTCAGGTTGCCTTGAGACTCATTCCAGTAATCCTCAAGCTCCCGAAATCTCTCAGGCATAGGTCCCTTACCACGGACATTACTGTCAATATCTAGAGAGCTTAGAAGGGCATTTACCTGGAAAGTAATTACTCTGATGAGTCCATATTCAAGCATTAATTTGCCCCAAAAAAAAGGCACATCCAATAGAACCTAGAAATCATATATTGGCAACATTGTTCTACAAAGACCATAACCCTTAAACAGGTTTATCCCCTTATCTTTCTTTCGGTCAACAAGGAGCTAGGGTAATATGCTCATATGAATGTAATAAAATAAATAAGAAAAAAGTAATATAAAGCAAAGCACATGGAGGAATCCATGAATCCCCTTACTTGGGCATCAATGAATTCTTCACTTTTGTCTGCAAAAAGATGTCTGGCCATTATGCTGGACCGGTCACGTATGCATTGTTTATCACCTTCAGATAAACCCAACATTGGTAGAGGAGCTGGATGGAAAGGGACTCCTCCACGGCTGCTGTCGAGAAATGAGTGCAAAAAGTTGGACAGAACTCTTTGAGGCGGCCCTTACATATGGCAAAGAAAATCAAGATAACATTATCAATTTTCTATGTCTTCCTTCATGGAATGTCTAAGCATCTAAATACACATATGTAAGTCCAGTAGACAAATTCCGAGAATCACATCCCCTTGAGTAAATCCCAAGAAAGAGACAATACACTATTAAATGACAACGAGCATGTTAAGTGCTGAAAAAAATAAATATCCATCGAATTTGGAAAACAAAGAAGCCCTGTTACAGCATAAGAGCCTTTAGAGAATCTAGCTAGGATCCAATTCTATCACCGAGTTCAAAGAATTCTTTATCCACCAAAGCAATGAAGAATAACAAGTGTATCTTCAGTTCAACTTAGTTTTTCTTTTCACTTATCAGCTAAAGATTCTCCTGTCTTCCTCTCTCGCTGAGCCTAAACCATTCTAATACCACAAAATAGAAAGCTCAAACCAAGACACACAGTGAAATTCAGTTGGAAACACCATATAATAAACGATAAAAGTGAGATGTGCTTGGATGAAATAAACAATACCATCCAAGGTGGGTTGATGAAGGTGAGGAGGAGGTGCAGCCCTATCATAGAGTCCACCGTCCAATTGAGGAGCAGCTCTGCCATCACGCTGTATCTCATCCCAAGTTTCCTCCAGGGCCCCGCCGCCGGAAGCAGCTGCGGAGCGGAAGCCGTTGAGGAACTGGGAGCCCTGGGAGCTTGGATCGAAGAAAGGCTTGTCGAATTCGGAGCCGGGAAGAAACTGGGAAGGAGGAGGTTGGGAGTAGAGGTGGGAGGAAGGGTCAGTGGGAATGGATGTTGGAATCTCCTTGAGCCTCTCATTGGTCTTGGAGGATGAGCCAATTAGAGCGTTGGCGAGAGCGCCGAGAGGGTTGGCGGAGGAGGAAGAGGAGGCGGCGGGGTCGGGACAGGAGGTGGCGCCGGTGATAAGGTCGCGCATCGCCATAACTGAATGATGATGTCAGCTGAGTCACTCTTCTGAATGAATGACTTGTTTTGCTTCGTAATCGTAATCGTAATCGTAATCGTGTGTTGTGTTCTGCACTCTCTCTATGGTGTGGTTTCCACCAAGTCTAGTCCACCACCCTCTCCTCTCTTCTTCTCTTGCGCTATTTTCTGTTCTCTCTACCAATATCCCCTATATATCCAGCAATATTCAATAGTGAAAATAATTATTGTTTTCTTACAAAATTCTGAAAATAATAAAGATAAAAATAACATTAAAATATAAACAAATAAAAACGCCTACAAAATGTTTTCTATTCTTTTGAATTATTTATTCATTTTTAATTTCTTATTTTTTTCTCTCATGCTTTTGGATTTAATATTGAGATAATTTTATAGAATAAAAATTTATTATTCCATGAAATATATAAAAATGCCTTCTATATGAATACTCGAGTTTTTTTCATGGATTGTAAATTTTAATATTGCCATGTTCATTTATTTATCAAATATAAGTAAATTAACAACTTAAGGTAGAGACTAATAGCATATGAAAAATAAAGAATAAAGAAGAAAAACAAAAATAGCGGTACATGGGAGTGTGTGCCATATACAAACAACACGAAACAAAACACTGCGTAGTAGTAGCACGTGCCAAATTTTACCAAACTTACCAAGACACATTAATTAAGCTTTTTAAACCATGAATCACTAACACTTCGTTGAGTTATCGTGTCTACGTTAGATATATTTTGGACACGATATTCATCGACACTCGTTCGATACGTGTGTCAGCTATATCCAACCATATCTTAATAAAAAATAAAAAATTAATAAAAAGTAAAAAATTATTCTCTGGACACATTTAGACACACCTAAATACCATCACGTATCAGCGTATCCAATCTTATTCTTAACATATATTCTTGAAATAACTTTAAATATAGTATATATTATTATTTACTAAAACAAAAAATATTTTAAATACTTGATATAATTAAAATAAGATAAATAATTATAAAAATTAATTTATATTTTATATGTATACGTGTCCTCGTGTCTTATAAGATTTTAAAATTTACGTGTCGACGTATTCTGTGTCGTGTGTATCTCGTGTCCATGTCAATATATCATAGCTTTTAAACCTTAGAAAAAGGTGATTCAGACTTACAATGTCAAACCATGTCTAAATTTCCTCTTTAATGTAGCTAGAAAAAAAAAAGAAATTATTATATGAAGTGATATATTAATATAGGTCAGTCACCAAAAAAAATATTAATATAGGTCAAGGAGTTTTTTTTTTAATGTAGGTGAAGGAGTTCATTTATACGTTCGTTTCTCAGGTTATCAAATAAAGCATGAGTTGTTTAAGAAATTGACACTGAAACGTTTAAATAATTGAAAGAAAAAACATGCATTTTTATATTTGAAGTCAAATTAAGATTTCACATGAATTAAACAAGACAATCTTCATGATTTCTTCAATGCACTTAAATTTGTTTATTTGCATAAATTGTTATTGACTTATTGACTAAGTATAGACATTATTATATGAAGAGTTAGACACTTCATAACATATATTGATCATTCTCAAATGTAAATAGGGTATATATGCTTAATTTGAGGAATGTATTACTCATAATATGTAAAAAGTTGTTTATGAGAAAATGAAAATGAGCATCGAAGTTTGAATTATCTTCTTTGGATGACATATTAATCAAACGGGCTCTAAAAACTTCATTCATTTTTCTATGTATTTAATTATTATTATTTAGCTAAACCCTTATTATATGATTCGTTTAATATGAATAAATAATTTTGATTTTTTATTTTTGCCGATTTTTAATGGAAAATCGTGTAATCAAAGACTTCGAGGTTGGAAAGGTCCATTCCATAGAGTAGATATTGACAAGGTTTAGCCCAAAAAAAGATTTTTCATTAAACTAACCGATGATTGAGTGAAATAATAAACACTTATTCTTTCTAATTGGTGATTTTAACTTTAAATCATGAATATAAATTTTTTTTATAGTATCTTTAAATGAGAACAACTAAAAAACCAAAAGCATATCAGCAAAAAATCAGTCAAAATATGTTTGGCCTCCATGAAAAATTGGGTTTTGGTTTGTGCTCTGTGATCTCAGGAGCAGTTTTCAAACATATTATTCAAAAAGTGATTCTAATTAAACGATTTTGTTTACTTTTTGGCTGATCACCTTTTGGTTCCATATACTTTTCCTCTTTAAATTTGATAGATTAATCTGTCTGAATCTTATATGTTACACGTTTTTAAGATCTCGTTTTTAAGATATGCAAAGTAATGTATTATACAAGGTAAAAACTCAGGTGAAGTCGACTTCACATGAAGTTGATATCTGATAACCGTTAGATGAAAATTTAGTCAAATCAGTCAAATTATCTAACAGCTCTCAGATATCAACCTTACGTCAAGTTGATTCCACCTGAATTTCTACCATTATACAATTATTATTTGTTACACGTAAATGTAATTTCTTTATTTTATTGTTATTATCAAAAGACAAGTTATTATTGTTATTGAAAAGAGGAGCTTCGCTGGAAGAAAATGGAGGAAACAGTGTTGGCAGCAAAGTGAGCCATTCATTTGAGAAGATGACGATGAAGATTGTGGGCCCCACTCTCTTTGTCCACACACGCCATTCTCTATCCATCCATCGCTCCCTATTTTCCATTTCATTTTCCACTTCCAATCTCCAAATACAATTAACTTAAACAATAAACATGTAAGAAAATTTCTAAGTGTTCCGTCGTACTGGTGTTTCAGTTATTTTTAACCGTTGATCTTAATTATAAAAAATATATATAATATATATAATTAAGATCAATGGTTAAAAATGATTTATACACCGGTACATGATCCACTTGAAAATCTTCCAAACATATATTCATATTTATTTACTACCAACTACTTATTTATTTATTTTATTTTATTTTCCATTGAAACACAGTTAGTACCTTATCTCCCTGCTTGTACTCAGGTTTCAACTCTCAACCTCTTCAATTTCAATACTCTCTCTCTCTTTCTCTCTCTCACAGGTTCATCTTCGATTATCTAAATATCTCTTTGCCTTTTGTGTCAGCTAAATTATGGCTTCGAACCCTGAAAAGGATATTCCTGCTGGTATGTTTATCCCTCCCTCCGCTCTTTTTTCTGCCTCCAATTACAAGTGGATTTATAGTTCTTTCATACACAAGGGATTTGAAGTTTTAAACTATGCTCTTGAATCTTGATAGATGATGCATAAGTCATATTAAGTTATATATTTTTCTGTTTAGATGTGTGAACTTGGAATTGGAATCTTAGAATTGTTGTACATGAATTACCAGATGTGTTTGCATTTGTATGTAGGTTTCACAAAGATATTGGAGTTGCAGTCATTTATCAATACAAAATACTTGCTTGATAAAATTTTGACTTTTGGTTGATGAATCTTTACCAAAAAATTAACATGTTGAGATTTTCTTAGATGACAAAGCTGGCACAGCAGAGAACACAAATCCCAAGGATGAAACATCCTCTGCAGATTCACAGGCTGGACGAACTTCTGGACCCGCAACTGGGTTTCCAGCCAACCCTTTCGATTTCTCTGCCATGTCTGGTCTTCTCAATGTATATCACTGTCTCCTTTCTTTTTGTATTTTGTCATATGCTTATATCTATCATACCTTTTGTATTTATTGATATTATGGCTATTTTATACGATGAGTATGATTTTTGGATGCACATTTGAGCATGTCACTGCTTATTCTGAGTTTGCTGTTTTCATCAATTTGTGTCTTTCCAAGCCTATGGTTGGAGTGCCATGATTTATAAGGGAAAGAAAATCTGAACTTTTTCAGTGATCTTACTGTTGGCACTGAAACTTAAGTAGTTATTCCAAATTCATATATTCTATGTGCACTCCAAAATCTATCACCAAATTCAAATACAAAACACACATTGAAAGTATGTTGAAATCAAATCATTTTACAATTCCGTTGTGTTCCAAACACACCCTTAAGGTTTGTCTGTAATTGAAATCCATTCATGAATCTCAAAGAATTTGTATTCCATAATTGCTATTTCTTGATAAGCGCTTACTAATACTAAAATGCGGAATTCATAGGATCCAAGCATCAAAGAATTGGCTGAACAGATAGCAAAAGATCCATCATTCAATCAGATGGCTGAGCAGCTTCAGAAGAGCTTTCAAGGTGCACCACAGGAGGGTATCCCCAACTTTGATAATCAGCAATATTATCAAACCATGCAACAAGTTATGCAGAATCCTAATTTTATGACCATGGCTGAACGTTTGGGTAATGCATTGATGCAGGTATTTGTTATTTATTAAACTTCTCCATTGTATTCTTTGTTCCATGGCAGTATTTCCAGTTATAAAATGTATATATGCCGTTTCATGTCTATTTTGCAGGATCCATCAATGTCTGCCATGCTTGAAAGTTTTACAAATCCAACAAACAAAGAACAGCTTGAAGAGAGAATGGCACGCATCAAGGACGATCCATCTTTGAAACATATCTTAGACGAGATAGAGAACGGCGGTCCTGCTGCTATGATGAAGTTTAGACACTAACATATCTTTCTGTTATCTTCTAGTGTTTTTAAAATTTCGATATGTTTTGAAGTGATAAATTTCATGCAGATACTGGAATAACGAGGAGGCTTTACGGAAGTTGGGGCAAGCAATGGGCCTTCCAACTTCTGCAGATGCAGCTGCTTCTGCTGAAAATCCAGGGGCAGATGAGACTGAAGATGTGGGAAATGAAGATGAATCACTTGTTCATCACACTGCTAGTATTGGTGATGTGGAGGTACTATGTCAATACAACACTTTCTGTATATGTACACATGCTTTGAACCTTTTTGCCTTCTTTTAAAGAATCATGAATATTTATGTTTTGGTTGTATTATCCTCAAAATTCCTTCCACTTTCATTTCTTATGTTATTTGAAAAGAATTCCTCTTGTAAGGTTGTGGAGGGAACAAAGAAATAGTCTAAGTAGGAACTTGGATATTATTTCATTTTCTGAATCCTGTAGGTTAAAACCTTCTAATTTTCTATACACCAACCCCGTGTTAAATTAATGGAAATCAGGTGTGTATTAAGTTTGTATTTTGCATATCATTCTGTAGCAATGGGTTGTTTGCTTAATTTCTTTTGTTAACTTTGAAGGAACATAAACTAAACAGAACTAAAATTGTCTGTATTATTGAGTGTTTATTTGATTGTTAACCTTCATGCAGCTGATCTTATATTGTCCAATTCAGCCATTGTTGTATCTGGGCATAATTTGAAAAAAAAAAATTTGACAGCTAACATTTTATTTAATCAAATAGGGCTTGAAAAATGCACTAGCCTCTGGTGGCGACAAGGATGAAGAAGATGCCGAGGGAAGAACTGCTTTACATTTTGCATGTGGATATGGCGAGGTATACTAGTATTAAAGTTCCTCCTTGGTTCTCTCCTACAAAGCTGCACACACAAAATAAAAGAGAATCAGGAATGTAAATTTTATGACTATCATTAGGCTCTTGCTTTCTATGGCTTAACGGACACTGTTGATATGATTCCAGGTGAAGTGTGCACAAGTTCTGATTGAGGCTGGAGCAAAAGTGGATGCTTTGGATAAGAATAAGAACACAGCTCTTCATTATGCAGCTGGCTATGGCAGGAAGGAGTGTGTTGCCCTACTCCTTGAAAATGGTGCTGCAGTGTAAGTATCAAGTATAATTAGTCTTTTCAGATTGTGCTTAATTAGTATAATTTGTTTGTCCTTAATTACCTCTTTCAATTTGCAGTACTCTCCAGAACATGGACGGTAAAACTCCTATAGATGTTGCGAAGCTAAACAATCAAAGTGATGTCTTAGAGCTGCTTGAAAAAGATGCTTTCCTGTAGTTGTAAGCCATAATGAATGCCATGTTGTAAGCAACAAAGAAAAAAGTGGGAAAAAAAAAAGAAGGGAAATGAGAGGAAAAGTTGCCATGTGAGTGATATGATATCTTTTGGTTTTATCCAAGTTTAATTTGTTGTGTGTAAAAACTATATTGATTCCTTTGCAAGTGTTGGATGTCAGTCCATCATAAAATTTGATCTCTCTGTAACTTGTTATGCATGGATTGTGTTACACTGCATGCTTTTGTAGTATTTTGTAGTATTCATCCTTGATACCTAATGCGTTCATGAATAAATTAGCTCGAGATTTATAAGAGTAATTTTATAGTTTTTTAATAAAAGAAAATAGTAGTTACTACAACAAATATGTTTATGATAACAATAATAGTTTGGATATAATTCAAAGCTTCAAAACTAATGTTAAACAACATTGAAGAGAACTTTTAGAGTAAGGCTTGGTTTGGTAAAGTTTTTTGAAGAGGTGTTTATGTTTTCTGTTACGATGGGTAACTGGAGATTATTGGGTTGAATTAGTTTGGCTGGCCCAATCGTCTGAATGAGGAAGTATCCAAGCGGATTGATGATCCAAGGTCCCGTCCGACTTCGGTATGAGAGAATGGGGGGTGATACCTGCAAAGACACTCCGATGCCAAAGTCAGCAAAGGGAGCAAAA
Organism: Arachis hypogaea; assembly: GCF_003086295.3. Classification (NCBI taxonomy): domain Eukaryota; kingdom Viridiplantae; phylum Streptophyta; class Magnoliopsida; order Fabales; family Fabaceae; genus Arachis; species Arachis hypogaea. The sequence goes on along the minus strand of NC_092054.1, from coordinate 371,609 downwards.
CAAATCTAGAGAGTATTGGGCTTCTGAGATACCTGAGAAATGTCAGTGTATTTATAGTGGTGAACCCATAACCACCGTTGGTCTAGTTCCGTTATTTATGGGGAGTAACCGTCCCTTTATCTTAGGGAGGTTGAGATATGGCTCCAGGAAGTGGGTAGAGAGATTTTAGGGGCAGTTACTCATTTGAATGGGTGTTTATCTGCCAGCTAATCTTCGTCCCGACTTCTTTAGAGCAAGTCGTGGTAGGGACCGACTTCGTGGGGTGAAGGTCGATGTAGGGTGAGGCTCAATCCTTTGGATTGGGCCTTTCGTTTGGACCTGGGTCTTATCATTGGGTCAGGGTATGAACACTTTCTAAAAGCTGTTATTTTGTATTTGGTAAATAAAAAAGATGGCAAATGATTCGATGGTCCCAAAACGTTTGGACCATTAAATGATCCTATAACAAAACATGTTTTTTAAGTTTTTTTAATAATTGTTAAATAGTCCTTTTCTAATTTTAATTACAAATTAATCCCATATATTTTATTTAATTATAAAAACTATTTTTATTTTATAAATTTTTATTTTATCATTAATCTATTATGTTTATTAACAATAAAAAAGAAAAACAATAACGAATTCTATTGATCGTAATAAACTTTTTGGCTATTTCAATCGATTAAAAGATTATATTTGATCCGTGACGTTCGTACAGGGCTCTGAAATCATGTTTCTTTGAAAATCAATCAATTGGATTATCAAAACAATCGATTGAATTTCAGATTTCCATAACTCAATCGATTGGACTACAGGTTGTTATCACAAAACAATCGATTGAAAATTGCAAGACAACATGGTTTTCGCTCGCAAAAATCAATCGATTGGTTATATTAAACGCCTGGGTTTTTAATAATTCAATGAGGTCTCACAATTCAATCGATTGGTTGTGTTACCCAATCTATTGAAGTCATCAAAACAACCAATCGATTGAATTGTGAGACCTCAGGTTGTTTTGAAACATTTAATTGATTGGGTAGTATAAGCAATCGATTGAATTAAAAACCCACATTTTAGTCGTTGTTCAATGGATTGGTAATATGACCAATCGATTGATTTTTGCAAAAACCATGCTCCCTTGTAATTTTTAATCGATTGTTTTGTGATAACAATCCAATCGATTGAGTTATGGAAACCTGAAATTCAATCGATTGTTTTGATAATCCAATCGATTGGTTTTCAAATAAACACGATTTTACAGCCCTGGATGAACGTCACGGATCAAATATAATCTTTTAATCGATTGGAATAGCCAACAAATTTATTACGATCAATGGAAGATCTAATTCGTTATTGTTTTTGTTTTTTATTGTTAATAAATATAATAGATTAATGATAAAATAAAAATTTATAAAATAAAAAATAGTTTTTATGATTAAATAAAATATATGGGATTAATTTGTAATTAAAATTAGATAAGAACTATTTATCAGTTATTAAAAAACTTAAAAAACATGTTTTATTATGGGACTATTTAATGGTCTAAACGTTCTGGGACCATCGAATCCGGTGCCATTATGTTAACTAATTTTAAATTTAACGTTTACATTTGTCTATTATAATATTTTTAAATTTTAAAAGCTATTTTATCAAACGTAATTGTTATTATTTGTATTTATTGAAAACTATTTTTAATTTAATTTACCAAATATAAATGTTATAACTTTTAAAAAATCATCTTTTAAAAATTAGTTTTATAAACTACTTTTAAAAAATAAAAGTTTTATCAAACTAAACCTAAATACATTATTATTGGTAAGGGTAACTTACCATACAATAAAACTTGAGAATATATTCTTTAGTGATAAAAGTTGACAAAAATCATAATAGTGTGATATATAAATTTTCCACACTAATTTGAAAGATGATACTTAATAAAATACATAACAGAAAAAATGAATAGATTAAAATTATGAGAGTTTGTTCTATACAAATACTAACAATGTAAAAAGTTAATTTCTTTTTTGTAATTAAATTTTACTGTAGGATTATAGTAACAATGAGAGGAATTAGGTCAAGAAGTAATAGTTCAAATGGCATAGTCTTCCCATACTCAATTAAGAGGTTGCGAGTTTGAGTCTCCATATCTTTGATAAAAAAAAAAAACAATGAGAGGAATTAGAATTAGAATTAAATAGAAATTACAATATTTAATATTTATCACTGTTAAAATTAGAAATTAATTTTGACGTGAGAGGATGTGGGTAACAGAGAATCACATGATATAGAGTTGGCCATTCATATGACAGAAAAGTTGAATTTTGAGGGCCCAATCCATATCATTATCATATTCACCTCTCTCTCTCTCTCTGTTTCAGCTGTTCAGCTCAGTAAAACAACTTAACAACAGTAATTAATAATTAATAAATAATATACTCGTCGCTTTAGTCTGAAACCTTCAAACCCTCAAAACTTAGGGGTTTGGTTTTGTTTCGCTTCCATTGTGTCTCACTCACTCTTCGCTTTCAATTCATCCATTCCCAATTAGAATCAGAATCAGAATCAGAATCAGGTCTCAGCTTCGAACCCTCTTTCCTTACTTATAATTTGATCTTCATTCTAATCGTACCCTAATATCTCCTTCTCTTTGTTTCAGCTGCTTCTTCCGCTATGGCTTCCACTTCCCAAAAGGAAATTATTTCTGGTTATACATCTATTCCTATTCCTATTTCATTTCTGTGTTGTTCGCGGCGCACCGCGGTTTCTAGATTTGTAGCTGTAATTACATCTGTATCAGTTTCTAATTTCACACTTTGTTATTGGATTCGTTTCTTTCTTCCCCCAATTCCGTGATATTTTTTTTTTTTAATATATTCCAAGTCGAACTTTGCTCCATGGTTTTTCCATTCTTTGTTTCTCTGTAGATTGTGAAAATCAATTCATTATGCTTGTTGTGCATCGAATTTAGGATATGGCTTTGGTAAAAATTTTCCTGCATTATTAGGATACGATCATACGAAGACTGGCAATTTTGGCATTTACTTTGGTAATTGAAAGTCTCTATATATATACGCACATAAGTTTATGAAATCAAAACTAGAGAGGAAATTAGTATTACCTCTTGGTTCTTCTGGCTCCCTTCTCGTTTCTTTCATGATTTTATAATACCTGCTCTTATTACTTAGGATCTGTTTTTGTCTACCGTTTCCTTTTAGTGGAAACCACCATGTGAACGTTCTATTCCATTTTGTTAATTTTTTTGTTATTTTGTATGTGTATGTGTGTCTGGTGTGTGTTTCTCGTTTGTATATTTCCTAGATTGTTATCGTTAATCTCTCCTCACCATTCAATTGTTTTTGTACTTACAATGTTAAATAACTGTCTTAGGTTTTGGATCTTAAATTGCGTTAGTTTAACACGGGTGAATATTTTATTAGATGGCAAGGCTGCTGCAGCAGAGAAGAAAAATTCCAAGGATGAAACATCTTCGAAAGATTCACAGGGAGGACAAAAAGCTGCTTCTGAATCTTTTGTTTGTTTAGATGACAAGGCTGCTGCAGCAGAGAATAAAAACTCCAAGGATGAAACATCTTCGAAAGATTCACAGGGAGGACAAAGAGCTACTTCTGGATCTGCACCTGGGTTTCCACCCAATCCTTTTGATTTCTCCGCAATGTCTGGTTTGCTCAATGTATGTCATTGTCTCTTTTATTTTGATATTGTACTATATATGTTATGTCTGCTGGAATTAGGAAAAGATTGGCCATGTTATTGTTAATGAGCATTTTCATTTCACTTTCTGGGTATGTTCCATCTTATAGAAAATCTTATTTTTGTACATGCCAGTTTTTTGGATCTTAGTGTGCATTGTTTTGAAGCCAATAGTGAGACAACAATATAAACCATGCATTTCAAGTCCATATTACTAATGCTAAAATCCGGAATGCATAGGATCCAAGTATCAAGGAACTGGCTGAGCAGATAGCAAAAGACCCATCGTTCAATCAAATGGCTGAGCAGCTTCAGAAAACTTTTCATGGTGCAACACAGGATAGTATCCCTAGCTTCGATAATCAGCAATATTATTCTACCATGCAGCAGGTGATGCAGAATCCTAACTTCATGACCATGGCTGAGCGCCTGGGTAATGCATTGATGCAGGTATTTATAAACTCCCTGTACTCTGTTATATAAAATATCTATTGGTTGATAACATATCTATACTGGCTATCTCAGGATCCATCTATGTCTTCCATGCTTGAAAGTCTTACTAGTCCTTCAAATAAAGATCAGCTTGAGGAGAGAATGGCACGCATAAAAGAAGATCCATCTTTGAAGCATATTTTAGATGAGATAGAGACTGGTGGTCCTGCTGCTATGATGAGGTTTAGATGGCAAAATTTCTTATCTTTTTGGCCATTTCCAAATTTCTATCAGTTCACTGTTTTCTGAATTTTAAATAGTTTCTGAAGTGTTTCTCTTTTGTGCAGATATTGGAATGATGAGGACGTTTTGCGGAAGTTGGGACAGGCCATGGTGCCAAATTCTGGAGAAGCAGCTGCTTCTGCTGAAAATGCTGTGCCAGATGAGACAGAAGATGTGGGTGAAGATGAATCAATTGTTCATCAAACTGCTAGTGTCGGTGATGTGGAGGTACTGCAACCCCCCCCCCCCCCTCCTTTCTCTGTGTGTGTGTGTGTTTGTGTATAGAATCAATTTTGCCATTTGGAGGAAATCATATATATATATATATATATATATATTAAGTTCATGCATTTTTTTTATTATTCTGGGTATGATTTAGCAAGCTATATGAGAACTAAAACTTTACACATTTCAATTAGGGCTTGAAAAATGCTCTAGCCTCTGGCGCTGACAAGGACGAAGAAGATTCAGAGGGAAGAACTGCTTTACATTTTTCCTGTGGATATGGAGAGGTATGCTAATATGCAGTAAAATACTCTCTCATCTTTTACATCTTATTTTCTTGTTTCTTGTAAATTTGTAATTTTGGTAGCAATGGAGGATTTAAAGCATTGGTGGTTGTGGTTTGTGGTAAAGGGGGTAGCTAGTGGCAATAATAGCCGTGGAGTGTGGATGGTGCTATATGGTACTGACATTCTCTGAGCTTCCTGTTTCTTCTAAGTTGTGTGAGAAGCAAAGGAAACCTCATCGGAAACTAGAAGTTTAGGGTTATAGCTAAGCTCTTCTATGACTGAAATCTGAAATGATGCTCTTGATATTACTCCAGGTGAAGTGTGCACAAATTCTCCTTGAGGCAGGCGCAAAAGTAGATGCTTTGGATAAGAATAAGAACACGGCTCTACATTATGCAGCTGGTTATGGCAGGAAGGAATGTGTTGCCCTTCTCCTTGAAAATGGTGCTGCAGTGTAAGTAATGTCAGATTATCGCTTTTGATAATTTCCAACTCTTCATGCCAATTTAATAAACTATGTGCACAAATGGATACAATCTTTAAATTGTTCATCCTACTTTGTTTCTTATCTCGTCCAATATGCAGTACTCTCCAGAACATGGACGGGAAAACTCCTATTGATGTTGCGAAGCTAAACAATCAAAATGATGTTCTAAAGCTGCTCGAAAAAGATGCTTTCCTGTAATGGCAAGGCACAGTGGCATGCGATCACCAAGTAGGAAAAAGAAACCGAGAGTAAAAGAGAGGCATCATCATGACTTTTACTTTTGGCAAATATTTCGGTGTGTTAAAACTAAATTCCTTTTAGACGATGGGATTACACCGCGAATTTTTTTTTATTTAAATATATCTATGTAAACTTGTAATGCATGGGTTGTTGCACTGCATTATTTTTACGTAGTGGCATGAAGAAATTATTTTTGTGGTTAGTTCATATCGACTACTTGTTTTCATTTGCAAAGTTCTAGTGAGACTGTCTCCCATTCAATCAACAATGAGAAAGAAAAGGGATTAGGAAAAAAGTTTTTTAAAGTTTGGAATATTTCGATCTACTGCGTGTTTTGAACCTAAAATGTTAATCTTTTTAAGAATTCCCAGCTAATATAAAGTTATTCAAAAATGTTACATGAATACAAAAAATTAATTGTTAAAATAGTTAGTATGTATTTGTATATAAATATATATAATTTATTTTTAACGTGTATTTTATATTTTAATATGTATTTTAGTTGATTAAGTTATTGGCTAAATTTTTATGGGAATCACGCGGATAAAGATATTTAAAACGTTTTTTTCTAAAGATATTTTTTTAGTAATTAAAATTCAATATATATAATTGATTAAATTGTGTTATTTTTGGTAAAATTAGATCAAACAAATTAATTTGGCCAAAAAATCGATGAACTAAATTTTGAACCGATTTAAATTAATATTTTTTATAAAAAATAATTATAATATCTTTATTATAGAAAATGACAAAATACTCATTATTATTATTTTATATATATATATATATATATATATATAATTTTAGCCATTTGCTATAATAGGAGTATTATAGTTATTTCTCAAAAAAAATATTAATTTAGATTGGTTTAAAAATTGGTTCTCGATTTTTTGGCCAAATCAGTTTGTTCGATCTAATTATGACAGAAATAATACGATTTATTCGATTATATATATTAAATTTTAATTGGTAAAAGTTATCTTTTAAAAAAGACGTTTTAGACGTCTTTATCTGAATGACCCCAATTTTTATATACATGTAATATAATTATACAACAATGCATACAAAAATCTACCATCCTAAATTCCTTATCATCTCATCATACATGTCAATTTTTTTTTTTTTTAACCAAAGATATGAGACTCGAACCCGCAACCTCTTAATTGAGTATGGGGAGACTATACCATGTGAGCTATTACTCATTGGCATCATACATGTCAATTTATACTAATACATAATGTCATATATATCTTGTATTTTGTATATAGTTTGTATTGTTTAAATTTATTTGTTCAAATTTATTCGTATCTTAATTTCAGTTATTTCAAATTTAATATAATTTTAATTTATCAAGCACGCACACTTTGTTGAGTTATCGAGTCTGCATATTGGACACATTTCGGACACGACACTCATCGACATTCATCTGACATACATGTCTGTCGTGTCCAACTGTATCTTAATAAAAAATAAAAAATTCTTCTTCAGATATACTTGGACACACTTAAATACTATCACGTGTCAACATGTCTAATTTTATTCTTAACATGTATTCTTAAAATGAATTTAAAAATAATATATATTATTATTTATTAAAACAAAAAATATTTTAAATACTTTTATATATTTAAAAGAAGATATTAAAAATAATTTTTTAATACCAATAAAATATCAAAAATTCATTATAATTTATTTAAAAATACTTTATATTTTATATACATGTCATGTCCCGTATCTTATAAAATTTTAAAATTCGTGTATCCGCGTATCCATGTCCATGCATCATAGATTTTAATTAAAATGACCGTTAATATTAACTTTATACTTTCTAAAAATTGTATATCTATAGTTTTTATTTTTAAACCATATTATAATATTTGCTCTCTTAAATATATTCAATTTTATTGTACAGGATAAGTTACAAAAGTAATATAAAGTATATCATTTTTAGTCATTTTGTATTCCATGATCATCCAAACAATTCTCTTTTTTCTCAAAATCAAGATTGACAAAAATGTATCCAAACACAAATTACATTAACATCAATTCAATTTTAATCAAAATTAATTCCGTAAAAGCACATTTATACCATCCCTTTGCAAACATTAATCCAAATACGTATTTAGTAAACCACTTTTACAGGAACCCAGAAACAAAATACTATTTTCCTCTTCCGCTACAGGGCACCAGTACATGTAACTTCCTACTTTCCTTACCTCTGTTCCCTTAGAATCTGAGCAATTACTAAAACACTGATAATTCATGTTTAAGCAGCAGATAGAGGGGGGAACACTACATCTACAGACTTTGAAAAAGACGACCAGATATGAGCAACCAAGTAGCTTTCACATAAAAGCAGTTCGTCCACCCCTTCTGCTATGCCTGTCGTATGCAGTATTGAATTTGTCCACCAATTCATTCATTGTACTGCAGGAATGACAAGGAAGTTATATCAAAATGAAAAAGCTATTATTGATACAAGGTTATACTTAACTGAAAATTATTTAGGAGCAATTTAGGAATTAGGGAAGGAGAGAAAAGGGGGGGGGGGGGGGGGACATCAACCACAATTACAAAAGCTGAAAGAAAAATGAAGACAGTTGCAATTACGTCATACCTTGAGCAGTTGGTCAACATTGCAAGGTAGCTAATCAATAAAGTGTCGTTGTATTCCTAAAAGGGAAAGAAGATAACATAAGCATCAGAATTTTACATAAGTAATTAATTATGCTACCTTAATCATGATATTGATATTGAGCCCACAACCATATGAAACCTTACCCCTATCCTTACTTATAAACAACTTTAACATCAGTATATGGCAATATTCTAAAATTTCCATGTCCTCCAAGACCAAGAGTCCTCATGTAATTGCAATGGTGCCTTAACTCTACCTCTTTCAACAAATAAATTGGCACAACTAGCATGAAAGAATTGATTAATCATCATAATATAAACCCAACTTCCTTTCTCTTATGGCAGACCAAAGCACATGCATATTTTAGTGACGCTCTCAGGCAAAAAATATATCCGGCAAAATTGGGTCTATCACTGCTTATTACTATTCTATACATAATGCATGCTCCCTAGTCCAAATTTGATAAAGTAATCTACTCACCATTAAGAAATCATCTTGAAATTTCCCAGATTCAATAGCAGGCAATCTTCTCAGGAGACTTGACACTTGTCTTAACAGTGAATTTTCACAAGGAACATCACCTGCATTTTAAACAAAGGTTGAAACAATAGTTACTACTGGAAGTTTCAACATATGTGGATCATGTATGATAATATTGTTCAAGCCAGAAACAGAAATACTTCCCATGGAAACACTGTGCACCTATTAACTTGAACGTGGCTTAGCAAACTAGTTGAGTGTTGAATTCGCTTAAATATGTGATAAATAAAAACTTCAAAATTAGATTTTTCTTAGCAGAGATTAAGCTACATAAATGGCAGAATGCAGATAGACCAATAGAAAATCCTACTAGTAAATAAGTACCCCCCCCCCCTTTTTTTTTTCCCAAAGAAAATGATTACTTTATGAATTGATGACTTTGATCCTAAATCTTATCCAGCTAATTGTTGCATGTCAAAGATTTTATTTATGCCACATCTCTTTACCAGAATAGATAAATAACTACATGAAAATTAAAAACTTTGTTATTTATTATGACTGAATAATTTAAAAATATGATATTTTTATATAAGTGGGAAAGTTTTCCAATAATATTACTGAATATCTCATCATTAAATTCCAGTTTTTCACTAAAGAGTGCCCACATACCTTTTTGCATTGCGAGCAAATAGTGATGCAGCACCTTAATTCTGCTATGAAGCATTTTGATGGCACTGTGTATACCAGTAAGGTGAGCAGCCACTGTAAAAGGGACACAACATGGCATTAATTAGATGCAACTGTAAAAAAGCCAAGCTTTATCCCACTTGGAAGAGTCAGCCACATCTAAATTATAGTAAAGTTGGGCCTTCCTCTAGAGACATTAATTTGATTATCATCAAATTTGTTATGAAATATAACAATAACAGAAGCCAAACTTGTTTGTCTTAAAAATAGGCTTGCTGAGCAAATTAAAAACCATATTGGAAATTAAGGGTCAATGAGGAACCCTCACATTGTGTGGCCGCAGAACCACCATCCGACGGCTTAAGATGAGCAACATGGTCCACTGAGATCCGTTCAGCTTCGACAGTCTTCAACAGAACGAGAACAAGGGAAGAAGAAGGAGTAAATCTATGAACTTATTAAGGAGCATCAATCTAAAACATGAAAAACGAAAGGTAGCAAAACAGTCATGAAAACCGAACCTCAATAGTATAGCTGGAGCGAACAAAAATAAGTTGGGGAATTCCGTCTATAACATGCAGTTCTGCAAGCATCATTCAACAATAACACAGAAATCCATTCCTCAGTACATAAAAGACAATGAAAAAGCAAACGAATGACAACATACATACCGCTTTCAAAAATAGTGACAGGGAGGTCCCTCTGAGAATGATTGATGGAAGGGTTCAGGAGAACATAAACGGGACTCTCATTGATATCCATCAACTGTTAGGATTAAGGGGACAGTATAAAATCATGAACATATATTGAATTGAATTGAATTGAATTGGATTGGATTAGGGTAGGGCTTACAGCTTTGTGAATGTGCATGTCGGATTCGTGGGCGTCGGTGCCGGTGGAGTACCAACCGAGGATATAGAAGTGAGGGAAGACCTTCTTGTAGAGCTCCTGCTTCTTCTCGAGGAAGGCGCGGTCGAGGGAGTGGGTGGAAGAGTCGTAGAGGAGCTCGAAGCTGTTGAAGATCTCGACGGTGCGACCCTTCTGGACCCCTATGACGCCACCGTAGACCCGCGGAGCAGAGGAATTGGAAGAAGCATTGGAATTGGGAGGGTTGAGCTGCGACTTGACGCGAGTGTAGTGGTCGGAGATGTTCACGATCACCAATGGATGCACCTTGAACGTCAATCCGCTACTGGACGAAGACGCCATTGCTTCAATTAGGATTAGGGTTTCGAAAGAATGAATTAATTGGGGGTTTTAGGGTTCCTGTTGTATCATATTCAACTCACTAGTCACTACTCACTTGTACTGCTATCTTCTGTTACCCTCACCACACCACCCTTCCTAGTTCCTTCTTTCTACACGCTGCTTGTGTTTGCCTCGCCTCTAAAACAAAAAATTGATAATTCATAAGTAATAATTTAATTTCAAAAACAAATTATATCTTATTATGTATAAAATTGCCAGCTAGATTACTACAACAAATTGAATTATTCAGTATATGATAACAGTTCTTTTCTTTTTTTTTTTTGGACTTGAAATAACAGTTACACATTAGGGTTTTGCTAAAAAAAAAAGAATAAGAAGAGGAAAATAAAAAATGTACCTTTTTTTTGGGTACGGGAAGGGGGGAGTGAAACAAGAGAGACTGAAAAAACAAAACCAAGAAGAAATAACCAAAAAGCCCATTGGTCATTGACCTTTTAGGATATTGTATTTAGGCCGAAAAAGGGTGGAGACATTGTCATTGTCATTGTCATTGTCAACTAAAAAGACTAGAACAAAGGAAAGCCCAAAGAAGACTTGGGTTTCTTACAAAAAAAGTTTCCTAATGAATAGTCTTAGGAAAAAATACCAAAAAAAGTTTTCTAACATTCTCTTTTTTTTTTTTTTCAAAGATAAGGATATTCGAATTCGCAACCTTTTATATGAGTACGAAGAGACAATGCCATTTGAACTATAATTCATTGACCTAACGATGCTCTTCTTAGAAAAGAAAAAAGAGTGAATACTCCACCCGACCCCGGACAATTATTTCAAAAGGACAACGAGACCCCAAGAAAAAAAACATCCAATCCAGCTTCTGATATATTTTTTTGGGCTGATTAGTCCCTGTGTAAAAAAAAATAACATTGACTTTTTTTTTTGCACAGGGACCTCGTTGTCCTTTCGAGGTAATTGTCAAAGACCGGATTAAATTTTTTTTTGTCAAAAACCTCGTTGTCTTTCGAGGGGTTATTTTGAGTTTTTCTCGATAAAAAACAAACATCACGATTCTCTTAATTTAAGATCTAGCTCACGACAAAAAAAAAAAAAAAGAAAGTGCTAGCTCAAAATAAACTAAATTGTAATGTATAAAATTAAAATATTTAAAACCTTATCAAATATATGTAAACTGCAATTGCTTGGATTAACTTATTTCCATGTTTTAAACCTGGAAACAAAAATCCATATATGCCTTTGTGTAAAGTTAGAATGTAGCAAATACGCATAGTGAGCATAGACAAGATGTTGTCACATACATTACTTTCGTTTGTCGAATTAGCTTGGTATTAAACACCCGTAATATTTTTACTTCATTCAGATATCTTTCCTTTCAGGTTGGATTCACTTTCAGTAGGCAGATTCATTATTGAAGAATACGATATTACAATACAAGCACACGTATTTGTTTCTTAAATCTGTAGTCTTTTATCCGTATTTTCCCTTCTAATTCTAGTCAATATTTTTAAAAGGTAAATTTATTTGAAACTTATAATTCATTTAATTACCGAATTGAAACCTATTATTGGTAATAAAAGTTGAGTAATAAACAAAAATGATTTCTTCTGTACTTAAATTTAAGCAGAATTCGTTCATAGTGAAAGAATTGGGTTAGAAAGGGGATAATGTTCCCTAATATAATTGAAATTTGAAAACAAAAAAAAGAAAAGTCCACAAGAGATTTTTGGAGCGATGCGATTTCCTTAATAAAGTGGAAATCTAACACATAGATTTACTAATAATTAAAAATGATTGAGAGTAGTGGCAAGTGGAAGAAGATAAATCCAAATGTGAAGTTTGACTGAAGCAACAAGCTTTCATTGAGAACTGAAAATCTTGAGACGTGGGAGCGCCACCCCCAATCTTTCCCTAATTCCCGTAACTTGCCTTCTGCCTTCCTCTCTCTCTCTTTTCAAAAACAAATACTACTATAGTTATTAGTGAAAACCAGGTTTTACTTTTTTTTTCTTGATTCATTATTAATAGAGAATAATATAAAGCACTAATCATATTTTACTCTTACTTTAGTAGTGGTACTATGGCCGGTTTGGGTAACCAACTTAATTAAGCTCCTTTTGATAAAATAATTTAAACAATAAATGACTCTATTAAAAGTAACTTATAAATAAATTATTTTGTGTTTGAATTTTTAACTCGAAAAGTACTTATTTTATAAAAATGTGATGAAAAGTAGAAGTATTATGAGAGAAGTCATTTTTTTTAACTTCTCTATAAGCTCCTAAATAGCTTTTTAGAAAGTTGTAATTTGGTTTTGAAAATTACACCAGACATTAATACTACTACTTTTTATAAGTCAAAAGTTAAAAAAAGTTACTTCTAGAATTTTTCAAACGGGCCCTATATTAGCCAATAGTTTTGGAAAGTTTTAAAAGTAATTTTTTTGAATTTATGATTTATGAAAAGTAGTAATATTAATGTCTGATGCAATTTTCAAAATCAAATTGCAACTTTTAAAGAAGTTATTTAGGAGTTTATAGAAAAGTTAAAAAATTGACTTCTCTTATAACACAACTACTTTTTATCACATTTTTATAAAATAAAATACAAACACAAAATAATTTATTTATAAGTTATTTTTAATATAATTATTTATTGTTTAAATTATTTTGTCAAAAAGAGTTTAATTAAGTTGTTTATCCAAATTGGACCTAAATACTCATACTCATACTATATATTTTGATTACAATTCGAACGGTTCTCTGTTATTCTTCAAAATCAGAGATTGCAAGCAAGTGTGTTGTTTGTTTGTGTATGAGTAACAAATGGTGCCAAAAATAGCGTGATATTCATTTTACTGTTTTTGCTGATGCCCCACCATCAATATCTGTCTTGCATGAAACAACCCCGAAAATCTAGCAATTGTTTTTATTTAGCACAGTCCACACTTTAGACAATCTGAACATCGTACCTGCCATGCCATCACCACTGTCAAATTACCAAAAGGTATTTCGGCCTGTATCTGTATGACTGTATGAGTTGCAATTTTTTATTAAATTAAAATTAAATATTATTAGTGAAAAAAATGTTCCTTCTACGGCCCTTTGCGTGAAGAAGCAAGCTGCTGTTTGTACTTTGCGCTACACATGGTCTGCTCCACGTGTGTCTTACTCTTATCCTTCCTTACATATATTTTGTTATAAATATACTATACAGTATACAGTTATACACTATATTAAATATGAAATTTATTGAGAGGATTAGGAAAGATATATATATATCCACACTCAACATAAAACAATGATATAATATGTGATTGCCCCTGTATTGAAGGCACCAATGAGTTGGCCTTTTTGAAATTGCGCATGTTGTTGTGCACATTTTCAAAAACGCAAAATTACGTGTTTGAGAGAGGTGGACCACTTTTCTTGAAATAATAATAACATAAGATATGAATATGAATATGATTGATTCCTTTCTCCCCCACGTAATTTCAGCTTGGCTCATAAGTCAGTGGTACTCACTAGTCTCCTTTTTGTTCCAAAAGATGCCCCAAAATCAAAGCTAGCAGCTGAGATTAGGTATGTATTTAGAGCCACCCACACAAGAAACCAAAACACGGCAGTCATAATGTCTCAGCAACTCAGATAATCAATCAATCATTATTTTTGTTTGATGAGGAAAACAACAGAAACAGAAAGGAACTACCTCCATGAACATGTCACTTCTTCTTCTTATTGCGACACTCTTGATGGCTACAGTTAAAGTTGCAGTTACATCTTCTTCTGATGCTGTTACGCTGCTTATGAGATTCAAGGACTCCCATGTCTCCTCTGATTCAAACAACTTCCTGGCTGACTGGTCCTCCTCCTCCAAGCCCTGCACGTGGAGGGGCATCACGTGCTCCTCCCAAGGTGAAGTCACATCCATCAACCTCACCGGAGCAGGCCTTGCTGGCACCCTTGACCTCCCAACTCTCACGGCTTTGCCTTCTCTGCACCACCTTGTGTTGCGTGGCAACTACTTCTCCTTAGGGAATCTCTCTGTCTCTTCCTTCTGTGCTCTGCAGACGCTTGATCTTTCCTCCAACAACTTCTCTGGAAACTTCCCCTTCCACCAACTTCTTCCATGTCGAGCTCTCACCTATCTCAACTTGTCAAGGAATCTGATTACTGGCGCCACGGCCACCCCTTTTGGCTTCGCTGCTTCTCTGCTTCAGCTTGACTTGTCCAGGAACCAGGTTTCCCAGCCTGAGATTTTGGCTTACACTCTCTCCAATTGTCAGGCTTTGACTCTGCTTAATTTGTCTGACAACCGAATCTCTGCTCAACTCAGTGAAACTAGTCTTGCTGCTTCTTGTGCCAACCTCACTACTCTGGACCTCTCCCATAATCAGCTCTCCGGGGAGTTGCCGCAGAGTTTCGTGGGGGATTCTTTGGAGCTTTTGGATCTCTCTGGCAACAACTTTTCAGGGATGTTCTCCAGGTTTGGGTTTGGGAGCTGCAGGAACCTTGTTAGGTTGAGTTTATCTCACAATGTGGTCTCTGGTGGAGAGTTTCCAAGCAGCCTGAGGAATTGCCAGGCTCTGGAGACTCTGGATCTTTCTCACAATGACCTTGGACCAAACATTCCTGGGGCTCTTCTTGCAGGTCTCAAGAGCTTGAAGGAACTCTTTTTGGGGAGAAATAACTTGAGAGGGGAGATTCCTGCTGAGCTTGGAATGGCTTGTGATTCTCTTGTGGTTCTTGATCTCTCTGATAATAAGCTTTCCGGTGAGTTGCCTTTGACTTTTGGGGACTGTTCTTCTCTGCAGAGTCTTAACCTTGCTAAGAATTATCTCCATGGAGATTTCCTCACTTCAGTTGTAAGCAAACTTTCAAGTCTTAGGTACCTTTATGTGGCATTCAATAACATCACAGGGCCTGTTCCTCTCTCTCTTGCCAATTGCACACAGCTTCAGGTTCTTGACCTCAGTTCCAATGGCTTCACCGGCACCATCCCCTCTGGCTTTTGCTCTTCTTCCTCGCCTCTCGAAAAGATGCTTCTTGCTGACAATTACCTGGAAGGGGTGGTGCCTGCGGAGCTTGGTGGCTGCAAGAGTTTGAGGACAATTGATTTCAGCTTCAACAATTTGAATGGCCCTATACCCTCTCGAGTTTGGTCCCTTCCCAATCTTTCAGACTTGATTATGTGGGCTAACAACCTTACAGGAGAGATTCATGAAGGCATATGCAGCAATGGAGGAAACCTTGAGACCTTGATTCTTAACAACAATTTGATATCAGGCTCCATTCCAAGCTCAATTTCCAATTGCACCAACATGGTTTGGGTCTCACTGGCAAGCAACCGCATTACCGGTGAAATACCTGCCGGAATTGGGAATCTAAAGAAACTTGCCATCCTCCAATTAGGCAACAATTCACTTGCTGGAGGGATCCCACCGGAGCTTGGGAAATGTGAAAGCCTCATATGGTTAGATTTGAATAGTAACAACCTCACTGGTACTATCCCCTCTGATCTTGCCAATCAAGCTGGCTTGGTTATGCCAGGAACTGTTTCTGGGAAGCAGTTTGCATTTGTGAGAAATGAAGGTGGGACAAGCTGCAGGGGAGCCGGAGGTTTGGTCGAATTCGAAGATATCAAGGCTGCAAGGCTTGAGAGTTTTCCTATGGTGCATTCCTGTCCATTAACTCGAATATACTCCGGCGTCACGGTTTATACATTTTCCAAGAATGGCAGCATGATCTACCTTGATCTTTCCTACAATTTCTTGTCTGGAAGCATTCCTGCAAGCTTAGGCGCAATGTCCTATTTACAGGTCCTGAATCTGGGACACAATAAGCTGATTGGGAACATTCCAGAGAGCTTTGGTGGTCTAAAAGCAATAGGAGTGCTTGATCTCTCCCATAATAACCTTCAAGGACTCATCCCTGCTTCATTAGGAGCTCTATCTTTTCTGAGTGATCTTGATGTCTCCAATAATAACCTCACAGGCACCATTCCCACCGGTGGTCAGCTAACAACTTTCCCTTCTTCTAGATACGAAAACAACTCTAATCTTTGTGGTGTTCCTTTGCCACCTTGCCACGGAGCTTTGAATCGGAATCATGCAGCAGGTTTCCATGCTTGGAAGAAGAAGCAACCTATTGTGACCGGGATTGTGATTGGCCTTGTTTTCTTTGTGTTGTTTTTTGTTGCCTTTGTTCTTGCTTTGTATCAAGTGAAGAAGTACCATTGGAAGGAGGAACAGAGAGAAAAGTACATAGAAAGTCTTCCAACTTCAGGTAGCAGCAGTTGGAAACTATCAAGCATTCCTGAGCCTCTCAGCATCAATGTTGCCACCTTTGAGAAACCACTGCGAAAGTTGACATTCGCGCATCTTCTCGAGGCTACTAACGGTTTCAGTGCCGAAACCTTGATAGGGTCTGGTGGTTTTGGTGAAGTCTACAAGGCTAAGCTGAAAGATGGTTGTGTTGTTGCTATCAAGAAGCTTATTCATGTAACAGGCCAGGGAGACAGAGAGTTCATGGCTGAAATGGAAACCATTGGAAAGATTAAGCACAGAAACCTTGTTCCACTGCTGGGTTACTGTAAAATTGGAGAGGAGAGGCTTCTTGTGTATGAGTACATGAAATGGGGAAGTCTAGAGGCTGTTCTTCATGATCGTGCCAGATCGAAGCTTGATTGGGGAGCAAGAAAGAAGATTGCCATAGGGTCAGCAAGAGGACTTGCATTTCTACACCATAGTTGTATTCCTCATATTATACACCGGGACATGAAGTCCAGCAACATTCTTCTTGATGAAAATTTTGAGGCTAGAGTTTCAGATTTTGGCATGGCAAGATTGGTTAATGCCCTGGACACTCATCTCAGTGTGAGCACACTTGCTGGAACACCAGGTTATGTACCTCCTGAGTACTATCAGAGTTTTAGGTGCACAACAAAGGGTGATGTCTATAGTTATGGTGTCATACTTCTAGAGCTTTTATCCGGGAAGAGGCCGATCGACTCGTCGGAGTTTGGCGATGACAACAATCTGGTTGGATGGTGTAAGCAACTTCACAAAGAGAAAAGAAGTAGTGAAATTCTAGATCCTCACTTAATCAAGCAAGCATCCAGTGAAGGTGAACTCTACCAGTGTTTGAGAATTGCCTTTGAGTGTTTAGATGAGAGACCGTATAGGAGACCAACTATGATTCAAGTCATGGCAATGTTTAAGGAGATTCAAGCTGATACAGATAATGATGTCCTTGATGCCTTCTCTATGAAATGCAATGTCATTAAGGAATCATAACAAGAATTACTACAAGACTCAAAGCCCTTTGAAAAATGAAAGCAATTCTGTTCTCATCTATCCTTTTGAAATTGGAAAAAAGGTTCTTTCACCTTTTGATCAATGTATATATAAGACAAAGGCTATGGTGGATTGAATTGAATGAAAGGTTGAATGCTGAGGTTATAAAACAGAGTTCTATGTTCTCTTTTTTTCTGCTGATTGTGTTTTCAGTCACATAAAATTGGTAGATACATTATTTTTTTTCCTATTAATTTCTGTGATCTCATTAGGGGTGGCAACACTACCCGAACCCGCGGGTACCCACCCCGCCCCTACCCGCTCCCCGCCCCCGCACCGGGGCGGGTTTTAACGGGGCGGGTTCTTCTGCAGGGCGAGGCGGGGTCGGGTTTAGGTTAAACCCGTCCCTACCCGTCCCGGTACATATAATATATATAAATATATATATTTTTAATATATAATATATGTAACATATATAAAATAATTAGTAAAATGATTAATAATATTATATCATATATAAATTTTTACTTTAATTTATGTTATGTATGTAAATGGTGGTTATATAATTTTTAAAATTTTATTTTATTTGTTGGATTTAATAATTATAGGGGCGGGTAGGAGCGGGACGGGTACCTGCAGGGACGGGTTAGGGTTTAACATTTTACTACCCGCGGATAGAGCAGGACGGGTTTCATGCGGGTTTTATGTCAGGCGGGGCGGGGTCGGGTAGAGCAAAAACCCGCCCCTACCCGCCCCGTTGCCACCCCTAGATCTCATGGTCAACCTCAATTTTGCTAATGCTTTCAATGCCATGTTTTTCTTTTTCATTCTTTTCTGTCATTACTAGCACAGTTTTGCTACCTTGTGTCATTCATATGATGCAACTTAAAAATGCTAGAATCTTATGTATGTATATAAAAATGAAGGCAATGAAAACTACTTTTGTTATATCTTGTTTTTGGTTCTGCATTATGAAATTATATTGGAGTCACCTAGTCAAACTCCATATGTTACTTTCCTCCTTTTTCTCATCAATTATTGAAATTTTATGATATTCTGAAAAGAAAAAGGAAAATTAAAAAAAAAAAAAAGAAATTAAGACCTTTTCATGCACTGTCCTTTGAATACTTTTTCCAATTTTTTACCCCTCACTCTCAGGAATAATTATTATTGCATACTGTAACGAGTCCAATGACATTACATAGGTGAACCAAATTCAGATCTTAACTTTTTACTTTTTCAATCCTGCATTAATGGACAGTTGCGAATTTTGACTGAAAGTTACATAGAAAACTAGCATGTCACCATAGAAAACTAGCATGATCTTAACAGGTCATAGTACACTACTAATAAAAAAGAATTTGTAACTTTTTATTTTGAGGAGTTCTAATCCTACGTTTTTTAATTTCAATATGGAGACAAAGGTTGGGTTGGACGTGGTTATGGAGAAGAGAGGTGCTTGACCTGTGTGTGGTGTCAGAACACCACAAATCGGACCATGCGAGTTCTTCATAGCTTGTCGGACGGTCTGAGTTGTAGCTAAGAATACGGATTCATATAAAAATTCATATATATATACAAAACGCACCGTCCGATTTGCATGCTGTGAAATTCAAATTTCAGCCTCTGCCAAATCGGACCCTCCGATTTGTTAAGCAATTTTTGCCAACAGAACTCGCAGGGTCCGAGTTTTAACTCCTGCCACTCACATAAAGCTGTCCCACAATTTGGTCTAGCACGCCTTATTTCCATATACAGGCACATCACATTCATAGGTTCCATAACGAAAAAATTGAGCCTCTAATCCTATGCTATAGAAACCAACAAAATAAGTCATATATATTAAGAATAGAATTTTCTTGTGGAGATAAAACATCACTGCAATAAGGATCATAAAAACGTGAACATCACATATATGTGTTCCAAGTTCCCAAGCTTTAATCTGCAACTTTGCCTTGCCTTGCAGCTGGTGCTAGTTTCCAAAAATATTGGATTGTGACAAAGTGATAGCTTACATGTGTATAGAACTATGGAGAGAAGCTTGTTTCGGACTGATGCTAATTTTATCAGAGATTCCTATAATATCCTCCAAAGGAAGAACTTTTTATTCAAAAGGATATCTACCCTTGATTTCTTCTTCTTCTTTTTAAATTCACTTTTTCTTTTCTTATTAACCATTGACCAAGATACTGAATACAGTTCCTCCAAGAGTACCAAGCCTCACTTTACCTTTACAATAAAATATCACAATTATATATAGAATGTCCATAGAATAGTACCCTTTTCTATTAATATTATTGTTCACCTATAAAGTCATTATTGATGAAATTTTTTATAGCAACTGATTTACTGACTTTCTCTAATTTTTTTTCCCATTTAAGTCTTTGTATAAAATCATATCTTACAAGATCAAAAGAGAAAAAATAGATAATACTCAATTTGCCTCCTGAATTTGCATACGATCCTCAATTTAGTCCCTAAAGTTTTAATTGCCTTTATTTAATTCCCAAACTTTGCGAACATGATTCATGTTAGTCCTTGAAACAATTTTCACTGTATACACTTTAATAAAACGCTATCATGGACAGGCGGATGCCACACTAGACTATGTAAAATGATGTGGTCTTGATTTTGACATTCAAATAACCAAAAAACAACATCATAAGTGATGTTTATTGAAACTTTACCTAACAAAACAAGTGATACAACATCAGTTTTGAGCTATTTAAATGCCAAAACCAAAACTACATCATTTTACATGTTTCAGTGTGGCATTTGATTGTCTATTTCAACACTCCATTAATATTTTTTAAGTAAAAATCGTCTCAGGAATTAATATGAGGCACGTTTATAAAATTTGGGGATTAAATAGAGGTAATTAAAACTTCAGAGATTAAATTAAGACTCGCGTGCAAGTTCAGGGACCAAATTGAGTATTAACTCAGAAGAAAAATTAAAAAAAAGAAAATTGGATACAGATATCTCCTGTATACAAGTGGTAATAATAAACTAATAATCCAAGAAAGACAAAAAATGGGATCGAAGCTTTGCTAATCAATACTAATAAAATATTAGTGAGAGTTAACAAACTCCGCTTAATTCTCTGAAAAGGGTTCATGTGTTTGTCCTTTTTTTAATTATCGTTTATACATCTAGGCCATAGACTGCAATTTCGTGACGCATCTCATGAATAGATACGCATGTACATTTAATTTTCTCCTCCTTATCATTTTCTAAGGCTAATTAATTGGAAATTAGATTTTTCTTGTTCATGGTTTATTCTTCGAGAGCACCGTATATTAATTTTACTTCGTTAATTCGTCTCTATCACGACGTCCTCGTCATGTTCACCTACACCAACATAACGTTTAAAATGCAAATATTATCAATCTATTTAATGGTTACATATTATATATTCGATTTTCTTAAATAGATATTTCAAAATATAAATAATATCAAATCGCAAGTGTAGAAAGAATAATTGAGCATGGCCTATCATGTGTCCTTAACTTAATGGCTACACGGCTTTACTTAATTTTCCTTTGGGATTTTTCAAAAGCAAAATGTTTAGGATCTTACAAGTAAAGATAATTCCCCTAAGTGCAATAAACTTTAGTCTATGTTATTCGATTTAAACAAACTAATAGTCGCTGGAACACACTAGATTTATATAATTTTTTTTTTTTTTTTGCTTCCTTGAAGTACAAGACATACATGCTATAAAGTATAAACCAAAATTGTCGCTAACAAACATTACCGCATCAAAGACTAAACATGCGTTAGAATCAAGTTGAAGCAGATATATTTTGTCTTAATTTCAGTTATGATGCAAACCTAAAAATGGTAAGTGTGTGATTTAAGAAGAGAGGAGAACCACAGGGTGTAAAACTAACTATAATTAGGGGTGGCAATGAGTAGGATAACCCTACCTGCTCTTAACCTGCGGGTACCCGATCCTACCCGCGGGTTACAAAAAATATACAACATTATTATATAACTTGATGATAATTTAAAATAGAACTGATTTTTATGTAAAAAAAATATTAAATTATCAATTAATGATTTTCTTTTAGTGATTAAGGATCTTTTGCATTTAGTGAGAGGTCTTTGATTCAACATCTACTTAAAACATATTTTTATATAAGTATATAACATAAATATATATAAAGTGCGGATTGGTCGAGTAGAGTTGAGACTCAACCCGCACCCTACCCGACCTGCACGAGAACCCTACCCGCACCCTACCTTACCCGCTGCGGATCAGGTTGGCAACCCTACTCGATCGAGTGGGTCGGGTTGGATACCCGCGATAGGGTACATATTGCCACCCCTAACTATAATGTGCGATCGAGCTGTATGTATGTATGGTAGTTGGTTACAAAGTTGCAATTGCATTTCATGGTTCCAACTTCCAAGTGTTTGGCAGCCATGCATTTTCTCTCCTTTCACCTCAATTAACTTAGCATGCATCTCACACTCAAAAGTTCAATTACATTTTTGACTTTGTTTTTCACTTGTACCAAATTTTGAATCATTCATATTTGTTCAACATTTTGTCTTCTCTTGAAATATACTGAAAGTTCTGTATCTTCGCATACATCACATTGAAATCAACGTGAATATTGATATGCTTTATGTCACTTTCACATGAGCAAAATGAATGAATAGTTGGGTGATGTTAATTACACTATTATTTTTTTCTTTTAATCTTGCATAATGATAAAAAAGAAGGGTGACATTACTTGTGCCAATGGCATGTAAAATTAAGAGGACTACTACAAGAAGTGTAATTAATTAACCAAATAAAAATGATGAGATCCTCAAATGCAAAGCAACCACACGTTTTCTCATTTCACACAACTAATGACTACAAGGCCAGCTGGGTTTGTTCTACTGAAAGTGACAAAAATGGTACCAACCTCCCTAAATTTGGAGTAAAAACAAACAGTTTAAATAGTCTTTCTTGATTTACATGGTAAAAAAAATAATAGTCGATCCTATTATTGCAGCATAATATCCTAAAAAAGACGAATTAAAAACTTAGTGATGCTATTATTTAAAACATGCCAAAAAAATAAAAAATAAAAAGAGAGAAAGAAAATGAAAATAAGGTTGTGTTTGGAAAAAGATTTAAAGATAGGAGGTGAGGTATGTGTCAAAGATTCCATTGATTTTAGAGGTCCACCACCATTTCACAATTATCTCTCTTTTCTCATCCACCTTCCCCACAAAGTCCTTCTTTACTTTTGCTTTAATAATGATATTAATAAACTAATAGCTTATTTAAAAAAAGCTGTAATTACATTTTTTTTAATTTAGTAAATTTAAAGAAGAAAAAATAAAATATGGTTCTCTTTTTGGAACTATTCTCCAGTCAGGCTGCTTTATTCATCATTCAATAGCACAATCATTTCATTGCAAAGAAAAAGAAAAACACAAAAGAGAGGAGAGACATGTTTTACAGACAGAAGAGAACAGCTGATAGATGATAACAACAACATCAACAACAACTGCGTGGTAAGAACACAACACAAAACAACGTTGTTGTTGTTGTTATTGTCTTGTAATATTGCTAGATCAATTTTACTTCTTCTAACACACCGAACCCAAACACCTTCTGGGTCGGGTTCGGGGTTGTCGGATCCGATTCTCTGCTTCAATCGTTGTTGTTCTGGTGCTGCTGGCTGCTTCTCCTTCTCCTTCTCCTTTTATGATTCTGTTTTGTTGTTTGCTCTCAACAAATCATCACTTTTTAGGTAAAAACTCTCAACATTCTCTTTCCTTCTTTTTTTTTTTTTTTCACCTCATGGTTTTGTTGATTTTGGCGATTCGAAACAATGTTGTTCATTGCATTTCGTGAATTGGGTCAGATTTTCATGTTCTGTTTTTAGCTCTTTTGTGTCCCATTTCCAAGGTGGCTCTTTAATGGTTGAAAGCGTGGACATTGTCATCTGGTTCATTTTCTCGCTTTGGTGTGATTCTCTGTTTTTGGCAGCAGATTAAATAATTATTTACCTCTGTTTATAGTTATACCTACATATTCTTGTTTTTTTGTTGGCATTATAGAATGTATTGAGAAATTTTGGTGATGCAATTTAGGTGTTCCAAAAGGGAGGTGTGAATGGCTGGGATTGATGAAAATGTTGGGGTCCCCGGGGATTGGAGTGGTCCTAGCCCAAGTCCCAGAACCTTTTTCTCTGTAATGTTAGGGGAGGATAATGTAGCAAGATCAATGTCAGACCCTCCTCCAGGTGGTGATGGAGCACAAGATGGTGATCAGAAGTTGGTGTCACGGGGTGGTCTTGTTGAGAGGATGGCAGCTAGAGCAGGGTTCAATGCACCCAGGTTGAACACTGACACCATTAGATCTACTGACCTTTCACTCAATTCTGATGTTCCTTCTCCATACTTGACCATACCACCTGGTCTCAGTCCTACCACCCTTTTAGATTCTCCGGTCTTCCTTACAAATTCACTGGTGAGACAAGTTTATGTTGTAGTGCTTTTCACATTTAACTTGGAAGCTATAACACTTTGTTATATGCCTTGTAATGAGTCTGTATAATTGCAGGCACAGCCATCTCCAACAACTGGAAAGTTTCCATTCATCTCAAACGGCAACATATCATCCAATGCTCCTGAAAGATGCAAAGATAACAGCTTTGATGATATTTATGCATCATCCTTTGCATTTAAGCCTACGACAGATTTCGGCTCCTCTTTTTATCAAGGCGCTGCCAGAAAAGTAAGTACATCCTAGAAGCATTTCTTTGCCACTGGAGGTTAGGATTTAAATTTTAATCCAATATGGCATGCCATATGTACAAAAATTTGACAAGTCATATGGAGTAAAACAGTTAATACATCTGGTTTAATTATCTTCATATGCACATAATATGGGATATTTAGAGAGTTGATAGTTGTGATTTGTATCCATTTGGGTTATTTATTCTATCTCCTGTTTGCAGATGAATCCTACTACAATAGCTCAACAATCTCTTCCTGGTGTTGAGGCCCCTGTTCAGTCGGAACATTTTTTTCAATCGCGAAGTGCTGATGTAGTAAAATCTCAAACTCAGAATAAAAATGGCCTCCATCTTCAGCCAGACTTTATTGAGTCATCTCCTCAACAGGATACTGTCGGTGTTAGCGTTGAGCATTCGCCACAACTTGAAGAGCAAGCAGATGAAGAGGGAGAGCCAAGAGGGAATGGTGACTCAGTGGCTGCTGGTTTTGGTGGTGCACCATCTGAAGATGGATATAATTGGAGAAAATATGGCCAGAAGCAAGTTAAGGGTAGCGAGTACCCACGAAGTTACTACAAGTGTACACATCCAAATTGTCCTGTGAAAAAGAAAGTAGAACGATCTCATGAAGGCCACATAACAGAGATCATCTATAAGGGAGCACACAACCATCCTAAACCTCCTCCGAATCGCCGCTCAGGAATAGCTTCGGCCAATCCTCCAAGTGACATGCAAATGGACAATCCGGAGCATGTTGAACGACAAAGTGGCAGCGACGGAGAGCTGGGCTGGGCTAATTTACAGAAGGGGAATGTAGCTGGAGCTGCTAATTGGAAGAATGACAACCTTGAAGTGACATCATCAACATCTGTTGCCCCCGAGTATTGTAACCAGTCCACCAATTCACAGGCTCAAAATGGTACTCAGTTTGACTCGGGAGATGCGGTGGATGCATCTTCTACTTTTTCTAATGAAGATGATGATGATGATCGAGGTACTCATGGTAGTGTATCATTAGGTTATGATGGGGAAGGAGATGAATCAGAATCTAAAAGAAGGTACTTGGCATTGCTGCTTTTGTTTTTTTCTTTTAAATAAAAATAATTTCAGAAACTATTATTTGCCTAAATGAAATCAACTATTTAATTCTCAGGAAACTGGAATCATATGCAACAGAGTTGAGTGGAGCTACTAGAGCTATTCGCGAACCTAGAGTTGTTGTACAAACTACCAGCGAAGTAGACATCCTTGACGATGGTTATCGGTGGAGGAAATATGGGCAGAAGGTTGTCAAAGGAAATCCCAACCCGAGGTAGCCATTCTCCTCTTAACTATTTTGTTGATCTCTTATTCCCCTTCATCTTCATGCACTTTATGTTGCAACTTGCAAAGCTGAAATGGGGATTGGCCTGTTTCTGTATTGCTGCAGGAGTTACTACAAGTGCACAAATGCAGGCTGCACTGTGAGGAAACACGTTGAGAGAGCATCACATGACCTTAAATCTGTAATCACTACATACGAGGGCAAGCACAACCATGATGTTCCTGCCGCACGCTCTAGCAGTCATGTCAATGCTAATGCTTCTGGCAGTGTTCCCGGGCAAGCAGCACCTGGCGTTCTGCAACCCCATGTTCACAGACCTGAACCAACTCAAGTTCCCGGTGGCATTGGAAGGCTTGAGAGGCCTCCTGCCCTCGGTGCATTCAACCTATCGGGGAGGCAGCAGCTAGGACCTCCACATGGCTTCTCCTTTGGAATGAATCAACCTCTTCTGCCGAACTTGGCGATGCCTGGATTCGGCCCCGGGCAAGCAAAGCTTCCTGTGATGCCGGTTCATCCATTCTTGGCAACGCAACAACAACGTCCTCCTAATGAGATGGGGTTCATGTTGCCCAAGGGTGAACCAAATGTGGAGCCTATTCCTGAGCGTCATAACCTGCCCAGTGGCTCATATCAAGATCTCATGAGTCGCATGCCCCTTGGACCTCACATGTGAAATTTCATTCCTTTATTCTTTCTTTAAAGGAAACCCCAATGTTTTACATTCACAAATATATATACATACATACATATATATGCGTATGTAATGCGCAGGCATACATTTACATAGGTGAACTTTTTCATCAGTTATTCTTATTCAGTCTCTTGTGTAATGTGTTGACATTCTTCATGATATGTCAAAAGGTATATGTAGTTTATTCTGCTCTAATTCAAGAATACCAGTCATATGTACCCAAAAAAATTAACAAAAGAAACTCTGGTAATAGAAGGATTGAACAATTATTCAAAATCATTTGACAAAACATAATATTCAAAAACAATCCATGAAATATTTCAAAAACAATCCATGATAAATCACATGCATAATAATAATAATAATAATAATAATAATAATAATAATAATAATATCACTACTGCGTCCATGATTGAACCAAGTTGGCAAGTGATGCAGAGGATGAACCCGTTTCTGAAAGTGCAGCTAAAGCCATGTCCTTCATCTTGGAAATGCTGTCCCTTAAATCCTTCCCTTTCCCATCAGACTCCATGACCATCCTCACCACCCTCTCCACCTCTTGGGCACTGACGAGCCCACCGTGTTCTTGAGTCTGATCCACCGCAAGAGCCACCTTCATGTCCTCCACCATGAGGTTCCTGTTGATGTGCTGCTCCGCATAGAGCGGCCAAGCAATCATGGGCACCCCAGCAACCACAGCTTCGAGAACAGAGTTCCAGCCGCAGTGAGTGACGAAGGCCCCCACGGATTGACGACTGAGGATCTCAACCTGGGGGCCCACGAGGCCACTACCATGCCCCTGTCTTGGGTCCTGTGGGTGAAGCCAGTTGGCAGCACTGAAATGGGGTCAAAGTTGTCTTGATCAGCAAGTAACTGGTTGGTTCCTGGATGCAGTGGGGGGCTCTTGACGACCCACAAGAACCTTTGGGCGCTCCGCTCCAAGGCTTGAGCTATCTCTCTCAGCTGCTCCACTGAGAACGATCCTCTGCTTCCGAAACACAGGTACACCACACTTTTACTTGGTTGTTTCTCCAACCATGACAAGCAATCTTTGCTTTCTCCACCAGGTTGATGCTGTTGATCACTCGGATCGGCGATCAAGGGGCCAATGTAATAAACCGGAGTCCTTTCTTTCTGGTTGGGAAAGCAAAGACCTTCTTCAATGGCCTTAACGGCGTTGACTTCCAGCTCTCTGAAAGTGTTGACCATGATCCCACTCGATCTTGGAAGCTGCCTGCAGAAATACACCATCTCCTCATAACAGGGGTCCTCCCTATCCAGCAACGGCTCCGGCATCTCCCACGCCCTCACCCCCGCCGTCATCCCCGGCACCCTCAGCTCCACCTTCAGATCCTTCAGCGACTTCTCCGTCTGCTCGTGGATCAACGGGAAGTAGATGTAGAGCGCAATCACGGCGGCGCCGGAGGTGAAGAAGTAGTAGACGGGGATTCCCATGGAGGAGGCTGCGTCCATGGCGGAGGTGCAGAAGATGTCGATGACGAAGGCTTTGATGGTGGAGGTCTTGGAGATAAGGGTGAGTGCGGAGGTGACGTTGGGGACGTTGTTGCGAATGAAGTGGAAAGCCCTTGCGGTGAGGCTGAGGGTGCCGGGGGGAGGAGGGTCAGAGTGGGGGAAGCGGTGGAAGGAGATGGAAGGGTGGTCGGTGGAGATGCGGTGGATGTAGGCGTCGGTGGAAGGATGGTCGAGGAAGCCGGTGGTAAGGAGGATGGTGATGTTGTGGCGACGGAGGGAGAGGCGTTTGGCCACTTCAACCATTGAAACTATGTGGCCTATGCTCGGAGCTGCATACAACACTATTCTTTCTTCCATCTTTCTCTCTCTTTCTTTCTTTCTTTCTTTCTCTCTCTCTCACACACAAACTCCTCAACTATGTATATTGTTCATATTTGTTGACTTGACTTTTAGTAGTTGAAACTTGAAAGAAGCCTTATAATCATACATGTTAAATGGTTAGGTGAGTAACAGATTGATTATTAACCGACACAAGAATATGCTTTTCAAACCCCATTGTATTCGATATTCATTTGCTTCTTTCTTATAGTTACTTTACAAGATGCACTTTGCTAAATTATGCAAAAGAATCTCAGCTTAACTTGTCACCATTGGATTGAGGAACTAAAATATACATCAACTTATATAATCAGTCTTCACTCATAACTTGGCTTTCAAAAGGGTAATCAAGGAGATCCATGCTACCTCCTCACTGTTTCTTTGGTGAGGGTAACCAAGCTAATGCCCGTTTGCAGTTTCCACAGCCAAATGGTTTTCTCTCCTATTTCGATTCACTTCCTTCCGATGGTTAATCTCTTTCCTGCAAAATATCAAATGCACCATGAATAACTTCGGCTAAAATAATTCTTATAAATTCGTTCAGTATCACATGAAAAAGGTATCTAAACATTATCCAATTGCAGCAGTGGCTAAGTCTTATATTAACAACATATATCAAATGGCATAACAATTATGTTCAAACCACAGAAAGAAAAATTCGCTTATGATCATCTAGATCTCCTCTTTAGCAAGAAAAAAATTTAAAGAAAGAATATGTATATATTCGGCAACTAAATATGTCTGATAAAACATTCACAAACACACATGGCAATGAAGAAAGAGCTATAAACCTAAACTCAAGTCTTGACATCTACAAAAATATGCTGCAGCAGTTCAACATTTTAACTCTGACTAACATACATAGTTTGCATAACAAAAATTATCTGCGAGTATTTTATGTGCTGAAATGAGAAACCCAGCTTTAGTGTTAGGTAGGGAAACAGAAATTAAAGTATAAACAAGTATTAGATAATAAGTTAACCTGAGACAATGCCATAGTGCATCATAATGAAGAAGACCAACAATTCTCCGCTTTCTCTCTCTATTGCGATCTCCACCGCGTTTAACCACTGGTAATTGCTTAATGCCCTTGGCTTCCATTAACTCCTTGGCCACAGCCAAACTGGTATTGGGATAACAGGTTAGAAGTCCACGCTCTCGTCCACGATAGGTCATACCCCGAGTACAAACAGAGGAAACTAAGCATGTATTTGCCTGTCAAATATTTAATTTGAAATATTATTTGAGACAAGACTAACCAACAGGTATTGTAGACAGTATAACTGGGATTTTTCAAGAATAAATCAATTGACATTTTTATCACAGTAGTATAACAGGAAGATCCAGGCATGAATTTCACTAATGTATTTGTTCATCACTGCATTTAAAACCCATTCATCAAAGCTTTAATATATCATCTTAGCAATTGTATCCCTACCGAACCAAAACATAGAAACCATTTGTGTTATGATTTTATTCTGAAATTGGAACCCTCACATTTTCTATTATCATGTATTGTAAAAGGAAAGAACAGGGGGGAAAAAATACTAATCCCAGAATAATTTGCAGAATGATTTTTAAATATATAAAGAGCAGAAGCACTTTCTACATACATCCACAAATCCTGAATCCCTCATAGAAGTGTCACTAGACTTCTCGGGAAGACACCTTCTGATGTCACCATATGTCAGTATTCCTTCCAGAAAACCTTCTTGATCGACCACCAGCACACAGTTCTGGTGGCCATCATGAATGCATTGGATTGCATCTTTCAGGGTTGCAGATGATGAAACCTTCAGATAGCTGTCAGACATGGCCTGAGAAACCTGAAAAGAGCAATAATGACATTAATGAAGGCATAAAGTTGATGGACAAAAAAAAAGGATCACATGTCAGCATTCTGCTGGAGAGTTAACAAGAGAAGGATTATTTTTATTGATTAATAGCTTTTATCAACCTTAAGATTTTCGAGATGAAGTTCCTCGTCAATTGCTTCATGATCAGCAGCATCACCAACAACAGAGAGTTCTAAACCATCAGCAGCATTTGCCTGTCTCCAGTTACCTTCATTTTCATCAGCAGGTGAAACTGGAGAATATCCTTTAGGCGAGTTTCTTGTATCAGATTTGTTGTCAATTTCCTTCTTCCGGTTTGTCACAGAGGGAACCCATATTGCTAATCCAACAGCCCCCTAGGTACAAAGTTTACAGTAACACAGTACGACAACTGTAATCAATAAGAATTACAATAGGACAGAGTACTCCCTAAAATCAATAAAATATTATGCCATAGAGAAACAATTTTCTTCTGCCTTGCTTTAACATAAGATACAGGGAAACAACCAATGAGAAAATGAGCATGTAAGAATATACCAAACATCTTCTCTTGTTCAGTCGAGGTAAAAGAATGCAGTTTGCAAATTTTTCATTTTGTTAAACATAAGAATAGGAGAACAGCAGAAAACTGCACATGTAACTAAGTGAGCAATTTATTACCACTATCATGTAATTTTGGGTAAGAATTTTATTGAAGAATTACCATGAGAGGAAGCAGTATTCTATAATCTTTGGTCAGTTCAAACAGCAGTAGAACTGAAGTCAACGGGACAGAACAGACAGATGCTAACGTAGCAGCCATTCCAACCTGTGATAGAAATTAAAAATAACTTGTGATTATATGAGCTTACATCAACAAAGCTTGATGTCAACAGTGACATTTATACAATATAGATACTGCACAGTAAAGTCAACTTACAAGAGCATATGCCTGGGGTTGGGCCACAGCAGCATTTCCAGGGATTGCTGAATTGATAACTTCTGCTGCAACGCCTCCAAATACGGCACCAACTGCAGAACCAATCATTAAACTTGGCGCATAGAGACCACCTACTAGCCCAGAGCCCTTGCAAAGAGTTGTTGCAATAACCTTAGCAGCTGCCAATTGCGTCAGGAGCCATATTCCAGGAGCTGAAGCACTAGTTCCAGTATGGAGAATTTCTTCCACATTTGTGAAACCCCAATACAATATTCCAGGATATTTAAGAGCAATGATCCCAGCTCCTAAACCGCCTAAAGCAGGACAGACCACAAAAGGAAGGCCAAACTTTTCCTGGATCAACTCAAACAATTCAGTGAACCAATCAACCAAACGAGTCATGGCCACACTTACAACACCACACAGCATTCCCAATATCAGGTATAAAGGTAGTTCTGCAAGCAACATCATGAAGAAGTATCAGACATGTACTTCATAATTATGACTTCATTCAAGAAAGGCAATGATTTTTGGCAGTGTGCATGCAATGCTGTTGTTTGGTGTTAATGGGTGGGGGGGATGACACAGTTTTGCAGGATAACTTCTTGTGGTTACCTCTTTGGTGGGATAAAGAATAAGAGAGACGTTTTCTTTTTTATCTATGCAAGGATGGTTATCCCCTGTTGTGTACTATCTTCTATTCTAATTCTAATAAACTTTGTTGTCCGTATATATATATGTATGAGACGTTTTCCATCATATCAAAACAAATATGATAGATGCACAAAGAAATATGGTCACAAACATAAACTGTATATAACAAAAACAGCAAGGTAAAGGAGAGTACCAGCAGCAGATTTCAAATCATATGCAGGCACTGTAAAAGCTGAGTGGGTTCCTAGTAAAACGTTTGATACAGTGGAGGAGATAACAGAAGCCAATATAATCATGGCAGTTGTAAATGGGGGAGAGTTTTCTGCACGAAGAGGCCTCAGCACTGTTTCAATGGCGAAGAAACAACCAGCAACTGCAGCATTAAATCCTGAAGAAAGAAAAATTGAAAGCTAAAATAACCAATATATAGAAATCAAAAGAAAAATGTAGATGCTGCCAATCAGTCCTTACTCTTAAACCAAACATAATTAGAAACAAAACACAGGGTTGATTGATCAAATTATCCAGTAAAGTTAGGTGCCCAGATATGGATAAAAGAAAATTGTCCAGGGATTCCATTCTCAATTCAAATTCTTGAGAATTTATTGTCCTTATGTTTATCTTCCCAATCATGAATAACGTGAACACCAATAAGAATTTTGTCCTTTAAACAATTTTTTTGGTTGTTAAATTGTGATTAAAAAGTTCAACAAGGCTCAAACGAGCAGAATATGAAATGTATAGGCATTAAATGAGATTCACAAAGTGATTTTAACAAGATTGCCAGGCTACCTGAAGAAATTCCAGCTGCCGCACCAGCTGCAATAAGTGCTATTCTTCTTTCTCTGTTATTTTCCATCATTAATGAGAATCCGTTGGCACATGACTTTCCAATATCAACACTAGGACCTTCAGGACCCAAAGAACAGCCAGTACCTAAAGTGACTGCAGCTTGGAGAGCCTTTATTGTGGGAAATACTCCAGAGAGCAAATCAAAACCTTGCCTTTGGGAGGAAGTGGACTGATTTATTTGTTCCAGTATTTCCAGTAAACCATGCATCATGCCAACAATGACTCCTCCAAAGACAGGTATCAAAAGAATCCGATGCCATGTATCAGCCAGTCTCTGCAAACGAAGCCAAGCAGCACCCTCATTCGGAGTACCCGCCCAGGCCCATTCGTGTATTAGATGCACCTAAATGAGCACATAGCAGCACATATCAGATCATTTGAATTCCACAATTGGCCGGTAAAGAACCCAGTCTAGAAATAGAATATAGATGGCTAGATACCACAAAACTAAATGATTTCAGAAGGTCAGTATGACAATACTACAACATTACAAAAACAGGCATCAAAGATGGCCTGACAACCATGACAGCAAATTTATTAATGCCCAAATTCCCAAGAGATAATACCTTAAATAATTTCAGAGTCTCACAGTAGTAACACAGAAGATATAAAATGAATACAGCAATAGGAAGACTTAATAAGCCATAGCTGTTGACTAGATTGAAACAATAATAATAAAAAAAAGAGCACTTGTGATTTTGGTCACCTCTACTGTTAATAATTTGTTCAGAGTAGAAAATGGCAAAGCTCTAGCATATCATATTTCTTTTTATGTCAATGATAGTGGGTTGGTGGATACATCGCATGAACCTTAGCCGATGCAGAGGCAGACTGACAAGCATGCAAGAGGAAACAGCCAAGAGTAGCTATATATCAACAAGCTGCGGCACTGAAAGGATACACACCCAACAAGATGCCATTCTCTTTGGTATAAAAATTCATGACTCTTATAACTTCATCTTCAATGCCATACAAGATAACCATAAAACAGACCCCGGTTTATCTAATTCCTAAACCAGCCCACCTTGTAACCATTGAAACAGCACTTCTAATTACTGATATTAGAGAAATACTGAAATATTTTGACAGCACTGCACCCGACCAGTAAAAGCATAGCATACGGCAGACAACATGATTACATACCATCAGATTAAATTCATAATATTATATTTAACAAGTTTAAACATGATCTGGATCTCAGAAGTGTTAATCTTTCTAACTATCTATCCTAAACATCGTAGTTTCTAGCCATTGAGATCAAGATTCTCGCATCCTAAACATGACAAAACCTTGTTGATCTTAGAATCTAGATCAATTATGTGAACCTACTTATTTAAAAAAAAAAATGCGACCAGCCATAAGAACAAGTCCGAATAATCCATCAAAGCAAGCAGCTCGAAATATTACTTATTAGAGAGCAAAACAGAGAGAGAAAGAGAGAGGGGGGGGGGTGCATACTCCTTTATTGAAAGCAGCAACGAAGAGGCCGGTGGCGAGGCCAAGGAGGCAACCAATGAGAAGCAAAGCCCATTCTGGAGGTGCACTGTCGGTAAGGACATCTTCATCACCATGAAGATCCAAATGAGAGTGGTGATTATGAAGATTGTGGTGATCCCTTCTATCTCCATCTCTATCTCTATCTCTATCTACATCTTTCTCAAGACGCTTGAAACTGTGTCGGTGACCCGACAGCCTAAGAATATCCCTGAACCCTCCTCTGCCACCGCTGCCACCACCTCCATTAACGACGACTGAGCGTTCCGATACTTGAGCTTCCACATCGCGCTCCGCATCTTGTGGAAGCCCCAGAAGGCGGTTCTGATCGCTCTCAGACATCGAAAACTTACCCAGATTCCTTCAAAAACCCATCAATGAAAATCGGCTTGAATCCCAAAACCCAACATCCAAATTGAAAACACACCGCTTCAATCAATCCCGAATTTGAAATCCCAATTCTCAAAATTTTTGTAATTTTTTGAAGATACAATCAAGGGGGCTCAATGGATGATGATGATTCCAATGGGCCTTGTGGCGTCGCTATCTCATGAATCAAATGGCGAAAGCGAGCGAGGAAGGTGAAACGTAAGAGAGAGAATAGTGTTAAGAAGGTTGCTCCTAATTCCTAAATGCAAAGTGACTTAGGCTCCAATCGAATCAAATGAAATCAAAGTGGCACTTCTTATTGCTTCTTCTTTACTTCCCACCACCTCCTCCACCCTGCGTTTTTCTCTTTTCACAAATATGAACACCCAAAACGTGTTTTGGTCAAACGAAATTACAAGCACCCATTTCTATTTGTCAAAATTTACAGAAAACCCCTTAAAAAATATGTTTTCCACTTTCCTGTCTATATCAATAATTCAATATGTTTTGAACTTTTGATTGTTTTCCACTCATCCCTTAAAAATATTGCAAATTCAAGTTTTGGACCCTTTTCCTTTATATCCATATACTTTTCCTTAAAAATATTTATTGAGTTCAATTTAATGCTGAGTCTAAAAAATTGTATACAATCGGCTAATTAATTTATGTATTAAAATATTTTTTTTGAATAATATTATATAATCAATATATATTATTATTTTTAATAAATATTTAATCAGTAATAATTTTACACTCATATTTATAAAAAATTTACATACAAAAAATATATAATTTTTATCTATATTTAATAGAATATATACATATAAATTAATATAGTTTATATTTATATTTTTTAAAATTTGTACATATAAATTAATAAAATTTATTTATTAAAAATAGATTAATATTTATACTAATCAAATAATAACTAAAAATACTAAAAATTATTAGCCCAATCATTTTTTATTTTGATAGAGTATAATTCAACTTATTTTGTATTTTAAATATTTGGTTTTAATCATTGTTATTGATTTTTTAATTAAATACTTATGTGACAAATTAACTATATACATATAATTTATTTTGTTATATCAATATTTAATATTTAATCTCTCATATACAAAAGAGTTAATACTCAATTTGGCCTTAAAATTTGAAATCCGATTTAAATTGACTTTTAAAATTATAATTGATTTAATTTAGAATCCAAAATTTATAATAATAATTTGTGTTAGTCTTTGAACTAATTCCTGTGAATGGCGTGTCACTTTTTCACATTAACTTGTTAAGATTTAGACTCTTCATTAAAATTTATTAGACATTGTATAAGTTTGATTAGCTCTCCAACATCCCCACAAAAACGACAATAACAAATTCAATTTAGAAAATTCGGGACTCTAGGAGTAGTAGTCAAGTTTCTAAAAGTTCTAATAGGTATAGATCACATGAAATTTAAGCGAAGAATTCAAATCACAGCAAGTTAATATTTCAAATTAATATATTATTAACGAAAATTAGCTTAAGGATTAATGTAAGTTACAATTACAAAGTGTGAAATCTAATTTGAGTGTATTGAAATTTTAAGGATCAAATTGAATCTGACTTCAAATTTTAGAGACCAAATTAAATATCATCTAGGATGAATAAAAATTACAATCATATTAATCCGCAATGTATATAAAAAATTAATTAATAATATAAAATAAATATTAAAATATAAACACACAATCAACAAGCTATATCTTAAATGGTATAATCTTCCCATATTTAATTAAAGGTCATGAATTTGAATCTCTCTGTCTTTGATAAAAAAAATATAAATACAAAAATAATATATATTTATATAATAATTAATTAATAACTAATTTTTTATTTACATATATTCTTTAAAATAATTTTAGTTAACTTGTTTTTTATTTTTATACATTATCTTCCCCCACCCTCCAAAAAAAAACCCCCCAAAAGTGTAACGATCAAAATGGTGCTTAGCTAATTTTTTAAAGGCGAGTAGAAAATGATTAAAGTGTTAATAACAAGTTAATAGTTAATCCTAACAATTAAACAAGAGAGGGAAAATTTAGGCCAAAAAAAGGAAAAAAGGAAAGAAAAAAATGGCATGATGTGGGTAGTGGAGGTGCAGTGGAAGGAAGCAAAAGTGCAACAACACAAAGCTGTTGCCTGTTTCAGTTAGATGTTTGCTTCTTCTTCTTCCTTCTTCATTCTGGACTCAACTCAGCTCATCGATTCGATTAGATTCGATGTCGCTAACTGAAATCACATCGTAAATTGGCAAGATTCATGAGTCTCTCTCTCTCTCTCTCTCTGCATCTTCCTTCCCCTAAACCTAATTACTAATTACCATAAGAATTATTAGATTAGGCTGATCCCTTTCTCCTTCTTCTACCTTTTCATTACAATCATCTGCTGTCTCCACTTATGTCGCACCAACATATTATTATTATATATTGCATGTTTTGTTTTCATCAACAAATTCAGCTGAGCTGAGAGCTGAGAGCTGAGAGCTGAGCTGAACTGAGTTGACTCACCGATCCACCAACAGAGATGCACCCTCGCCAGCGCAGCCCCCGAGGCTTCTATGCCACCTCCGATTACCGCCATCTCAACCGGGATTCCTCCTTCTCAAGACCCCATCCCAACCCAAAACCCTTCTCTCACCCTCCTCCTCCCGCACCCCCTCCGCCTCCCTCCACCTCCTCCTCCTCCCGCAGAGTTGCCCTCCTCGCCGGCGGAGACATCTTCGTCGAAGCTGGTCGTCTTGCTGCGGAGTATTTGGTCTCTCAGGGCCTGCTGCCCCCCAATGCGCTCTCCTTCAAGTGGCAACAAAATAACAGTTTCAAGAAGCACGGTGGCGGTGCTGGGGGCGGCGAATTTCCGGTCGAGGGAGGTGGCCGGACGTCTGCTCTTGCGCGGCTAGGGAATACGGTGGCAACTGATATTCCATCTGGGAGGAGGAAGATGGGGTTTGATGATTTTGGGCAGAAAGGTAGCAGGAGGAGAGGAAGTTTCAGGGGAAATGGTTTGGATTGGGGCGGTAGAGAATTTAGGAGGAATGGGTCATGGTCTGATAGGTCTAGGTATACCCCTGAACGTAAGGATAATGATGATGCTGATGACAGTTTTAGTAGACACAAAGATGAGGACCTGCATCAGCAACAGCACCGCCCCCAGCAAATTGGTGTTGCTGCTGATGTTGATAAACCGAAATCGGATTCCAATGACACCGTGCCAAGCACCGAGACTGGAGATACTTTGCATGCTGAAGGAGACAATGATATGCTTTCTGGGGAATCCATGGACTTGAAACAAACTTCTTCTGCTGATGGAAAAGATAAAAGCGATGTGGATGTGGAGGTTGCAATGGAGAATGCAAGTGCCGGAGTTATGGATGTCAAGGATGGCACTGTTGACAATGAGGATACCGAGAAATCCGGCGGCTCAAAGAATTTATCTGTTCAGTCCAGTGATCAGGAGAGTAATGAACCTATTACTGATTTGCTCTCACTATTCAAATCTATTAAGGTGCCTACCAAGCCTCGCTCTTTGCGTGGACACAAGAATTTGAAGGGTAATCCGCAACAGAATGTTGGAGATGAAGACACTCATGATGCAGGGGATCTTCAAGGACCTCAAGTATTGGCTGAAAATGTGTCTGTCAAAGTCTCCTCCTCAGGTGATTTACTATCTGACGTGGCTAATGCCTCGGAACATCTTGAATCAAACATGTCCAATGTAGAACCTGATCATGATGATGTTGATGAGGATTTGAAAGAATTAGATACTGCATGTAATGCTGAGGTAGATCAATCTATTGGAACTGATTCTGGACAAGATTTAGGTTATATGCATGATAATAACCGTGAACCTAGTGCAACTCTATTGGACCATGGAAGTTGCGGTTCAATGTCTGAGGAAAGAGGTGAAAAACGTGTTGCTGAAGTTGATGATTTGAAAGAGGAAAGCAAAAGAGTGAAAGAGTGGTTGCCATCACTTCCCCCAAGGACTGAGGGTTACTTTGAAAACATCAACGCAATTGGAATGAAAGAGATCCCTGAGGAAGATGATCTTTCACATCTTGACAAAGTGACTATGACCTCTGATCAGGGAAGCCTGATGAGTACTTCACAGTTCACAGAAGTTGGTGATAGATCGATTCTTCATTGTTCAGAGGAGAAACAATCGTTGCCAAGTTCGTTTAGAACTTGTGATCTTAATCTCATGGAAGCGTCTGAAGTCCATGAAAATCAAGCTAATCATCCAATTCTTATTTACCCCCCTGTTTCTGAAACTAAGAAAGCTGTACCAGTTGATATAGATCT
The DNA here is from genome assembly GCF_003086295.3 of Arachis hypogaea. Lineage (NCBI taxonomy): Eukaryota > Viridiplantae > Streptophyta > Magnoliopsida > Fabales > Fabaceae > Arachis > Arachis hypogaea. Next base: position 332,574 of record NC_092054.1, on the reverse strand, counting down.
GACTGTGAGTCGCACTAGTATACCTGGCAAATTCAGTACTCAATCAACAACTGGCAAAGAGATTGAAGTAATTGATCTAGAATGTGATTCCACTCAAGAAGAAAAGCCAATCGACAATATGGAGAGAAAGTATGTTTTTGCACCCCCTCCCCAAAATATTTCTTTTTCAAGATTAATGTCTACCTTGTTGGATGTTTCTATTCTATATCCAAGTTATAGCACTTTCAATAAGGACCTAATTGATCTAGTTATCATCATTTCTTCTTGGTGAACATCGGATGGATCATATGGTTTTAAAGATTCTTTATTTACCTTGCAGCTCTTTTACTAATCTGTTGTCATTCAAATACACAGGTCAGAGGCTATGTTTTCAGGCCTTGAGGGTTTCTCTAATCATGCTCCAAGTACTGCTGATATACATGATGTTCAGGATGGTTACGGGCTAATGCTATCAGAATTGCTTGGGGCGGATTTTCCAAACTGTTCTTCAGTATCGACTGACATAAATTCTGTTCACAATGAAATGGGCCTTCATAACGGAACGGTGCCAATGGTAGTCTCAGATTATTATGGACTTAAATACATGCTTTATTTAATATAACTTTTTGTAGACTTGATGATTACATCATGTTTTATTTAATTTTCATTTCAGGGAACACTTGCTGAGGATGATTCCATATATATGTCACTGGGAGAGATACCACTACCACTAGGTATGCCACTTTTTTTTAGTAATAGCTAATAGGTCATTTTCTTTTGTGTTAAAAATTCCTGTAATTTGTGTAAGTTGAATTCCAATGATGCAATTATGGGTGAATAGCTAGTTAATGCTCTACTACTTTCCTTTACTTTTGACATGGCCAAGATCATAACTGTCTATCAAATATCAATTCATTGTATATGCTACGTTCAAGAAACATGGAATGCACATAGCCTTTTCCCTATTGTTAATAACACTGTGATGCACACTGTTAAAACCTTCTGCATATGGGTTCTCCTAGATCCTTTTCTCTCTATATTTTGCTAGGACTTGGGAGATTTCTTTTTTGAAGGGTGTGGGAGAAGGGGAGATTAAACATGTCTTCTTCGCATGTTCAGTGGTCTCCCCCCCCCCCCCCCCCCTCCCTCCTCCTCTTTCTCTTTAGCCATGCATTGCTACCATGTTTGCTTGGAACCACATCAACCCAAGTGTGGTTCCTTTGATTAACCCTGCCATTCAGATTTCCACCTCTGAACCAACCAAGTCACTCAACTTTTCTGCCACAGATGTCAGCCGTGTTACCCAATATTTGTGTGTGACACTTAAAAATCTATACCCTAACAATTGAATTGGTAATTTAGATTTATTATTGCTTTTTTCTTTTTTAAATTTGGTTAGATTTGAGCTGTTTGGGGCAAATGGTCTTACTGAGACATTACTTTCCTGAGTTGATATAAAAGCTTAGGATGAAGAATAAGACAAGCTAATGGGAAATATTCAATTTAGCACTAGATTTTGGCCAATCCTGGCATTACCTATCTGGCTATGCTACGGAGTGTGTTATTATTCTCTAGCTGCCTGTCTCTTCTTTGTCCTTTATTAGGCATCTTGCTGCTGATTCACTCTCTGACAGGTTTCTGATCAGAGCAAATGTGTAGTTTTACCAATTGTAATGGGAAATTCTTAGATTTTGTAAGATTTAAGTAAGATCAGATAAGTATCTCTGCAGCATGATCTTTGTGAGTGAAGTGGGATAGGGGTGTGGGTGCATTGAAATATAGCTGGATAGAGTGATAGGCGTGTGCATGAACATTTGTATCCGGATTGCGACCTACAAAACCCAGAGCCAATAACCAAGGTTAAAGTAAATGATTTACTGCAACTTTTATGTGATGCGTAACTTGTAGATTTTATAAAACAAGATATAAAGGTTTATTCTGCAGAATCCTCTCCTGCTGTTCCTACCTCCTTGGTACCTAAACTAATTTGCATTTTTGTATAGGATTTTTGCGGCCGTGGGAGCAGCCACCACCACAAGATTATCAGAAACCGTTTTGATCCGATGTGCTCCACAATATTCAACAGGGTCGTCAATGAAGTCAATAGCTTTATGTAAAAGTGAAATGAAGTTTTCATTTTGTAAGCTGAATTCTATTCTGTGTAATTTTCTGTAAACTCTTTCTGATGTCTCTGCATCTGGCCGGAAGATTATTTGACAGTTACTAGAAAAGCTAAATATTCTATTCCATTACGTACTTGGTCATCAGTAGGGAATTGACATTCTAAGAGTATTGTGAATCCAATTACAAATGGTCACTTCGAATATCATATGTAACTTCTTATATCGAGTTTTAATGTTTATAATTTCTCACCTGTGTTGGAGTATCACCACTCTAAGGTCTTGGTGGTATTTTACTTGTAATACAAGTCGTAATTGCTGAAAGCGTTATGAGTTATGAGTTATGACCATAGTTTCCTACAACCTTACATGATATATGATATTCTATAATTGAGTAAATAACTGGATTTCGTTTGTCAAATACAAATTTTTCCAAGTAGTTCCACTTCTTTAATGCGTATCCATAATATTCAGATTGGAATTTATTGAAAAGGAAAGTAATAATAATTGCTTTAGAACAAACGCGAAAAATGGGCAGTCAGTGAGTGCCTTCCAAGTTGCCAAAGAAGTGTTTTCTCCAAAATCAGCTTTATTGGTACTTATATCAAGTTTAGCAGTAGAATAACAAAATTGGAACAGAAGTGCAGCAACATACTAAGATATCTAGTAAAATTCTGATTGGTGTATGACCACCGAAATTACAGTAAGGACATTGACACATGAGAATTGACAAGTCCACTAGAAGTGATTCTTATATCTTGGTCCTCATTCTCACTAATCTTGCCAATGTGTCTTGAGCAGCCAAGGTCTGTGCATGGTTATGGCCGAGCATCACAGTTCTGATGCTGATGCATGTTCTGCATAGCTCCTTGCCACTGTCTAGATGGCCCCCTCTTGCAAGCAACTTTGCTCTTGTCTCCAGCAATGTTGCCTTCAACAACGTCACATCCTGCCACACATATTCATCCACTTTTTGGCTTCTTTGCAGCATCCTCCTCTTCCAACAAATCGAATCATGGGACCAATCTTGGATTTGAGACACAAACGACTTCTCAACCTCCTCCAATGCATTGGTGCACACCTTCAAGAGCTCCAAAGCTGAATTGCACCTTGAGAAAGTGGTAAATGCCTGGATTGCCAGGGGCAGAGCTGTTCTTTTGATATACAGAACCAGGTCAATTGCTTTTAGCTGCACAATCGGCGGCTCCGATTTGAATCCAAACACAAGGAATGCTGATGACCACAGATGACCTGAGTTTACATGGTTACCCATTTTTCTTACTCCTTCAAGTGCAGCCTTGGCATATTGCAAACCGCCTCTGCTTTTGGCGAATGCCTGTGTTATGGGATGGAACTGGAGCCAACAACATCCATCATGTTGGTTAGCCATTCGAGCCAGTCCCATTTTCACTAGAAGCATTGCTGAGTCTTCATCATTTTTCCATGTCCGTGATGATAAACAACCTGATGTTAGGCTCAGAATTTTGGTCCACTTCTGGAGATGCTTTTCAACAGCAGGAATACTCTTTGCTGCATTGACCAAAAGACTTGCTGAAATGGGAGCAGGAGAAAACCAACCGCCAACAAGAAGCATTCTCATTGCTAGCAGCTTCCCTTTTGCTTTTGTTTTCTCCAAGGTTCCTACACAGAAAAGGAGGCTCTTCATGAGGAAAGGATTGCTTTTGCACCATTGCTCTTCTGCAATGCTCATATAGCATGAGTTTGAATCTCCACTTAGTGGCATTTGGTTAATGGCCTCAAACAGTGCAGAGGGGGAAATTGCAAGTTCAGATAACATCGAACCAATCACCCACAAACCAAAGCTCGACCGTCCAAGCTTCTCATTGAATTTTTCAAGGAATTCTACCTCATCTGCTGGATACTCCCTCCTTTTTCTTCCTTTTATCAGAATCATTGCTTCGGATAATGGCAGTGGTGGAAGCTGAATAGTATCGTAGCTGTTAACTTTGGACAGCCTTGTAGTAATGATCACATGAGTCCCTCCTGTGTTTCTTGGTATCAAGTCATATATATCTTTTCCTTCCCACCATTCCTCCTCAGTCTCAAGATTGTCTATTATTAGCAAGTAAGGTGTCTCACCAAACAATTCCCTCTTGATCCTCTTGAATGCTTCTAATTCTTGCTCCTCAAAGCTGCGAATTCGACCCCTTTCCATCTCAGAATCAGCACCAACATCCAAGCCCAAATTGAGGGACAAGTTCAATATGTTCTGCCTGAGATACCGAGCTTCACCACCAACCCACAACACCATTTTGTATCTCTGGTGATATCTGTGAGAATATTCCAGTGCCAACTCAGATTTCCCTATACCAGAAACTCCGGTGATGCAAATCACACTACTACACAAGCTTTTGAAGTTTCCACTCTTTGACTTCTTATGCTTCAACCTCTTCAATGAATTGTTTCCTATGAGTGGTTCAACCCAAGCCTCTAAGGTTGGTTCTTTGCTCTTCCCCATCTCTAGACTAATATATCTCCTACCTTTGCGCATAACCGGTTCACTTTCCTCGTCTGCAAGGCCTTCAGATTGTCCACTTCCACTAGCTTCTCCTTTGATGAATGGCATACAATGATCTTGGACTTGTTCCACACAATTCCCCCGTCCGAAAAAGAGACCTTCAATCTCCATAATCTCCTTCTCCCTGCCAACAAAGTATTGGTTCCTTGGAAAAGGTAGATTCTCAAATCCTTGCATATTGTCTCTCTGGTCACCATTCATCCTACCAAGCCTTGCCCTTAAAATACCTGTAGTTTTTGATATACAGCTTCTCCAATTACCATCATGGGCCCCTAGATTGAATTCGTTGCACCTCATGAGTCCATCGATGGCCTCTCTACATTCTTTGTCAATTGAGTTGCAGTTAAGAAGATCCATGATCTCAGCAGGTCCTGTGTCAAACAAGAGAGGAATCAAGTTCTTCTTTTGAGCAAAGAATCTAACCTCCTCCATGCTCAGATGGTTGAGGAAGCTGCCACTTGAGACGACCACCAACCCGAATGACACTGAGCAAATGACTCTATCAGCAATCTCATGGCTCTGGCTATCGGTGTACTTGGCTCTATCAGCAAGCAAGCAATCGATTCCCTGAAGCTCGAGGTCGGACTTGAGCCACTTGCAGAAGCGCAGGAGTTTGGGATTTTGGCCATGGAAGCCAATGTAAACATCACAGCTTCTGAGTTTGGCATTGGAAGCAGGGGAAACAGAGCCTTTTGCAAAGGAAACTCTAGGGACCGGAAATGAGAATGAGATGCGTGGATCAGCTGCTTCAGGGATGGGAACACATGTCACAAACTTGAGATTCGTGTCAGCATTGTCATCGGAAAACTCATACTGATCAGAAGGGGGAGTGTAGGAACTGCTTGGCACGTCTTCTGGGGTCGAAGGATGGGTGGTGGTGGTAGTTGTTGCTGTTGCTGTTGCTGTTGCTGTTGGTGGTGGTGGTTTTTCCAAGTGAGAATCACCTGGGGTTATGGCCCTTGGAGATATATAGGGGGATTGCAAAGCCGAAACAAATGCTGATGAAGGTGGGGACACAAGAGGAGAACCATAAGGTGATGATTCTGTGGAGTTCTTTATGTTTGGTGATGGTAAATTTGAATTCTCTGAAGTCTCTTCACCTTGCTTCTTGCTGCTGCTGCTGCTTGAAATCTTGATTGTTAGCGTGCTAGAGATTGTTGTGGGATTGGTGGCTGAGTTGTGTTCTTCTCTTTCACTTCCCATGAAAGATGGCTAAGAAAGTGCAGTGCTAGATAGAGATAGATCCCTTGTTCTCTCTATTGCTCTTGAGACTGAGGCATTTGAATTAAGTTCATCTCTTCAAGCAGGGGGGCAATTATTTACTGCAAGCACATAAATACTTAAGCACTGTCTCTCTGAGCATAGACCCTACCAAAAGATGAATGCAATGTGAGGAGAGATAGTAAAGACCTCTGCAATCTTCATGTGCTGCACACAGACTCACACTCACACTCCTCGCTAATAATATGAAGCTACAAGACATGCCCTTGATATGATGGTGCTACACTACTTGTCGAAAACCATTCATATTACCTTCATGGCTTCCCTCTCTCTCTCTCTCTCCTTCATAAGAAATTATCAAGTAGTGGTGCAGGGAATCTAACGTGCAGGTTGATTCTCCAAGGTTTGAAATGAACATAAAATAAATGTGACATATAATATTAAAATCACATGAAAGCAAGTATGGTGTCGCATTTCAATACTAATACTAATAAGTAATAATACTTTGCTATAGTTTATTACACTGTCAAGTGTCAAGTGTATGGTGCAATTTCCATTTTGTCTTATGCGCTTGTCTTTGCATTAAAAACATACATTTAATGGGGCTAAAGACTCCACAGATAGTAATTAAGGATGATATTTGAATAATTTTGTTTCACTTTTATTGTATAGTGAATATCATTTAGTAATAATTTAGTGAGATTTAGACATTTAGTACAGCTTTTTAAGAAGTGTATGCACAGTGATAGTGTTGTGTGGAGCATCTATCTGTGCAATCTTCTGACACAAATTTAAATCACTTTGCACCGAAAATTGTACCAAAGACCAGTCCACCTGAACCACACTGTCCAACGATACATGTCACATTCACCAGTGAACCATCCTCTTACTAACTCATTAAACATAACTTTAAAAATATTATGAAAAGAAATAAAATCTTAAAAAGGAGAATTTACAAATCAATTAAAGAGAGGCAGCCCTTAAAGAGAAGGACCAGATGATTCTACATCTTCACAATACAAGATGAGAGATTTAGAAATTTAATATAAAACTACTACACATCTCGTTCCTTCAAATAAACAAATAATAAAGTACCACCATTTTGTCTTGTTCAAAGATCTTTCTCTCCATAACTGCAGTGTTACTGTTATAGTAGTATACGGCTTCACTTAAAGTACCTTTCAACATGTTAGGGGAAAAAAGTGAATAACCTTTTCTTCATGTACTTGTTAATTGGTTGGACAAAATAGAAAAAAGAAGATGGGCTGGTTGGGCCGAAAAGGAAAACAGACCCATCTCCATGGACTGGATTGGATCCGGAGTCTCGTTTACTCCACCTCCAAAAAAATAAACATATAGCGAAGGCAGAAGCATGAAAAAAAAACTAGGAATTTTTTTTTTTTTTTTTACCAAAGATACGAAAACTCGAAATCACAACCTCTTAGATGAATATGGGGAGTTTGTGCCATTTGAGCTATTACTCATTTGCTAGGAGATTAATAAATTGAAAAAGTAATAGTTTAATCAGATTAAACTCTTCTAAAGTGAGAGGTTTATAAAATGGTGTAAACTCAAGTGTAGTCGACTTCACGTGAAGTTGATAACTAAGAGCTATTAAATAAAAATTTAATTAAATCAGTCAAATCATCTAACAACTTTCAACTATCAACTTCACCTGAAATCAACTGCATCTAAGTTTTTCACCTTATAAAATAGACGGTAAGAGTTGAACTTTTGCACATGACATAAATTACAAAATTACCACGGAATGAAGAGAGATACACATAGAAAGAGACAAAGAGTTGATGAATGAGGTGGTGGAGCAGTGGCACATGATATGATGAGAGAGCGGGTTACAACTCCATGTGGCCCACGTTCCCTATCCAATAGTATCTGTCTTTACTCTTTACAATTTGTATTATTATTATTATTATTAGAGAAAAACTCAAAACGGTGTTGACAATTACCTCAAAAGACAACGAAATTTTTGACAAAAAAAAATTTTAACCCGACTATTGACAATTATTTCGAAAAGATAACAAAATTTTTGTACAAAAAAAATCAATGTTATTTTTTTTAGCACAGGAGTTAATCAGTCCCAAAAATAAAGATCAAAAATCGAATTAAATATTTTTTGTCTTGAGAACCTCGTTATCCTTTCGACATAATTGTCAGGTGGGTATTCACTCTTATTATTATTATTATTATTATTATTATTATTATTATTATTATTGTTGTTGTAGTACTGTATGTATATGTATCATTGTAATTTCCATTCGCGTTCTTGATCCCTTTCTCTGCCTATAAAATTGCAAATCCATCAAAGTCCCAAATTTTAGGGTTTCCATGCCCATTGCCAGGGCATCATTTATGAAGGTAATTACTCTAAATCATAGATCGTATTTTCTTTCTCTCTATTACACTCATTCTACCTTTTCATACTCCTTTTTTTTTTCCTTTTTCATTTCTGTCCCAAAAATAAAATCTACTTTTTCTCTTTTGGATATGTGCACTCCTTTTTCATTTCACTCGTTGTATAGTTCGACATATTAATTTGATTTATAGCTTCAATTGCAATTGCAGTTGCAATTGCAATTAATTCATGGGCCTAAATATGGTTTGATCTTTACGATCAGATTTAGCGAAAGGATTGGAATTGGTTATGGATTTGGGAAGTGAATCTGTGGAAGAAAATGAAGTGACTCATGATGGAATTGAGAACGGGACTAAGGATGAAGGTTCCTCTGGATTCGGTGATGGAAATTCTGATGCTAACACTGAGAAAGCGGATCAACCGGGAACGGTTGTCCAAGTGGCTTGTGAAGAAGCTGTGAGTCCCAAAGTGACGCCAACAAAGGGGTTTGGATTGAGGAAATGGAGGAGAATTAAGAGGAACGTTGTTAAGGATCCGAATGTGAGTGTGGATTCAAGTAAAGTGCTCAAGAGGGGCTTGTCTGGCGGTAACAATTTGATTGAAATGCGTGATGTTAAGGAAAAGAGTGATGGGTCTCCAAATATGTTTGAAAATCCTGGGTTGTCTGATGTCTATTCGATACCTGGTTCTAGTCCTGATTCTAGATATGCAGTTGGCTCTGGTTTTGCTGTTGGGACTGATTCGGAGAATAGCGAGGATCGCAGTAGCAAGTCTTCTACGGCAGCTAGTGAGCCTAAGTTGAAGTATGAAAAGAGCCGAAGCAAGAATGTTAATTCAAAGAATTTAGCCAACTTGACTCAACGGGTTCAACAAGGAAATGCAAGGGTCGAAAGCAATAAGAAACCCGGAGGAGGTGGAAAAGTCAAAATGGAAAAGGAAAATTCTGTTTCTAGTGTGGAATCCGATTCAAGAAGCTCCAACTTTAAGCAAAGCTACTTTACAGTTACTAGTAATGGTTATGGAGAACATAGTGGTAGGCCCACTGGTCAGGATGATGGTAATACTAGCGAAGGCGTTCACGCCAATGAACATTTCTCTGGAGGTGTTCAAAGCAGGTGTGGCAACAAAAACATGGGTGAAGATGAAGATCTTTTACAAGAGAATATAGCTACAAATTCGTCTTGGGATGCTACAGAAGAAAAAAGTGTGAACAACCATTCTTCAACCAGTGAAGATCCCTTAATTGGGTCTATAAGTAGCCTTCAGGCTATCCAGGAAGCACTTGAAGAAGGTTTGTCCTCTTTCTTCTTGATAAGTTGAACTTCTTTTTTGGGTGAATCTCTCATGCAACTAGACTGCTGTATTTATTAGTTTTATAATACTCTTTTTTGGGTGAATCTCTTATGCAACTAGACTGCTGTATTTATTAGTTTTATAATTCTCATGAAAACTATGTGAGATAAGATATCAGCTAATTAGCTGTCTTCTTGTCCATTGAATTCTGCTCCTATATTCAAATTACAAGTAAATATAGCTATTAACATTATCGGTACCAGTCCTTGAAATGAATTATAAAGTTGTTTGGTTTGGTTTGGTTTGATCCTCATAACAATTTAAATCTTATGTTTTTAAGTTTTTTATTGGTATGAATTTTGATGCATTGTTAGTATAGCATTGTGTTTGAAACACCATGAGAATTGAATTCATTTTGGAAATGAATTCATTTTGATAGTTTGGAACACAACAACATGAATTTCAATTCTTGCGAGAATTCTAATTCCCACATTGAAGCCTAAACTAAATCAGACCAAAATAGGTCTGTATTGCAATTCCATTCTCATAAGTTTGGCATTCAAAATTGAAATATCAAACATGCCCCTGTCAAATACTTTAATTTTCGAAATATACCCATACCCCCATATCAACTCTTTCTCTCCCTTCCTTGCTTCTTTACCCAAAAACTTCTTTCAGAATATTTGGTTGAATGTTTGTATAAAATTATTAAACTCTGATCGTGCATTAAAATCAATTTTTTTTATTTTGCCAACCAAGCTAGCTTGTTCGGTCATTTTTATTCAACCAGTTCCCTTTGGTTCCATCAGGTCCCTACTTTTGTAGGGACTCATGGCAGAGAGGATTTTCATTCGTGAAAGAAAATTGTATTTCAACTTATAGCAACTGTTGAAGTTTCTTAACGTTATAAACTTTGAAACACTGATTGCAAATTTTTATGATAGTGTTTACATGCTGCCTCCTAAATTGGGTTTGACATTAATCTTAATTAACAATTTTTTGTTTCCTTAGGTCTCACTCCCGCCCCCTCTTTATTTGAACTCCATTTAAGTTTCATCTCTCCCAAAACATTTTTTTATTAATGTAATAATCCAACCGTATTAGATTTGAGACTGTTGTACGCAGGTGTAGTATCTCTGTGTTGGATGATTGATAGAGTGAACAATAGAAAATTAGTCTCTTAAAAGGTTTCTGCTGCTTTCCCCTAGGTTGAGTTTTTTTTTTTTTTTTTTTTTTTTTTTTTTTTTTTTTTTTTTTGGTGAGTTTGCTTGATAATGCTGAAATAGTTGATTGATTTTTTTTTTTTTTTTTTTTTGTGACTAAATAGTTGATTGATTGATTCACATAAGGAACCTTTTTTGAAAAAAGAGAGAATAAATAAATAAAACAAAAACTATTATACTTAAATTCCTTTGTTTTCTGTAGTAGAGGTTTTCTGTGGAAGAACCAAGTTGAAAGCATTATGGCAGTGCTGATAACCAATATATACTTGTATACTTGCAGAAGTCCTGAAATTGAAAGAGATGGAGATTGAAGTTGTCTCACCAGATGATGACTCAACCAAGTGTAGCAGTGCATCTGCTGGCACCACACTTCTTGATGCGGGACTTCATAAGCCATACTTATCTGGTCAATCTGATGCAGCAGAAGCTAAGCAGACTGCTACAAGTTCCTTGGAACTTGAGGTATTGAGCCTGACTCAAAATGTAAATATTTTGGAAAGCAAGTTGGAGGGATTACAGGGCATGCTTGCACTGAAGGATTCCAGGATTGCTGAGCTTGAAAACGCCCTAAATAGTGCTAGGTCTCCTAAGGAAGAATCTTCTAGCACCATTGGTATTTCAGAGGAAAAACGCAGAGAGGAAGAGTGTGAGCTCGAGGGCCTTTTTCTGCAGAAGATTGAAGCTGAAGTTGAATACCTGGCCATCACAAAGGTGATGCAAAACTTGAAGTCCAAGGCAGATTGTCAACGTACATTACTTGAAGAACAAGAAAAGCTCTCTGAAAATCAAGCACAGGTTCTCAACGAGGTGGTAGAGGCAGAGAACAGGGCTTCAGTGTTAAAGAAGAAAGCAGAAGAGTTGGAAAAGGGTGATAGTTTAGTAGTTGAGGAGTCTTTTGTGCTTCAGAAGAGAGTGTGTAAGGTTACATTTTGTCTTTTCGTACAATTCATGTTGTTAGTGTTGTTCTTTTGGGTTTTTGTGTCACAGTTATCTTTCAGTTCTGAGGTGATTGTACCAACATGAGTCAGCAAAGTTAGGTTCAGTTTGTGCATTCTCAGGTTTCTTGCTGATATTTGAATGTAAAATTTCATTGTTATATAAAAAAATAACCCTTCTTTTGAATCTTTTTCTGGGTAGGGTTTTGCTCACCTTGTATTGGTATTATTTGTTCACGGCCATAATTTTTTCATTGTAATTTTTGGTTGAGACATGCGAAAGTGAAATACAGTTGCTATGTAAGAATTTTCTGAGAGGTTTTATGCATTTTAAAATACTTGGTGGATCTATAATATGGTATACTTGTAAATTATAGTCTTATGACATGCATATGCTTGTTGATGATTGAAAGTTGAAACATCCATTGCTTGGGAAACAGCAATTCAACTTTATATTGGAGGATACATTTATGTGATGGCCCCTAGAACTGGAAATAGTTTTCTATTTAACAATAGAGTCAACACTGAATTTATGTAGATGTGTGTAATCTCTGATCTAAAACAAGGGAGCAAGTTACACGTTCTTTGATCACTTTTTAACTTAAGATCTGAATATTTTCTTAATTACTAAATGGAGAAATAATGCAATTTAGAGTGAGTCATACAGCGTTTACAAATAAGAGTTATGTTGAAGGTTTATTACTACTTTTTTATTTTAGGCTGGAAGGCTTATTACTGCTTTATAGAGTGCGTTAATCATACAAAAATAAGAGTTTGTTAACTGAATTGATTTTTGAAGAACATAGAACAAGAGCAGTTAGTTTCAAAACAGGTGGGAACCTCCTTGTCGGATATGATATGACTGAAACACATGATATTAAAAAGCTTTAATTTTGTTGATCCAAAAAAAATGCATGATATTATTTATACACCCAATTTGGTATTTAATTTAGACAATTTAATTTAAAAACATTTCTTTAAAAGAATGTAAAAAGTGTGTGAAAATTATAATACAGTAATACCAGAAAAACAGTAATTTAAAATGATATTATATTCTTATTATATTTAATATTACTCATTTATTATGCTGATAATTACTGAATACAGAATAAGATAACTTTAAATTAATCTAAACTGATTTTTTTGTCATCCAAATATTTTTGTTATAATTTGATTAATGATTATAAAATAAATATCCAAAAAAAAAAAAAAAAACAGCAATTTGAATATGTAAGTGAGAGTTTCCTTAAAGCAGCTTTAATCCCTTGTATAAGCATCTTTCTTTTTATGTTAAGAACCAAGCATTTCTCATCACATATGACATATACAAATACAGGATATACAAAATCTGTGTGTATCTAGCATTATTGGTTTATATGTGAGGTGTCCTCACCATATTTGGTGATAATAAAATCATAAATAAGATGAATGAGACCCTGCACCTGCTAGCACCGTTAAGTGAGTCTCCCAACTACTATATAAAGGGGTCTCTGCTCTCTCTTATATGCATCACTCATCACTCTTCACTCTTCACTCTTCACTCTTCACTCTTCACTACCTAAGATGGCTTCCTCCTTATCTTTTCTAGTGCTGCTCTTTGGAGCTCTGATCCTAAGCCCACAAGGGTTTGCTAGGGTTCCTGCAGTACCTGCTCATGAGTCACCAAATGACACACCATCACCTATTTTTAAATCTCCAAACAACTCCCCATCACCTGTTTTTGAATCACCAAACAAGACACCATCACCTGTTTTCAAGTCTCCAAGTAACTCACCATTGAACAAGGCACCTATTTTTGAGTCGCCAAACAATTCTCCATCACCTGTTTTTGAGTCTCCAAACAAGACACCATCACCTGTTTTTGAGTCACCAAACAAGACACCATCACCTGTTTTCAAGTCACCAAACAAGACACCATCCAAACAAGACACCATCACCTGTTTTCAAGTCACCAAACAAGACACCATCACCTGTTTTTGAGTCTCCAAACAAGACACCATCACCTGTTTATGAATCACCAAACAATTCACCATCACCTGTTTTTGAATCACCAAACAAGACACCATCACCTGTTTTCAAGTCTCCAAGTAACTCACCATCACCTACTTTCAAGTCTCCAAACAACTCTCCATTGAACAAGGCACCTATTTTTGAGTCGCCAAACAAGACACCATCACCTGTTTTTGAGTCTCCAAACAAGACACCATCACCTGTTTTTGAATCACCAAACAATTCACCATCACCTGTTTTTGAGTCACCAAACAAGACACCATCACCTGTTTTCAAATCTCCAAGCAACTCACCATCACCTACTTTTAAGTCTCCAAACAACTCACCATTGAAAAAGGCACCTGTTTTTGAGTCGCCAGACAAAACACCATCACCTGTTTTCAAATCTCCAAGCAACTCACCATCACCTACTTTCAAGTCTCCAAACAACTCACCATTGAATAAGGCACCTATTTTTGAGTCGCCAAACAACACACCGTCACCTGTTTTTGAGTCACCAAACAAAACACCATCACCTGTTTTCAAATCTCCAAGCAACTCGCCCTCACCTGCTTTCAAGTCTCCAAACAACTCACCATTGAATAAGGCACCTGTTTTTGAGTCGCCAAACAAGACACCATCACCTGTTTTTGAGTCACCAAACAACTCACCATTTAAGGCTCCTTATGGCACTCCGAATTAAAGCGAATTGAATGAACCAAGAAGATAATAATATGCATGCAACAAGCTAGGCATAATAATATGTACATATCTGATAATAAATAAGTGGTCTCTCCAGTTTCGTCCTTATCTATTGCATGCATGCATGCTTAGTTTTCTTCTCGTATGTTAATGCTTAAGCAATCAAAGAGACGAGTATTATTATTCTTGGTTACTTCATTTCAATTCTCTCTACAATTCTGTGGCCAAGAACACATAACCATCTCTCTCTCTCTATAGACGTAAGGTCAGTGAAGTTAAGGAGTAAAATATGGTGCTTTGTGTACTCCTAATTTATTATAAATAAAATGATTATGTTGAGATCTTGTTGGTTGATGTTGTTTAATTTATTAGCTACACTATTTCTAAATTCTAACCCCATAAAAATATGTTTGGCGTATGAAAAATGCTACTTATTCTTTGAAATTCAATTTTTAATCATTCTTTTTAAGAATTTGTAATTATTTAATTAATTTAATCAGTTTCGTTAGAGAACTAATTAGGAGGTAACCAATTAAAATCAACTAGTTAAAAAATAGAAGATTTGTTATAAAAAAAAAAATAACTCTCTACTATTCTATATTTTTAAATTTTAAAATAAAAAATATAAAAAATTGGCTTAAATTGATTTATGTTCTATTCTAGTTGACTCTTTAGATTTTTTTTAATTTAAATAATCACTTTTACGTATGAATTATTTAAAAAATAAAAAAAAATTATTTTTTATTTTTTTTCTTCTTTACAAATTGAAGAAAAGACAATATTTAAAAGATATCTAATTATAATAATTTTATTTTATATAGGTTAAGCTAAATATGTAATTTGGATCCCTTATTATTGCGTCCCTGTAGCAAGCAATTAGTTTTTGATAATATTAATTGTAATAATCACACTAAAAATTGAGAGAGACATATTTGGACATAACATAATAATTAGGATGTTTATAGAAATTACGAAAATGTAATATATTAAAATTGATGTTAAAGGAATGCGATATAATTATATAATAAAGAACATGTCAGCATGCAGCATCTTATATATCCAAATTAAAGGATAAGAAAAACAGAAAAGAAAATTGTGTTAAGGAATGTGCTGTGTTTAGATAAAATATTATAAGCTGAAAATTAAGGAAAAAGAAAATTGAAGTAACTAAGCTTGTAGATCGATGTAACAAAAATTAAATTAAAAGGCATTTTGTCATTTATTTTACAGTAACTACGCACAAATATTATTGTACTAAATTGAGTAAATTCTTCTGCAATAACACTAGGTTCTTTTATATAAAGTACTTAATCCAAATGCAATGATTACCTAGATAATTATATCCGGCTTAAGAAATTGTGGCTTATAATGAAGTTTTCAAGATTATAAACTCAGTTGTTAAGAGGAGTACGCGGGCAGCAATTTTTGTGTTTTAATCATTAATTGGCTATTAATAATATTTTTAATGGTGTAAGATTATATTCAATGGTGGGAGATCACTCACTTTTCTTTTGATGGTTAAGTGCTGGCCACAAAACACAAAAGTTGTTGGCCCCTAGACTTTCTCTAATAATTAATTATTAAACAAAAACAATGAATTTTACTTAGTTTTTTAATATTTCTCTTAATGATATATAGAAAAAGAGAAATCAATATTAGGTTCATGCTCCAAAAGTAAATTTTAGTTTTATTTTATTTATTCATTAGGTGATACATATTATTTATTTGATTCAAAATATATATATTGAACTATATATATCTTTTTAGAAAATAATAAATTCAACAATAAAGTGATTATATTTTAACTAAAATCAAAATCTTATTTTAATAATAAATATGCGAGTTTAACAATATTAAATAGGTGCTAATTTATTGCAACGACATGCAATAATTTAATAATTCATTATAGATATTATGACCATGATGAATTGACGACCCTGCATATATATGCATCCAAGTAACAAGGATATAATTTGAGTATCCTATTATGATGATGATGTTTTCTTCCTTTCTTTATTTCTCACTCACTCACTCAAATAATTCATTTTTGGAGCATTCGTTAATTTGGTGGGACAAAGAATCTATGGACCTTAGTGGTCCAACTTTTGGGAAAATTGAATGAGTATACTCGTCTCCTTCCCCGTCTTATCTTTGCTCACTAACAATGGCCACCACCACTGTCAACACCACCAACTTAACATATATAGAGGAAAACAGACCCCGACAGGAATACTATATGGGTTCCCATACTATATATATATATACCACTTCATCAAAATAATTCATTATCATTCTATTTTTAAAATAATTTTTACTATTTTCAATTTTCATCATTTTTTAAAACACTAGTTATTTTCAAGTTTTCAGATTTCTAGAAACATGTCTATCCTATTAGAAAAAAATATTGCCATAAATACAATAAAATAAAAAGAGAACAAAATCTATAAAAAAATACACTTTTTATTTTTAATATGGAGGAGAGGTTGGTGTGTTGCAGCGTTATGAAGAGCACAGGAGTTTTACCTGTATGTGGTGTCAGGAGAGCACAACTCGGACCGAGGGAGTTGGATACAGGAACACGGAGGATCCATTTTCTTTTATACCAACTCACATATTCAAAAAAAAAAAAATTTATACCAATTCGGAAGGTCTGTTTTCTTTGTATTTAAAAAAAAAAAAACATAATCGAAGCGTTCGTTTTTCTTTTATAAAAAAAAGAAAAACTAATCGGTCGGTCCGATTAATTAACCATAAATTTCAAATTTTCTCTCTTTCACAACTTGGACCATCCGATTTGGTAATTTAATTTTTTTTAACAGAATTCGGATGGTCCGATTTTTGCTGTGTCCCACATCCATGTATAGCACCTCATCCTCCATATCAATGCATAACACACACGCATAGCATATCTAAATTTTTTAGCCAAAAAAATACACACATATTCAAAAGAAATTTTTTAAAACTAAGGGATGATTTTATATGCAAAACAAAATTAAAAATTAAAAAAAAAAATTTAGTTTATACTTTAAAAACTAAAATCATACTTAATCCTTTGTATAATTATTTTACGGCCAATAATTTCTTTCTTTAGTTTTTCACAACATTCTTATTAACTTCATTTGATTGGTTAAAGACTAAATTTATCGCAAATTAAAATTATATTTAAAAATTTATCGGCCACAAATAAATTACATGCACACAGCAGGAATTTGAATCTCCGACGGCCAATAACTTATTAACTTGGTGGATAAATTATATATATCATGTACTATTTACAGCATTAGTGTCGGCAGCATTGTTGAGTGCAACATCTAATTATTGCTTGCTTTAAAATTACTGAAGAAGGTGATGCATAGAAGCTACGGTATACACAAATAATAATTCTATTATTATCACACTAATATTGTGATTGCTTTGATGTGTCTGCCTCGTTTGTTGTCGTTGTCCCAAGGTCCCAACCAAAACTTTCAATTGCAAAGTAGAATAAGTGTTAACGTGTAATCACCATATTATCTGTGACCCACCCTAAAATAGCATCGTTCGTTTGCCACAAATGTTGTTACTACTGTTAATAAGTACGGTATGTATAACCATAATGATATTGATATGACCACATATATATGTTCATTCTATGTTTCATTTCTTTTAATTAAAATAAAATAATTGAGATTCTTACACACAAAAGTTTGTATGATTAATAATAAACAGGTGACATCATATATAATAACATGTTTTTATTATGAGCTAGATGTTCATATATATATATATATATATATATATATATGAGTATATGACGTAATATGTTTATACAAATATCTTGAAATCATAGCTAAATAAATATATATTTTATATGGCTTGAAATACACCACCTAGCGACCTGGCCTATTATCCATTAAAGAAAGCTAAGCAAGCAAAACTAGGATGCTGCAACAACGAATTGCACAAACCTCTCTCACCATCTTACCAGTCAACTAATTAACATAAATATAATCGTTCACCTGAAACAACCATCTATATTGATTTCGTGGTTCTTTCTGCAAATGCTTCGTGCTTATTATGGAGACGTCTTTAATATTGAACAGAACACGGTTACAAGCTAACTACACCGTACTCATGCAACACATGCATGTATAAAGTCCATTGCAATTTTTATACGAGAAAGTCTAAGGAGCCAGTAGATTTTGTAATTTTTAGTCATTCCATCAATGATATTTTTAATGGTGTGAGATTGTATCTAATGGTGTAGAATCATTCAATTTTCTCTTGATGGTTAAGTGCTGGCCAGAATTTAACATAGAGGAATGCTAGGGGACAGCAATTTTAGTGTTTTGTAACTATCAATTGGTCATCAATAGTATTTTTAATGGTGTGAGATTACATCTAATGATGGAAGATTACTCACTTTTGTTTTGATGGTTAAATACTGGCCAAAAAATACAAAAATTGCTGGCCCTAAACTTTTCCTTTAACAAAAGTGCTGGCGCTAACACTCCTCTTCTTATACAGCATGCATATATGTGATAGTCGTCAGAACTCCCATAAATTAAAATTTTGATTCATTCTTAATTTTTCTAGAATCATTATTACAGGGAACATCTTTTTGTCTTTTCTTCATTATTATCAATCACAAAATAAGTAGAGATTATTAGAGATAGATAATTGAGCATGAAAAAGATCAGAGTATATATTATCAAGAGAAACCCGCAAGACACTGATGAGGGATTTCAACATTCGATGACATGCCACTAGAATTGGTATGTATATATAAGGAGAATTTCTTAACTATCACTCCGTGCATGCTTAGAAAAGTTTTCAGCAAGAAGAAATAATTTAGTTATAGTTGTCCATGGTAGAAGAAATTATTTGTGTATCTGGATTAAAAAAATATTAATACCGTGAATATCATAAATAACAGAAAAACAAAGAATAATCTCTTTTTTTTATTTAATTTTGTGTCCAGGTATAGTTAAAATGGCCTCCACTGAAAGAGATTGTGTTCTTTCTCTATCATGGCCCTTCCTGTTCAGAAAGGGTGGAACACAAAAATTAGAGACAGTAATCAAGGAAAAGAAAATACTAATTAATAAGTTTTAGTATCATTTTGAATTAAAAACTGATATGAGCTGCATTCGTTAATATCATCACCAACACAGAATGTGTTACTGCTTTCTCCGCCGCTGCAACGTCGCTGTTTTAAGATAAGATACGTGGTGAATGGTGGTGGTCTGATGGAGGAGTGGGGGACACATTGAATAAGTGCTTTGTTTCTGTTGTGGACTTGTAGCTACCACTCTTTTTTTATTCAAATCTTTATCTTTATAGTAATATAAATGAAGAAATTTTGTGCTGATGTGACGTTTATTTGTTTAGATATGATCATTAAAAATTTTTAAAATTTTATTTATAAATTATAATATTATTTATTTTTTAAATTTTTAAATGCACTTTTTTAGGTTGTTAGGTATTTAGTTTTTAGGCTGTGGATTCTTTACTCACTTACTCCTACTTTTACATAGGAGTAACATTAGTCAACATAAAATTATTTATGAATAGAACTCCACTCTTTTATTTTTGAAAAATTAATAATTAAAAGCTTGCCCTTTTGTTTTTGCTATTTACACATTCTTGCCATTTTGAAAAATTAATAATTAAAAGGTTGTTAGGGTTCTTGCCATGTTCTCGCCCGCAGCTACTACTGTGGCAGCTGCCACCGCTTCCTGCACTCAGCACCGCACCACTCCTTCTACTGCCATTGCACCACACTTTCTGATTTCTCTACGATGTTATCTTTCGTCTCTTCTCCTACGAACTACCCAGATTCCATTTCATTTTTTTTTTATTGCTTTTTCTATGGAAATTTTTATGAATTTGGATGTTTTTCTGCTGTCATTGCACCACACTTTTTATTATATTTTATATTTCGTTCCTTTTTTTTTTTCATAAAAAAATTGCTATATGTCCTTAAAGCAATCTTAATACATTTTGTGAGATATGAGTTTGAGGGATACATCATGCAAAATTGGTAGGTCTTTCTTTATCAATTGAAAGTTAAATCTTGTTTTCTACTGGATTGTCAGGCTAATTGACTAATTATTATTTTGTCATGTGAAGGATTCATTGACAACATGTTCCATGAGAATTGAAAATCTTAATCTCTTCGACGCAAAAAGCTATCTTAATTTTGGATTCTTTTCATAGCATTTTTCTTTTAGTTTTACACAATAATATACTTCATGCTGTTCTAATGTGTAGAGTTGTATTCACTGTTAAATGAATAAAACAGGCTACAGTTGTGAGCAAGGGGAACATACATTGTTCAGCCTCTGTATTCTAGTTCATTGTTTTCTATTAAAAATTGACTATTTTGTTGGAACTACTTATATCTGAAGTATACTTTAAATTTTGTTCGTCATGCTCCTGCAGTTCTAATTTTTCACCCCCATTTATTTGGTTCATTTGTTAATTACAATCCATTAATGTTTGTCAGTAACAGGGAAAGGATTTGTAAGGACATCTTTTAGGCCTATATGACGTTTTTGTGTTTCTCAATTTTATATCGGCTAGGTTTTTGATACAACCACATGTATTTCTCTTGTTGAGAATGTTGGTCTGACGCATATTTTGTGGTCTTGGAGAAAATCTATGGAAGATGTAAAGAACAAGTTAAAAAAGAGTAACACCTCCAATTTGGAGTCTTCAAAATAGATAGTGATTTTTGAGTTTTTTGCCGGATCGTTTTAACGACTGATGCTGGTTTTGGACTTCAATTTTCTATAAATATCCACCATCAAGCTCATTTGATTTGGTAATTTATCCAACTGTATCTTGCACGTGTGTTGCTTATTTAAGCTACCTATTCAAGTACCTTCATATCTAAAGAATCATGTTTCTAATATTTATTGTTAGCATGTTATTTAACTATCAAGAGGTATCATATTTTGTTGGGTTGTGAACATTGTTATGAATGGTAAAAAGTATAATTTAGGTTTCGTTTATGGATTGGCTTTTCTCTAGATGAAATTGAATTTTTATCTCTCTCCTCTATATAAGTTGAAGGGGGCAAACTCATTAACCTCTTTTTCCTAGTCTTTGTAGCATTATTCTTGGAAAAAGGACTACATATATATGTGAAATTCATTCAGGTACATTTTTCAAAGTTATTGTCCTAGCATGTGGTCAAGACTTGTGCTTTCCTTAAAAAGAATGAATATTCTCGTAGAAAATTTCGAAGGTATAACTTATTTTGACCATTTACTAGAATTTGTTATGCTATCTTTTTTTCCTTTTGTATGTAACTTTGAACTTGGAACTATGACTTTTTCATGGTTTAGAATTGTGTTTCTATGGAATACATAATGCGTCTTTTCCTTAAGCCAATATCTGCCTCAGGTGCCCAAATTGATATGAGGCATTATTTTTTGTTTAATTCTAAACACAAGCAATATTCATACCTCCTGCAAATTTTCATTTGTTATTGAAAGCAAATAACTTTTCTACCTCATGTGAAGGTATCCAAGATTTTTCTTTCTCGAATTTTTATTTTAAACTTGATACAATTGTTACGATGATCAATTAGCACAATTTCATCTTTCACATCGACACCATATTTAGCAATTATTATATGTTATCTGGAATTAACACATTACCTTAAAAAAAAAAAGACTTATTACATACATTTAATTTATTATGATAGATTTTATTATTTGGGTTATATGTAATTTATCTGTTTTTACATGGTTACCAAAAAAAGCACCAAGTATATATTAGTTTAAATGTATATCCGTCTTTTGTATGCACCAAATATAATTCTTGATTCTTTATCACTTGGCCAATGTTGTCTTGTATTAAAGAAATGCCTAAATCAAATCCATTCAATATTTTTACAAGTTTACAACATATATTGAATAGTACCTTATATCATTGTTGGTTCAAACTTTTTTTTTTCTCTTTTCAGGAAACTACTGTAAAATCTTTTAAGCGCCATCATCCTTATTTTTGTTTTTTCTTTTCTATTTTCAGATTTTTTTATTATTATTTAATTCGTTGACTAAAATATTTGAGATTGCTTAGTATTCGAATTTTCAAACATATTTGAACTATAAATGTAGCTAAGTTTGAGTATAATTTTGATAATTTGGATTAGCTATATCTTGAATTGTACTCAAAAAATAAAAAATAAGATTAATTCTAAGTAATGTACTTTTATCTTATAATAATTGTTTTATTTTATTTTTATTTTTCATATTAGCAAAATGATTGGTTTTATGCTTTGCTCAATTAAACGACCACTTGAAACCAAAAAGATAATGTTAATGAAGATAAGTAGTCTTAAGTAAAAGGTAAAGTAATGTGCATGATAGAAAAATGGTATAAGAAAAAGAGCTAATGGAAATATATTGCTAATTGAAGAAGTAGATGTCAAAGACGAAAATTTGAAGGTGGTGTTAGATAACAAAGATAAACTCAGAAAAGTCAAGGAACATGTAATCTTGGAGATGCAGTTCTTGAAGAACAAAAGTACAAAACAATTAACGTCAAACATATATTTCATGATTTATGCATTGTTGTTGAACGTGATAGGGAGTTCAGAGCTAAATTAAAAAAAAAAGACTAAGACTGAATTGATTATATTCTGAAAGAAAAATGAATGAGTTAGATATTACGAGAATATGATTTACTAAAGAAAATGACATAATGTCGATCAAAACAGAGTATTTAATGTTAATGATTTTAGAGACAAAATGGTGAAGTGTGGATGAAGGGCATAAACACTAGAAGGCTATCACGGAACAGAATCGCTTCTAAAAGTAGAATAATGTTGTTGGATTTTTTTTAGTTGATTTGAATAGGGGTAAATACGATTTTGGTCCCTAAAGTTTTGTGCCAAAATCGAAATCGTCCCTCTTGTAATTTTGGATTTAAAATTGTCCTTAACGTTTTTTTTCGTATTAAAATCGTCCTTTTTATATTTTTTGGACAAAAATACCCTCACCACTACCAACATAATTACTTCCTCCACCACCACCACCACCAACACCAATACCACCGCCACAACCTCCACCAACACCACCACCAGCACCACCAGCACCACCACCAACGCCGCCGCCGTCCCCCTCCCTGCCTCCCCTCCCCCCCACCCCGCGTCCCCTCCCCCTCCCCCTCCCCCTCCCCCTCCCCGTTTTCCCTTCCCCGCTATTACCTGACCCCTTACATGATTTAACTAGAATATGAGCAGCAATTAATAATGTATTGTTTAGATGATTATCAGATTGATTAGTTAAGCTATTCTTGTAATGAACTTGTTAGTCATAACCAATGTAAATAACTAGGCAACTAACAGAATGTTAGACTGATTGCCAATTTTCAATTCATTCATCTTTCTTTCTTACTGTATTCTCTGGAAACTTCTCTTTCTCCCTTCCGCTGATAACTTCCCACATTCTTAACATGGTATCATCGCCTTCAGATCCATGGCCCTCTTTACCATCTTCTTCTTCTTCCTCTTCTCCTAAACTCACACCATAGAGACTGATGAGAGCTGCTTGGTTCTTTCCACGACAGTGTTCCGATCAGCGAGTTAAGGAGGAGAAGTTCTGAATCTCACATTTCAAGATTCATTGATTACTCTTCTTTTTCTTTCAGTTCTTGATTCTTTCTTTGTGCCTTTTACTCTACTGCTTTCAATTTCTTTTCTTCGTGGTTTCTCTCATGGATTCTCAACAAGGTGATCTCGGCAATGCTACTCCGAATGTCGATCTCAATACTCTGTCTCAGTTGCTTCTTCAGATCACTCAACTTCACAATCGGTTGAATCAACCTTCAATACATCCTTCGGCTGATCCTAACAGTCCGTATTTTCTTCATCCAGGTGAGAGTCCAGGAAACCCTATCATTTCCTTTCGACTCAATTCTCAGAACTACACTACATGGTCTCGATCTATATGGCTAGTCTTGAAATCGAAGAACAAGATTCCTTTTATTGACGGTTCTCTCCCCAGGCCTGAAATTTCTGATCCCTTATTCACTGCTTGGGATCGCTGTAATACATTTGTTCTCTCATGGTTAAATCTGTCCCTCTCTCAAGATATACTTCAAAGTGTGATATGGAGGAATGATGCATCTGATTTATGGAATGATCTGCGAAGAAGATATTACCAGGGTGATCTCTATCATGTGTCTGAACTGTATGAAGAATTGTACAACGCTAAGCAAGGTGATCTTAACATCACATCCTATTTCACAAAAATGAAGGGTCTTTGGGAAGAAATTGACAATTTCAGACCAATCCCTTTGTGTACCACCTGCACCAGTGACTGTAATTGTGGGTTAAGCGTGATGCGTTTTTACAGAAATGAAGACTATATAGCAAGATTTCTCCGAGGTCTCAATGAACAGTTTTCTACAGCCAAGACTCAGATCATGTTGCAAAAACCCCTCCCTGATATTGACACTGTTTTTTCCATGTTAACTCAGCAAGAACGCCAATTTCGCCCCTCACTTGATTTACAAGATTCCAAGATTTTGTACGCTGCAACACAAAGTCAAAACTCTAATAGAGGCAGGGGTAGGGGTAGAGGGGGCACTACAGGCAGAGGGAGAGGTCAAGGAAGAGGTTACAACACCAAACATTGCTCTTTTTGTGGAAAAACTGGACATATCATAGACACATGCTACAAGAAGCATGGTCTGCCTCCTCACTTACAAAGAAATGGTGCTGCTAACAACACATTCACTGATGAAGTTGATGAAACCAGTGATTCTCAAAATGCCAATGTTAAAGAGGGTGAGAACTCAGCTTATAGCCTGACCAATGACCAAAGGAATGCACTAATGTCTCTCCTTCACCAGTCCACACCACCATCATCCACAATCAATCAAATTTCTGCACAACAACCCAAGGATCTCAATATCACTCAAGGTACTATTCTTGCTGTCTCGTTATCTGTTAATAAAAAATTTCTCAAATCTGGTGCCTGGGTTATAGACACAGGTGCCACAGATCATGTATGTTTTTCACTTGATTTCTTTCATTCATTCACTAACATCACTCCAATCTCAGTACACTTACCTGATGGGTCCACAGTTGTTACCAAAATTGCCGGAACAGTCTATTTTTCCCAAGATTTATACATTACAAATGTCCTTTATATACCATCATTCAAGTTTAATTTGATGTCAGTTTCCAAAGTCACTTCATCACTAAATTGTCTATTTCTCATCTCTCACAAATTCTGTCAGATTTGGGACTATCATCTATGGAAGATGATTGGCACAGCTGAGAGTAATGGTGAATTATATGCGCTTGGTCACACAAAAACACACACTGAGGTTTCTCATTCATCACCAAATACACAGCATCATATAAACACACATGCATCATCATCACAAGCCCAAGGCAGTCAAATTTGGCATAGAAGATTGGGGCATCCAAGCAATTTTGTTTTAGAAACTATGAAGAAAGTTTTCCCTTTTATTGATTGTGATAATGGCAATTCACCTTGTGAACCCTGCCACTTAGCTAAGCAAAAGAAAATTCCTTTTCCAATAAGCAATTCTGTTGCACATTCTGTATTTGACCTTATACATGTAGACATTTGGGGACCAATTTCTATTACATCCGTTTCTGGTTATAAGTATTTCTTAACCATAGTAGATGATCATAGCCGTTTTACTTGGATAAGATTCATGAAGACAAAATCTGAAGTCTCTAGTTCACTGCAAAATTTCACAAAAATGATTGAAAATCAGTTTTCAAAGTCAATAAAATGTATAAGATCTGACAACGGTCCGGAATTTAACCTTCTTGATTTTTATGCTTCAAAAGGAATTTTACACCAAAATTCATGTGTGGAAACTCCTCAACAAAATGGAGTTGTTGAGAGAAAACACCAGCACATTCTTGCAGTAACTAGATCACTCTTATTTCAGTCTCATGTTCCTAAATGTTTTTGGCATCTTGCTATCTCCCATGCTGTGCATTTGATCAATCGAATTCCAAGTCCAATTATTCAAAATGTGTCTCCATTTGAAAAATTATATGGACGATTGCCTGATTTAGCTCATCTCAAAATTTTTGGATGCCTAGCTTTTGCTTCCACTTTAACTCATAATCGAAAGAAATTAGATGCAAGAGCAACTAAATGCTGTTTCTTGGGTTATAAAGAAGGTGTCAAAGGTTTTTTCCTATATGATTTAAAAACAAGACAATTTTTTATTTCGAGAAATGTTTTCTTCTATGAGTCTGTATTTCCTTTCATTTCAAAAGACAATTCAGAAGCACCTTCGCCTACTATGCATGCTATGCCAAACCCCTCTGTTCATTGGGATGATCTCTTCACACATGACCCATACACACACTTACAATTTACACAATCTGATAACACAAATCACACAAGTGTACATCCCGTCATTCCTCTTAACAATGTTTCCCCTCTTCCTCCGTCAATATCACTGCATTCCACAGAAAATAACGCACCCCCACTGCCAGTGCATTCCTTAGAGCATAATCCTGTAGAACATATAGATAGATCATCTCATCTTAGAAGATCTACTAGAGTCAAGAGGCCTCCAGTGTATCTAAAAGATTTTCAATGTGCAAATAGCATCACTACTCCACAATCTGTACAATCATCTAATTGCAAATATCCCATTTCTAATTCTGTGTCTTACTCTTCATTATCATCTACTCAACTCTCTTTTTCTCTTGCTGTTACTACTGTTGATGAACCAACAACATATGAGGATGCTATCAAATAAGATTGTTGGAGGAAGGCTATTAGTGCAGAACTCTTGGCCCTTGAACAGACTAAAACCTGGTCTCTTACCCCTTTACCACATGGCAAGAAGGCAATCGGATGTCGTTGGGTTTTCAAAGTAAAATTCAATCCTGCTGGTTCCGTGGAGCGACATAAGGCAAGATTAGTGGCGAAAGGCTACACTCAACGCTATGGTTTGGATTATTTGGATACATTTAGTCCCGTGGTTAAAATCACCACTGTGAGACTAATCTTGGCCCTCACTGCCATCTATGGTTGGCACTGCCACCAACTTGATGTAAACACTGCCTTCTTACATGGCGATTTGAAGGAAACAGTGTACATGCGACCTCCACCAGGGTTACCCATCTCATCTCCTGACCTAGTGTGCAAGCTTGACAAGTCCCTCTACGGACTCAAGCAAGCAAGTCGACAATGGAATCTCAAGTTATGTTCAGTTCTTCTCACTCATGGTTACAAACAATCAAAGAATGACTATTCCCTTTTCACCAAGTTGGCTGCTAACTCTTCATTTACTGTCATACTTGCTTATGTCGATGATTTAGTATTGGCCGGCAATGATCTAACCGAAATTCAATCAATCAAAACCATCCTTGATGTTCAATTCAAGATCAAGGACCTTGGTAATCTCAAATATTTCCTTGGCTTCGAGGTTGCAAGAACTAAAGCTGGCATTAGTCTTTATCAAAGGAAGTATGCCTTAGATCTTTTGGAAGAATGTGGCTTATTGGGTGCCAAACCAGCCTCCACCCCTATGGAATATACCCTGAAGCTTTCAAAAGAATCTGGTTCCCCTCTCACAGATGTTAAGCAGTATAGAAGACTTATTGGGCGTTTGGTGTACCTAACAAATACACGTCCAGACATCAGTTTCGCCGTAGGCAAGCTCAGTGAATTCCTCGACAAACCAACAGATTCTCATTTGCAAGCTGCATTTCGTGTCCTCAAGTACATCAAGTCTGCACCAGCCTCTGGCTTATTCTTCGCAGCATCCTCAGAACTCAGACTCTCTGGGTTTGCAGATTCTGATTGGGCTCAATGTCCAGATACACGTCGCTCTATCACAGGATTTTGCTTCTTTCTTGGCTCATCCCTCATCTCTTGGAAAAGCAAGAAACAATCAATAGTGTCTAGATCATCCTCTGAAGCAGAATACAGATCACTCGCCACAGCCACTTGTGAAGCTCGCTGGCTTTCCTATCTCCTCAAGGATCTTCAGATTCCTCATCCTCAACCCATCTCCTTGTATTGTGATAGTCAGTCTGCCCGGCACATCGCCGCTAATCCAGTCTTTCATGAGCGTACCAAGCACATTGAGATCGATTGCCACGTCGTGCGTGATAACATTCTTAGTGGCATGCTTCATCTCTTACCCATTCACACCACTGATCAAGTGGCTGATGTGTTTACAAAACCTTTGTCACCAGCTCCCTTCTCTTCTTGTGTTTCCAAGCTTGGCATGCTTGATTTTCATCAACCAAGCACTGCCAGCTTGAGGGGGCATATTACCTGACCCCTTACATGATTTAACTAGAATATGAGCAGCAATTAATAATGTATTGTTTAGATGATTATCAGATTGATTAGTTAAGCTATTCTTGTAATGAACTTGTTAGTCATAGCCAATATAAATAACTAGGCAACTAACAGAATGTTAGACTGATTGCCAATTTTCAATTCATTCATCTTTCTTTCTTACTGTATTCTCTGGAAACTTCTCTTTCTCCCTTCCGCTGATAACTTCCCACATTCTTAACACCCGCACCCCCACCCCACCCCGCGTCACCTCCCCTCCCCGTCTTCCCTTCCCAGCACCCCCACCCCACCCCCGCGTCCCCTCCCCCTCCCCGTCTTCCCTTCTCAGCACCCCACTCCCACCCCCGCGTCCTCTCCCCCGTCTTCCCTTCCCAGCACCCCCACAAGCAGAAACAGAAAGCACAAAGAAGCAACAAATCAACAAATTCAACACAAAGCCAAATCAACAAATTCAAGCACAAAGAAGCAGAGGCAGAAGGTGAATGGCGGCGGCGGCGGCTGGGTGGTTCCTTTCCCCCACCCCCAACGCGGTGGCAGGAGCATGCATGAACGGCGACGTCTTCCTCTGGTCGTGGTTCCGGCGGTGGCTCGTGGGCGGACCGACGATGGTGGCGGCGGCGTTTCCTTTCTCCCCCCACTCCCAACGCGTTTACTTTCTCCTCCCCAACCCCCAACACGTTTCCTTTGCCCCTCCCTCCCCCAAAACGTATTTTTTTTATTTTTTTAATTTTATTTTTTTATTAAAATAGGGGTAGTTTAGGAATTAAATTAAAATTTTTATTAAAAATGACGATTTTAATACAAAAAAAAAACGTTAATGACGATTTTAATTCGAAAATTACAAGAGGGACGATTTCGATTCTGGACCAAAACGTTAGGGACCAAAATCGTACTTACCCCATTTGAATATTACACTCTCATCTAATAATTAGAAGACTTATTCTTCTAATATATTTTTGATATATATTGATTAATCACTCTACTGTTAAAAAGTTTAAGAATGAAAAAATAGTGTTTATATCACTATAGAATTTATTCTTTTTGTATTTAACAATAGAATTCAAATTATACAAATTTAAAAACTAAATGCTTGAAACTTAAAACAAGAACAAATTGATTGAGGACAATATAAGCTTATGTTTAAAGACAACATAGGATCTTAGTTTTTCTCTAATAATTTATCGACCATTGTAAAATTTTATAGATTAAATTATTCTAAAATTTATTATTATATATTATATATATTAGTTAATAATTATTTCATTATTTAAGTTAATTAAATACTAATTTTATGTCTTACTATTTTAATTCATATATATAATATATTTAACAATTTTTCATTATTTTTGTGTTATGTCTGTGCAACGTACGGATTAATGCGCTAGTATATAATATAAATGGTTAACTATAAAAGTTAAATTTGACAAACATAAAATAATATATCTTTAATTACCAAAAAAAATAATATATCTTTTAAAAATTAATTTTAATAAGTAAAAAATAAAAATTTTACGAAACCGACAATTAAAATTATAACTCATATTATAAGATAGGAGAATGCATGATTAAGTGGTGAATGGATATGAAACTTCGATACTAAAGAGTTTTTTCTAGTCAAATAAATTGGACAACTAGCAATTATAGATATCACAACATATTCACACAATATTAAAGAATTTTTTTTTCAATACTAGTGCATTCACCAAAGTTTAAATCTAAATGCAGCGTATTAAAAAGCACATGAATGCAGCAGAGGTCCAGCACAGATGGCATACCTATCTGCTTTATACAACGCTGCATCCGGGTTCTAATCCCAGCTGAAGCTGATTGTTGGTTTAAGAACTCATGATACTCATGGTAGTGTGTGTAAATGTGTTGTGTGTGTGAAACATAGGTGTAATGCTAAAAATAGGAGGCTGTCCAATCCACTTGACCCAAAAAAAACAAATGAATTACTATTTGAACTAAGGGCTCAGCTGCCAATACAAAAACTTGAGAGTTAAAAGAGTCCAACAGAGGCCCCAAAAATGAGTCCAACAACAATGAAGGCCCAACAACAACAGAGAAAAGCAGCATAAGCCATCCTGAAGGCTAAAATGATGAATTTTGTTGTAAGAGTGGTCTTGGAGATGGAGTTGATTCATTTTAGTGTTTGTATTTGTACCACCATATTACTATTTTTGATGCATTGGCGTGGTGGACACATATTACCATCATGAAATTATGTGGTAGCATTCTTCATGATTGATTGCAACAAAACCAAACGAAACCATGCATGATAAAAGAAAGTAATAATTAAGTTAATAAGCTTGCCTGCCGAATGTAAGATGCTAATACAAATAAATCGATATCAGAATCAGAGTTGCTATCTTTGATGCTTTGGAATTATCACAATTCATAGGCATATCTCAGCCACCTTGTCTAATTACTTTGGAAACTGTTAGCGTTGGACACATCTCGTTTATAAATAATATAGTTACTCAATTACAGTAAGGTTATACCAAGGCAGATGGGTTATGGTGCTGCACTGTTTCTGCTTCTTGCATTTATCACAACACCTGCAGATTCTGCCTTGCTTGCCAAGAGCTTCAGGGATTGCATGGCAACAACTTTTGGTTCTGAATCCATTGAAACAATACTCCTCACCTCATCCTCCTCACAGTATCCGCAAGCATTGCAATCATTCCAACAGAATCCAAGATGGCTCAACTCCTCATCCTCAACCAAGCCTCTTGCCATTCTAACACCACTCCATCAATCTCACATTCAAGTAGCCATTCTATGCGCCAAGAAACTTGGCATGCATCTCAGAGTCAGAAGTGGTGGCCATGACTATGAAGGCCTGTCTTATCTTTCAACTTATAAGCCTCCATTTGCCTTTGTCATGATAGATCTCAACCAACAACGTTCCATTGATATCAACCTTGCTGATGAAACGGCTTGGGTTCAAGCTGGTGCTACTCTTGGTGAACTCTACTACGAGATTTCAAAAGCAAGTGGAGTCCATGGATTCCCTGCAGGGATATGTCCAAGTGTTGGAGTGGGAGGCCACATCAGTGGTGGAGGATTCGGGACCATGTTGAGGAAGTTTGGAACTGCAGCAGATCATGTTGTTGATGCTTACCTCGTTGATGCAAATGGAAACATTCTTGACAGAAAATCAATGGGAGAAGATCTCTTCTGGGCCATAAGAGGAGGCAGTGCAACCAGCTTTGGAATCATTCTTGCATGGAAGATCAAGCTTGTGAGAGTTCCACCAATAGTTACTGGATTCAACATTCAGAGAACATTGGAGGAAGGAGCCACAATTCTCATCAACAAGTGGCAACACGTAGCAGATAAGCTCCACGAAGATCTTTTCATCAGAGTGGTTGCTCAGAATCGTGGTGGTGGTTCATCATCAACAATCCTAGCAAGCTTCAACTCTCTGTTTCTTGGAGGAAAAGAAAAGCTGATGGCAATGATGAAGGAGGAATTCCCAGAATTGAGGTTGGAAGCTAAAGACTGCATTGAAATGAGTTGGATTCAGTCAACAGTGTACTTTGCTGGATACAGAATATGGGAACCAGCACAAGTGTTGCTCAACAGAATCACCACTTACAAGAGCTCCTTCAAGGCCAAGTCTGACTTTGTGATGGATCCTATACCGGAAATTGGGCTACAAGGAATTTGGAATTTGCTTCTAAGAGAAGATGCATTTGCATTGCTAATAATGGATCCCTACGGTGGTAGGATGAATGAGATTTCAGAATATGAAATCCCTTTTCCACACAGGAAGGGAAACTTGTACAACATACAGTACTTGGTTAAGTGGGATGACAACAGCATTCAAGCATCCAATAGGCATGTAAATTGGATGAGAATGCTTCATAGCTATATGACTCCATATGTTTCAAGATCCCCAAGAGCTGCATATGCCAACTATAGGGATCTTGATTTAGGTAGAAACCGCAATCATCATACTCCTAACACAAGCTACTCAGAAGCAAGTGTTTGGGGTTTGAAGTACTTCAAGGGAAACTTCAAGAGATTGGCACAAATTAAGACAAGGGTTGATCCCCATAACTTTTTCAGGAATGAACAGAGTATTCCTATCTTAAACTGACTTTCTTTTCCCTTTATTTCTTATAAGAGCACGAGTGATATTATGTTGAACATATGCATTGTGTGTCGTAATAAACTAAACTAAGCTTAACTAAGTTTTTTATTCCCTTTTTTACCCCTGCTCTCAAGTTATTGATTGCAGTTTGCCAAAAAAGCGCCAAGGGATAATAAGTAATTAATAAGGCAACGGGAACATTCTTCTTTTGACCTATATGCACTGGTGCACTTAATATAAGTGACCTACACAGACCAATGTATATAAAATATAGATATTATGACCTACCAATACTATCATGTCAATAAGCGTGTGCTCTGAAGAATAGTTTGGGCCATCTTGTGGTCAACTCAGACACTTGTAAAGCAGAAGCTAAGAGTGGGGGTAGTGGAACTTTATCTCACCACATTATACTACTGAATACTGATGCCAATATTTGTTAATGCATTGAATGTTAATACATATACGATACATCATACCAAGTTTTAATTGTATGTAAACTTGAATGGAAGTTAAAACTTAAAAACTTAAAACACTAGATACGTGAAGTATTTCCAACTCTCCATGTACTTCAAACCATCATACATGAAAAATCACTCTATGATATTGTGTGTGTATATATATATATATATATATATAGTCATTTATCACTGTTCGCAAATGGTTTTGCCAGCTTTAATTTTGGTCAATTAAATTACGTATATTGAATTGTTGATCAGATTATACATAATAATTATGTGGGAACGGGAACTAACACCACATGTATATATAAGATTCTGTCTAAATTTTATGATTTTCTCAGAATTTCTTTTCAAAGACTATAAATAAAAAACATAATATCCGTTTAAAGTATTCTAAAGATCCAAATATGCCGGTCATTTTTTTAATTAAAAAATATATGGATTGAATTATTTGTGAAAAAACTAAAGAGACTACTATGTGTTCCAGCTTTAGAAAGGAGAGAAAGATTGGAGTTATTGCATTGAGACGTGGGCGGCTCCACAAAAGAAGCCGAATGAAACGCGCATGTCACCGCGATTCATAGTTGACCCTCCAAAGAATACACACACACATGCTAAAATATAAAAATAACATGAAAATTCTACCTAGCTACTTACGTGCAGCTGAGCATCTCTCACTCTATATATAGATAGATATATGGCGACGATTGCATCATTGACAACAGAAAATAACAAAGCTAGAGATGATGGCTTATTATGTGATTGTGTTTCTTGCATTGATCTCGTATGCAGGCTCCGTTGAGGAGCAGAGTGTAAGTTTCAAGAATTGCATGAAGAGCAGTGCCGGAGCTGCTACTTCCATTGAAACAATAGCCCTCACCTCATCATCCTCACAGTATCAACAAGCCTTGCAATCATTCGAACAGAATCCAAGATGGGTGAATTCCTCATCAACCTCAACCTCACCCACTACGCCTCTTGTCATTCTCACGCCTCTCACTGCTTCTCAGATTCAAGCTGCCATTCTCTGCACCAAGAAACTTGGCATGCAGATCAGAGTCAGAAGTGGCGGCCACGACTACGAAGGCCTTTCCTTTCTCTCTTATTCCAAGGCCCCATTTGTGATGCTTGACCTCAACAAGCTCCGCTCCATCGACATCAACCTTGCCGACGAGACAGCCTGGGTTCAAGCTGGCGCTACACTCGGTGAACTCTACTACAAGATCTCCAAAGCAAGTGCACTCCATGGATTCCCTGCAGGAATATGTCCAAGCATTGGACTGGGAGGCCACATCAGTGGTGGAGGATTTGGCACCATGCTCAGGAAGTTTGGAACTGCAGCAGATAATGTTGTCGATGCCACCGTCATCAATGCAAATGGCACAATTCTTGACAGAAAATCAATGGGAGAAGACCTCTTCTGGGCCATCAGAGGAGGCGGCGGAACCAGCTTCGGAGTGGTTCTTTCATGGAAGATCAAGCTGGTCCGAGTTCCGCCTGTTGTGACGGCATTCAACGTCCAAAGAACGGTGGCGGAAGGAGCAACAAAGCTCATTCTCAAGTGGCAAACCATAGCAGATAAGCTGCCTAAGGATCTTTTCATCAGGGTGGTTGCGCAGAACACCGGCGCCAATTCAGCAACAGTGCAAGTGTTATTCAACTCTTTCTTCCTGGGAGGAATAGACAGATTGATGCCGATAATGAAGCAGAGCTTCCCTGAGTTAGGGTTGCAGGCCAAGGACTGCACTGAAATGACATGGATCCAATCTGCTCTGTTCTTTGGTGGACACAGCAAAGACGACGCTCCGGAGGCGTTGCTGGACCGAGTGACGACATTCAAGAGCTCATTCAAGGCCAAATCCGACTACGTAAGGAAGCCTATACCGGAGGCAGGGCTTGAAGGCATCTGGAAGTTGCTTTTGAAAGAAGATGTGCAGGCATTGCTTATAATGGAGCCCTATGGCGGAAGGATGAGTGAGATTCCAGAATCTGAAATCGCATTTCCTCACAGGAAAGGGAATCTCTACAACATACAGTACATGGTGAAGTGGGATGTGAATACCGCGGAGGCATCCAGAAGGCATGTGAGGTGGATGACAAGTCTTTACAGTTATATGACTCCTTATGTTTCCAACTCTCCAAGGGCCGCCTATGTCAACTACAGAGATCTTGATATTGGCACTAACAAACGTCATAACACCAGCTTCGCGGAAGCAAGTGTTTGGGGGATCAAGTACTTCAAGGCCAACTTCATCAGATTGTCGCAGATTAAGGAAAAGGTTGACCCACACAACTTTTTCAGGAACGAACAGAGCATTCCTCTCTTTAGCTGAATTCAATTCTTACTTTTCATTTCATTATTATTTATTATGTATGCTTGTTTGTAATAAGTAACTCCAACCATCTGGCATTATTTATTGAGTAAATGCTCAAAATGTTCCTTGAATTTCAAATTTTATTTAATTTAGTCTTCCACTTTTTAAAATAATCAATTAAATGCTTGAAATTCGAAAAAGTACATTTCTGTTAGTTCTTTACAAAAGTGTCTTTTACACATTGATGATGTGGCATTCCAACTGTATGGTGATGTGTACTAAACTTGAATTTGATTCAAATTGGTACCTGAAATCGCTTAATAATATTTAAATCAGTCCATTTTCAATTGTAAAACCCTAATCCCTAAATTATTATCTTCTCTTCTTTGATTGTCTTCTTCTCTTCTTCATCCTCTCCGCTATTTTCCAGTTCATATTCATTCTGAACTACAAGATCAGTACACTTACCTAAAAACTATTTTGATTACAAGTTAATGCGATTGGATTAATTTTAAATTCAACACAGATTTAAATTATATGTATTCGTCCATTAAGCTAAAATATATTTTCCACTTTTAATAAGGTAATCATTATCATCATCTTCAAGATCTTAACATCACTTTCTAAATTTGTTATTTTTCAATTGAACTCATGCAAAAAATTTT
This sequence comes from Arachis hypogaea, assembly GCF_003086295.3. Taxonomy (NCBI): domain Eukaryota; kingdom Viridiplantae; phylum Streptophyta; class Magnoliopsida; order Fabales; family Fabaceae; genus Arachis; species Arachis hypogaea. The sequence continues at coordinate 296,347 of NC_092054.1, read as the reverse complement.
GTGAAATGGGTGTTGCACAAACTGGTTCTTCGCCTCCATCAACCCAACAGAAAAAATTACAATAAATTCCATACTACAAAGTAAAAAACGCAGGTGAATCCAAACTCAAAGTGAAACTATCTTAACATTTTCTTTAGAGCCATAACCTTACCTCATAGTTTGGACAACCATAAAATAGTCTAGCAGAATTCTCTGTTGTCGTTGAATACTTCATCACCATCCGAAGTCTGCAATTACAGAAAACGGCGTTCCTACTTCCCCTGTTGTACATTCCTTTGCTGTCATAAGGTCTCCCTACAGAGTTGTTCTTACTTGAGCTACTTTGCCTTCTCTCCCCACCACCCATCATCACTCATGCAGACGAGAAAAGAAGATAAACTGAAAGATAGTGGAGAGTTCGAAGAAGAGAAGAAGACAGCAGAGAGATCGAAGAAGAGAAGTCAATAATTTGGGAATTAGAGTTTTATAATTGAAAATAGACTAATTTGGATATTATTAAGTAATTTTAGGTACCAATTTGAATCAAATTCAAATTTAATACACATCAGTATACATCCGGAATGTCACATCATCAACATTTAGATGACATTTCTGTAAGAGACTAACGGAGATGCACTATTTCGAATTTCAGGGATTTAATTGGTCATTTTAAAAAGTTGAGGACTAAATTGAATAGCAATTTAAAATTTAGGGATCATTTTAGACATTTACTCGTTATTTCTTTTTCAAAATTAGATGCTATAAAAGATCATAAATTTCATATATTCTACATTACACCAAGGCTATTAATAGCCATCAGTTTTCCATGGGGTATTTCTAACTACAATGTTAAAGAAAACTAAACTATAGAAAGGGATAAAAGCACATTCGTAGTAAGAGAATTTGTCTATTGAGTAGTTCAATTATTGGACGACTTGTGCTCCAACAATTCAGTCTTGTATCTTTCCTTATCTCTCAGCCCTTTCTCCTGATAAACCTGCATGACATTTTACAAAAAGTCATATGAGAAAGTCTTGGTGATAATTGCAACTTCTAGCTTCGACACATTTCTTGAGATTAGAATGTTTATTCCACAAAACACACATGCTTATAGGCGAACATTACAGTACTACTTTCAATTCACAAACTTTCACAGAAGTATATGTATAAAAATTTAAAGCACCAAGCCTTTATCCAAATGCAAAACTGAGCATCAGTACCTGTCTTTCTGCTTCTGTTAGATTGTTCCATAGAAACCCAATCCTCTTACTAATCGCTCTCTCTTCACCATGGAATAAGGGCCTCAACCTGGCATAATTCTCAGCAAAGAAGAAATAGTAGCCACTCTTGTTTGACTTCGGCCGAGATGGATCGCCTAATGCCAATCTAGATTTCTTTCGTTTCCGTGAACCATGGACACCAACAGTATTAGAACTCTGGGACAAACTGATGGGAACATGGTATAGAATACCTTTCACCTGTTCAGAACCCAGATTCACTGTAACTATATAACCACCATCAAACTTCCCATCAATTGTTCCAGGCACCACAGAACCAAGCTGCTGTGTTTTACCGGCTGCATATAAGAAAGACAATGCTTAGCGGTTATCACATATTCAAAGCATATTGCTTTAGTAGGAAGACACAGACTCTACTTTACATCCACCACTGCTGTTATTCCGAGAAGCATGAGAAGTGAGCAAAAGCAGACAGAGATACAAGTGTGCATATGAAGCAACCAAAGCAGCAAACAAATCAGATCTAAATGCTCCATTCACTAATCCTGAACATGCAAACCATTCAAAGCAGTACCTTCACCAAAGGGTGTGAAGCTATCAACGAGACTCCTATTTGCAGGATCTGGATATACGGTATAAGAAATAACTTATGCGTCAAAAAAGGAAAGATCACAAGCATAATTAGATGGGGGAAAGAGAGAACCTTTTTTTGTTTCGCCAGGTGTTGAGGAAGGAGGGACTTGTTTCCGAAAGTAATACGCTTGCTCAAAGTGACAAAGCAATGATAGATAGTATCTGCGCACCATAAATGATGCGCTTGTAAAAGACATTGAGGTTGGAAGCTAAAGACTGCATTGAAATGAGTTGGATTGAGTCAACAGTGTACTTTGCGGGATACAGAATATGGGAACCAGCACAAGTGTTGCTCAACAGAATCACCACTTACAAGAGCTCCTTCAAGGCCAAGTCTGACTTTGTGATGGATCCTATACCGGAAATTGGGCTACAAGGGATTTGGAATTTGCTTCTAAGAGAAGATGCATTGGCATTGCTAATAATGGATCCCTACGGTGGTAGGATGAATGAGATATCAGAATATGAAATCCCTTTTCCACACAGGAAGGGAAACTTGTACAACATACAGTACTTGGTTAAGTGGGATGACAACAGCATTCAAGCATCCAATAGGCATGTAAATTGGATGAGAATGCTTCATAGCTATATGACTCCATATGTTTCAAGATCCCCAAGAGCTGCATATGCCAACTATAGGGATCTTGATTTAGGTAGAAACCGCAATCATCATACTCCTAACACAAGCTACTCAGAAGCAAGTGTTTGGGGTTTGAAGTACTTCAAGGGAAACTTCAAGAGATTGGCACAAATTAAGACAAGGGTTGATCCCCATAACTTTTTCAGGAATGAACAGAGTATTCCTATCTTAAACTGACTTTCTTTTCCCTTTATTTCTTATAAGAGCACGAGTGATATTATGTTGAACATATGCATTGTGTGTCGTAATAAACTAAACTAAGCTTAACTAAGTTGAAAATGGCACTGGTGCACTTAATATAAGTGACCTACACAGACCAATGTATATAAAATATAGATATTATGACCTACCAATACTATCATGTCAATAAGCGTGTGCTCTGAAGAATAGTTTGGGCCATCTTGTGGTCAACTCAGACACTTGTAAAGCAGAAGCTAAGAGTGGGGGTAGTGGAACTTTATCTCACCACATTATACTACTGAATACTGATGCCAATATTTGTTAATGCATTGAATGTTAATACATAGAGGAGGGATAGGGCAGCAACTTTTATGCTTTGTAGCCATCAAATAGCCATTAATGATGATTTTAATGATGTGAGATTGGTGTGAGATTTTATCCAATGACTCACTTTTTTTTGCTAGTTACATGCTGGACAGAATTTAAAAAAGTTGCTGGCCCCTTAGACTTTTCGTAATAGATATACGATACATCATACCAAGTTTTAATTGTATGTAAACTTGAATGAAAGTTAAAACTTAAAACACTAGATACGTGAAGTGTTTCCAACTCTCGATGTACTTCAAATAATCATACATGAAAAACCACTCTATGATATTGTAATATATATATATATATATATATATATGTCATTTATCACTGTTCGCAAATGGTTTGGCCAGCTTTAATTTTGGTCAATTAAATTACGTATATTGAATTTTTTATTAGATTATACATAATAATTATGTGGGAACGGGAACTAACACCACATGTATATACAAGATTCTGTCTAAATTTTATGATTTTCTCAGAATTTCTTTTCAAAGACTATAATTAAAAAACATAATATCCGTTTAAAGTATTCTAAAGATCCAAATATGCTGGTTATTTTTTTAATTAAAAAATATATGATCTAGGATTGAATTATTTGTGAAAAAACTAAAGAGACTACTATGTGTTCCAGCTTTAGAAAGGAGAGAAAGATTCGAGTTATTGCATTGAGACGTGGGCGGCGCCACAAAAGAAGACGAATGAAACGCGCATGTCACCCGATTCATAGTTGACCCTCCAAAGAATACACACACATGCTAAAATAACATGAAAATTCTACCTAGCTACTTACGTGCAGCTGAGCATCTCTCTCTATATATATAGATAGATATATGGGGACGATTCCATCATTGACAACAGAAAATAACAAAGCTAGAAATGATGGCTTATTATGTGATTGTGTTTCTTGCATTGATCTCGTATGCAGGCTCTGTTGAGGAGCAGAGTGTAAGTTTCAAGAATTGCATGAAGAGCAGTGCTGGAGCTGCTACTTCCATTGAAACAATAGCCCTCACCTCATCATCCTCACAGTATGAACAAGCCTTGCAATCATTCGAACAGAATCCAAGATGGGTGAATTCCTCATCAGCCTCAACCTCACCCACTACGCCTCTTGTCATTCTCACGCCTCTCAGTGCTTCTCAGATTCAAGCTGCCATTCTCTGCACCAAGAAACTTGGCATGCAGATCAGAGTCAGAAGTGGCGGCCACGACTACGAAGGCCTTTCCTTTCTCTCTTATTCCAAGGCCCCATTTGTGATGCTTGACCTCAACAAGCTCCGCTCCATCGACATCAACCTTGCCGACGAGACAGCCTGGGTTCAAGCTGGCGCTACACTCGGTGAACTCTACTACAAGATCTCCAAAGCAAGTGCACTCCATGGATTCCCTGCAGGACTATGTCCAAGCATTGGACTGGGAGGCCACATCAGTGGTGGAGGATTTGGCACCATGCTCAGGAAGTTTGGAACTGCAGCAGATAATGTTGTCGATGCCACCATCATCGATGCAAATGGCACAATTCTTGACAGAAAATCAATGGGAGAAGACCTCTTCTGGGCCATCAGAGGAGGCGGTGGAACCAGCTTCGGAGTGGTTCTTTCATGGAAGATCAAGCTGGTTCGAGTTCCTCCTGTTGTCACGGCATTCAACGTCCAAAGAACGGTGGCGGAAGGAGCAACAAAGCTCATTCTCAAGTGGCAAACCATAGCAGATAAGCTGCCTGAGGATCTTTTCATCAGGGTGGTTGCGCAGAACACCGGCGCCAATTCAGCAACAGTGCAAGCGTCATTCAACTCTTTCTTCCTGGGAGGAATAGACAGATTGATGCCTATAATGAAGCAGAGCTTCCCTGAGTTAGGGTTGCAGGCCAAGGACTGCACTGAAATGACATGGATCCAATCTGCTCTGTTCTTTGGTGGATACAGCAAAGATGATGCTCTGGAGGCGTTGCTGGACCGAGTGACGACATTTAAGAGCTCATTCAAGGCCAAATCCGACTATGTAACGAAGCCTATACCGGAGGCAGGGCTTGAAGGCATCTGGAAGTTGCTTTTGAAAGAAGATGTGCTGGCATTGCTTATAATGGACCCCTATGGCGGAAGGATGAGTGAGATTCCAGAATCTGAAATCGCATTTCCTCACAGGAAAGGGAATCTCTACAACATACAGTACATGGTGAAGTGGGATGTGAATACCGCGGAGGCATCCAGCAGGCATGTGAGGTGGATGACAAGTCTTTACAGTTATATGACTCCTTATGTTTCCAACTCTCCAAGGGCCGCCTATGTCAACTACAGAGATCTTGATATTGGCACTAACAAACCTGATAACACCAGCTTCGCGGAAGCAAGTGTTTGGGGGGTCAAATACTTCAAGGCCAACTTCATCAGATTGTCGCAGATTAAGAAAAAGGTTGACCCACGCAACTTTTTCAGGAACGAACAGAGCATTCCTCTCTTTAGCTGAATTCAATTCTTACTTTTCATTTCATTATTATTTATTATGTATACTTGTTTGTAATAACTAACTCCAATCATCAGGCATTGATTTCCTTTTCAAAATTAGCTGCTACAAAAGATCTTAAATTTCATATATTCTACATTACACCAAGGCTATTCATAGCCATCAGTTTTCCATGGGGTATTTCTAACTACAATGTTAAAGAAAACTAAACTATAGAAAGGGATAAAAGCACATTCATAGTAAGAGAATTTGTCTATTGAGTAGTTCAATTATTGGACGACTTATACTCCAACAATTCAGTCTTGTATCTTTCCTTATCTCTCAGCCCTTTCTCCTGATAAACCTGCATGACATTTTACAAAAAGTCGTATGAGAAAGTCTTGGTGATAATTGCAGCTTCTAGCTTCTTCGACACATTTCTTGAGATAGAATGTTTATTCCACAAAACACGCATGCTTATATGCGGACATTACAGTACTACTTTCAATTCACAAACTTTAACAGAAGTATATGTATAAAAATTTCAAGCACCAAGCCTTTATCTAAATGCAAAACTGAGCATCAGTACCTGTCTTTCTGCTTCTGTTAGATTGTTCCATAGAAACCCAATCCTCTTATTAATCGCTCTCTCTTGACCATGGAATAAGGGCCTCAACCTGGCATAATTCTCAGCAAAGAAGAAATTGTAGCCACTCTTGTTTGACTTCGGCCGAGATGGATCGCCTAATGCCAATTTAGATTTCTTTCGATTCCGTGAACCATGGACACCAACAGTATTAGAACTCTGGGACAAACTGATGGGAACATGGTACAGAATACCTTTCACCTGTTCAGAACCCAGATTAACTGTAACTATATAACCGCCATCAAACTTCCCATCAATTGTTCCAGGCACCACAGAACCAAGCTGCTGTGTTTTACCGGCTGCATATAAGAAATACAATGCTTAGCTGTTATCACATATTCAAAGCATATTGCCTTAGTAGGAAGACACAGACTCTACTTTACATCCACCACTGCTGTTATTCCAAGAAGCATGAGAAGTGAGCAAAAGCAGACAGAGATACAAGTGTGCATATGAAGCAACCAAAGCAGCAAACAAATCAGATCTAAATGCTCCACTCACTAATCCTGAACATGCAAAGCATTCAAAGCAGTACCTTCACCAAAGGGTGTGAAGCTATCAACGAGACTCCTATTTGCAGGATCTGGATATACCGTATAAGAAATAACTTATGCGTCAAAAAAGGAAAGATCACAAGCATAATTAGATGGGGGAAAGAAAGAACTTTTTTTGTTTCACCAGGTGTTGAGGAAGGAGGGACTTGTTTCCGAAAGTAATACGCTTGCTCAAAGTGATAAAGCAATGATAGATAGTATCTGCGCACCATAAATGATGCACTTGTAATAGTCTCTCGAAACTTGAAGCCCACAATCACATCCTTCCATTTGCGTTCTACAATTACCTACATGTACTTCAGAAAAAAACTTAGGAGGAATTACTTTAGAAAAGTCTTACAAAAGGGAGAAATGAGAAATCAATATAAAAAAGATTTCAAGATACTGAGCAGAATCATAGATAAATTGCAATCATAAAATCTTTGCCATCAGCAGAAAAGATCCGGTGAAAACATGGAAGTCATTTACCGTGACATTAAAGGAACTCTAAATTTTAGCAATTAGCAGAGAATAGAGATATCAAATGCATACCTTTTCAATACCACCACGAGATGTTACTTCCACGAAAAGGCGATATAGATCTAGTGGCCTTCCTCCTATGGTGGGAACCCTAAACCAACAAAAAGGGGGGAAATTTGTCAATTTCGTCTAAGTAATTTTTGCCATCATGTACACTACTGCACTTTCATAGCATAATCCAATTCCATTATCATGTTTTAAATTTCGCTACCACGGGCAATTTTTCTCTCAGGGCACACCAGAAAACAATCAAAGATGACAAATTTCCATAAACTTAAATTAGAAAGAGAAAAATTAGAAACAAAAAGGAAGACGTACTTAAATTTAGTGCCGAATGATTTGTGAAAAGATTCAAGCTTATCCCAAAAGAGGTTGGAATCACGGGCAAGGTCGTCGTACAAAGCTGTTGGTGTTGGATAAGCTTTGGTGGCTGCGTCGGAGGATTTCCCATTTCCGTTTGGTGTGTCTCTCTCACTCTCTTGCTGGCACCAATCGGTGGAACCTTGAGCTGAACTAGTTGTCATTTTTTTGTCTTCGCTAAAATAACTAAAAGTAAAAACACCCTATTTTCATAGATTGCTTTAGCTTACTCTACAAACCTTAAGTACTATTATACTTTTCATATAATATACCGCATGTCATTCTAACTTTTGATATTTTGATATCAAGCGTATTCTTGTCAATTACAGTGCATATATAAACGTTCTTATATTTTAATAATTTATAATTGGGTTTTCATATTTTTAAAAATTGTAATTATTTTTTCATCGTTAAAAAAAGAAAATTTTTAGGTGTATTCTTATAGAAACGTAACTGAAAATAAGTATAAACCGTAAAGTTTAAGAACCTGAATAGTAGTGTGCAAGCTTTTGATCTTAATTGAATTTGATACCAATTTAGTGGTAGGGGTGGAAAACGATTGTACTAATATGCGAACAACCATTAACATGACTAGGTGCCAATTAAGTGCCTTTTCTTTTTGTTACGAGCTTGAAAGCAGTTTCAGAAAGGGAAAAAAATGGCATTCTGAAGGGCAAATTATGGAACTTAAAATTAGCCAATAGAATTATTTGATTCCCTTTATTAAGAATAAAAGACATAGTAAAATGTAGGGGTGGCAAAACGGGTCGAGCCCGTCGGACCGATCCGCTAAACCCGCTAAAAAGGCGGGTCGGGCTAGGAATTGGAGCCCGCCAAATTAAAAAAACCCGCCAAACCCGCACCGCCAAATTGGCGGGTTTTAGCGGGGCGGGGCGGGCCGGTCCGCCGGGCCGAAGATTTTTATTTTCTTTTTTTTTAATTAAATAAAAGAGTGATTACTATTATAAAATTAATAATTATAGAATTTTTAAACACTTTTTTTCATTTTTTGTTTTTATTCTTTTTTGAGTTATTAACTTTATTTATTTTATTTTACAATATTGTATATATGCTCAAATTATGTGACTTATTTTTTAAAATAAAGATGATTCTATTGACAAATATTATTTTGAACAATTTTATTGAAGTTAAAAAATAAAAAAAATAGTAAAAAAATTATATTATAATTTGACTATTTTTTATTTGTATTTGATTTTTTAATTATTATTTTTTGGTTAATTTTAATGAATTTTATTTTTCAAAAAAAAAAAAAGAGTCAAGCGAGTTAGCCCGCCAACCCGCCAATCCGCCATAAAACGGGGCGGGCTAGCATTTTGAACCCATTTTAGTTGGTGGGGCGGGCCGGTCCGTCCCGTTTATGTGGCGGGCCTAGGCGGGGCGGGTTGGGGCGGGCCAGTCCACTTTGCCACCCCTAGTAAAATGTAAAGCTGTACATATGTACATGGAATAGAGGTTTAGGAAGTATTAGAGATATAACCATTAAAATGTTATCTTTTCTGATCAGCTGTAAATTCTTGGGATGAGTGGTATATGACATGGTATTAAAACTCTAGATTCGAAAGATCAAGAATTCAATCAATAGTTTCCATCTATCCTACTGAATCGAACATTTCTAAACCTCCTTCGTACAGATTAGCTCCCTATACTTCCTCACTATTTTATTTGAAATCCTCCGAAAATGGAAATATATGAATCGAATCTATAACCATGATCAATAAAACAAAAGGAAACTTCCTTCTTTTTGGGTTCCAGATTGAATATTAAACATTAGCCAAAAAAAAAAACTAAACCATGATTACACTAACGCTAAGCTAGGGTGAATATCTGTTTAAGGCGTATAATGCAGTCTTGTCTTTGTAGGTTTTGCAAATTGAGCAACGAATCTGCTTGAACGATATGGAGACACAAACGCACACGTGCATGAATGAGAATAGTAGTTATACACATGGGAAAGCAAGCTAAATAAGCTAGCAGTTGATAATGCAGAAGTAGAAAAGATATACATAGATGAGTAGCAGCAGATCAGAGAGAATATAAATAATAAATGGATGTATTTGACTCATTGAGGAAAGAAACTAGGATCATAGCCATTGCTGGAGGTGGCCAAGATGTAGTAAGCAACGATGTGGCCGAGGGATCCCCAAGCCAATACATCAACAAGGTTGAATCCCACAGGATCGTTGGATTTGAGGATGCTGACGTACTCCTTGGCACGCGAGTCACCAGCCTCGAAGTGCGTGATCCCGTTCTGCTCCGGCAACCCTTGCTTGGCCACGTTCTCCCTCTGGAAGTTGAAGAACACGAACCTCCCCAAGAACAGCGACAGCCCAGTGCTCAGGCTTATCACCAGAGCTGGGCTCAGCTCAGCTCTCACGCCGCCACGTGGAGGAACCACCCTTCTCACGCCGCTGCTGCTTGACAAGCTCCTTCTAATTGTGAGCTGCCTCAGACCCTGGAAGCACACGCTTGATGGCTTCTGGTGTATGGTGGGCGATGATAAGGCACGATGATGGGTACTTGATATCATCATGGATGATGCTGAGGCTGCCATTTTCTGCTTGCTTTGCTTTCGCCTTTCTCAGAGTTGATGATATAGAGTGGTTGTGGAAGCCAAAGATAAAGATAGATGCTTTCTCATTCTCCACCATGGAATCCGGATTTGCTTATGACTTGCCTTACTTCTATTGGCTCATTTTGGATCACATCTTGTTCCTTTTACATTTCATTATTTACAAAACAATAATTCACTCAATAACTCCTTCTACGGATAAATTAGAATTTAATTTTGATTTACATTCAGTTTTTTTTTATGTAATTAATATAAAAAATAATTATTTTTAGTTATGTGATATTATGTAGTTAAATATACTTATAAAATTATTTTATATTAATAGTATATTAAAATTAAAATTTAAAAATTATTCAATCATATTATACAAAATATATAGTAAAAAATTTATATATTAATATATTTTTAGTGATAAAGTTATTTTTATTTTTTATTTTTTGAAGGTTTAAAAATTTAAGTTTTAATATTTTTTATTTAATATTTAATATTTAAAATAATTTTATATTAACCGTATATCAAAATTAAATTCTAAAAATTATTCAATCATATTATACAAAATATATAGTGAAAATTTTATATATTGATATGTTTTTAGTGATAAAGTTATTTTTTATTTTTTATTTTTCATTATTTGGAGGTTTGAAAATTTAAGGTTTAATATTTTGTATTTAAAATTTAGAATTAAGAATACTCAACAAAATTAACTTGTGAAGAATATTAAAATTTTATATTTAAAATTAAAAATTAAAAATTCTATTTAATATTAAAATTTGTCATCAAAATTAATTATCATATATTTTTATATCGATATATATAATTTAATTATTTTTTATATTTTAATATATATTATATATTAATAAGAAATTTTGATATATACCTAATTGATATAGAATAAGTTAAAATTTACTACCAAAAGTCAATTCCTGACCAACTCTTTCAAAAACTCGAATATAAAATAAATAAATAAATGAATCCACAAGAAGTCAACAAGTGAACAGATGTCATTTTAAAAATCAATAAATAGACAAACAGTAAATGAAGAGAATTCAGAATTGTATTGAAGAGGGTAAAAAGGTAACGAATGAATGGAGCGTGATAATCAGCGATGCAAGTATTGGAAAAATAGAATTAGTAGTGGTTCTAGATAGATCCATTAACCAACTACGAAGCAAAGTGGGCGCTCCCATGGTCTCATTAGTCAACAGTGAGCAGCGATTTGATTAGTAATTAATTAATTAAATGAGAATGAAGAGGATGAAATAGAATATGAGGAGTTGTGATTATCTTGGTGTAACAGCAACAATTGCAACCGAGAGAGGGACATGTCGATGGTGCTGAGGAGGGTGTGGGAACTGGTGTCAAGCACGTCGAGAGGGAAAGTGGATGGGAGCGGAGCAGAGGCGTGTTCACGATCCGATCTGGGAGAGTTGGAGCAGCTGCCGGGAGACATATTGTTGCAAATCCTGAGGGTGTTGGGGCCCAAGGATGCAGCCAAAATGAGCTGCGTATGCAAGGCTCTCAGATGCCTCGTTTTCGACAATCGTTTGTGGGTTCACTTCCTTCAGACCTATCAGCCCGACCCTTCTTCCGACTCTCTTTTCTTTGCTGAGGCCACCTTGAGCTATGGCTACCCTCTCCCTCTTCCGTCAGTACTATTCCTCTTTCATTCTTCCAATTTTCATTCCTTCTTTCCTGCTTTCTCATTATTCAATTCAATTACAGACCCTTCCATGCCCGCACCCCCCAGCTCTCCTTCAAGCATATTTATGGCCAACGAGCTCGCGTTCCTGGTTCCGTTATCATTGATGGTTAGTCTTCCACTCCACAACTTGCCTCTCTCATCTCACCTTCTCACTTTTCTTAATTCCAATCTCCATTATTCTCTAGGCGGTTCTGGCTATTGCAAATTCGGTTGGAGCAAATATGCCTCTCCATCCGGCCGTTCAGCAACGTTTTTGGTAATCATTTTGTTCGATCTGTTTCATTAGCCTACAAAATATTCATGCAAATCATACCAGCTTTCCCTCCTTTCTCATGTTTTTGAGATGCAGGAATTCGGTAACATCGAGTCTCCAATGTATACTAGACTACGACATTTTTTTGCAACTATATATAACAGGTATACACATTCTGATCATCAATTGCGCATGTGTACGCCAGCAGTTAAGGGCACGGGGCTATTCTTTTGCAATCATTGCTTAATCTTGGGGCTAGAGAAATATTGTTACTTTGGTTTCATTTGTTATATATTGCTTTCTTTCTCTGCACTCTGCAGGATGCAGGTGAAACCAAATACACAACCTGTTATTGTTTCCGTGCCAATATGTCATTATGATGGTCAGTTACATTTTATGACTTACATTCGCTAGTGAGTAGTGATTGTAAAAAGAAAAAAATAAACAGAAAAGAGTGCATTGACTTCTATAATGTAATATAAATTATATAACTTCGTACAATTTTTTTTTCTAAATACATGATTCTCCAACTGTATAATGTTAATCTGTTCCCTCATTCCAGATACTGAATCAGCTAAAGCATCAAGACGGCAGCTTAAAGAAGCAATCTATTCTGCCCTGTTTGACATGAATGTTCCCGCTGTTTGTGCTGTCAACCAGGTAAATGAAAATAAAAGACCCTAGATAAGTTCCAGTTACAACTTACTGTAATGGTGAGATTACATTCGAATATGATATCCCTTTTCTGTAACCTCTTTCATGGTTTATATGTAACTGTGTTTTTTCTCTCAAGATCTCACGTATATCACTAATGTCCAGCTATCCCCAAAGCCTAAATTTTGAATTGTATACTCGTCGATAATTTTTATATCTAAATGGCCTCTCATGCAAGAGCCCTTTGGGCTTGAAATGTAAACAATGCATGGGCACGGGCACATGCCTAAATTCAAGCTGGTTCTTCAGTTGAAGTTTCTAGAAGGTGAGAGTGGCAGAATTCATGCTCAAGCACAATAGAATTATTACTCTTAGATTGCTTAGTCTGAGGCTCTAGACTTAGAGGCAGAAACCTTGTTTACAACTAATCAATTATCATTATGCATACTATGAATATAGTCGTCCACGGATTTTTGCAAAATATAGCATTGTTTCTTCTGTTCTTTATTGTCAATGTTATTTCCATATTTACTTATTTTCTATTTTGTAAAATGTAGGCAACTCTAGCTCTGTTTGCTGCAAAACGTACTTCTGGAATAGCTGTTAATATAGGGTTTCAAGTCACATCTGTAGTTCCAAGTATGCTCTAGTTTTCTTCTTGCTCTTTCTATTTTCTCTCAATAGAATTCGCAATTTTTGCTTTTCTTGTGTGATTTACCACCAGTTGTTATCCAAGTTGGGAACAGTTATACTCAATGCTAAACATCTCTGTTTCAATGTACAATATTTTTTTGACTTTGTATGGCAGAACCCAATGACTTTTCTTCTTCATTGGTGTGACTCCAGCCTTTATTGTCTTTCTGCAGTTTTTAATGGTAAAGTGATGCGCAGTGTGGGCGTGGAAGTTGTGGGACTGGGAGCACTAAAACTTACAGGATTTCTGAGGGAGAAGATGCAACTCAACAACCTAAATTTTCAGTCTTTATACACTGTCCGCACATTGAAAGAGGTACGCGTATTGTGCTTCATATTCTTTTTTTTTTTTAATTATTGTTGAATGGTGATGGGAGTGTTTGGCATTGAGTTTTTAGATCTATTTTTTCTCCTTAAAATTCTTCTCACTGAAGTTGTTGGGTGTTTGTTGGTTACCGGGCAACAGAAGCTGTGCTATGTTGCTCTTGATTATGAAGCTGAGCTATCAAAAGATGCACAAGCATCATTTGAAGCTGTTGGAGAAGGACGGTTTACACTTTCAAAAGAGCGGTTTCAAACTGGAGAGATCTTATTCCAGCCTCATCTTGCTGGAGTGTAAGTTCTTGTAATGCTTTACCTGTATTTTGCTGGCCTTTTTCCTAATGCTTTCCATGAATTACCATGGGTTTATGGTGAGCTTAAGTTGTGCTTGTTGGAATAGGCAAGCAATGGGTTTGCACCAGGCCATAGCTCTTTGCATGGAGCATTGCCATTCTGCGGAATTAGCAGGTGACAGTGATTGGTACAAGACTGTAGTTTTATCAGGGGGTTCTGCATGCTTACCAGGTTTGGCAGGTAATATCCTTTTTCTCTTTGCTGAGATGAGATTTACTGCTATTTGGTACATTGTCCGACTTCTAATGGAGTTCTGATTGGCATGGTTCTTATGCAGAAAGGTTAGAGAAGGAACTAAAGGCCTTACTTCCTCCCTACATATCCAATGGAACCAGAGTCATACCTCCTCCATATGGTGCCGATACTCCTTGGTTTGGAGCAAAGATCATTGGCAATGTAAGATTTCCACTACCTTGCAGATAGATATTCAAATTTAGCATGTTGCATAGGTCATTTTATTCCATGATCAATTTCAGCTGAATTTTTTAATTTTTTTTTATAGATTTCTTTGATTTTAATATGACGTGGCTGACTGTATTCTTTATTGGCATATAATGCAGCTGAGCACATTTCCTGGTCCATGGTGTGTGACCAAGAAACAGTTCCGACAGAAGCCGAGACTCAACCTCATTTGGTGATTCACCGGTCTCATCTAAATCTTTTTCTGAATGTAAATTATTCATCCTCCTCCTGCACAACAGCAGGGGTGAATTATATAGCAGGATTTCTTGTATGCGTAAATAATGTGATTTCTTTCTTTACAAAAGTATAGATGGTAAATGGGCTGATTTATGTACACAACAATAATAGGATAAAAAAAAATTCTTATATTGCAACTTGCGACGAAGCTATAAATAAAATTGCAGTCCACAAAATGAGGGATTCGATGTATAACAAACGAAGTTATGGTAGTGAAATACATTGTTATGATTTTTCGGCTACCACCAAGGTCTTTAGTAATTTGAATGGACGGGTTTACCATTTGGTCTGTGTGTAATAGTGTCTAGCTTTTAATATAATCTGTTGTGTTTTTCTGTTCATAAACTTGGTCTCTGTTATTCTACTACCCTCTTAATATTATCCTTAAGATTTTTTTTTTTGTTTTTTCATGGTATCTTTTAGTTTGACACGCCGAAAAATTAATTTGATACGGATTTATCCGACACTTATTGATATTTATTTAATCAAATGAGTGAACTGACCATTCGACTGATCTAAGTTGGTTTATTATCTTTTAAGAGTTAAAGATGATGTTCAATGAGTAAAAAAAGAGAGCACCAGGTTGATTAGTTATATTTTAGGAAGAATGGACAAATGTATATATAAAAGTTCACACACAAAACACAATTCTGTTCGAATTATTTAATGAGTGATATGTACACATGAATCATATGTTTTGGTAGTCACATCCACCACTACATTAATAAGAATATGTCTCGCATAGCAAAAGTGTACACATGTAATGATTTAATGATTTTGTCCAATCTGACATTGTTTTTAGGAAGAAGAGACAAAATTACACCTGAAAGTTCACATGCTGGACACGAATACACTTCAATCATTTAATGAGTCATGCGTGCACAGTAATTATATACTCCGACAGACACATTCACTCTTCCGGCCATCAGCGTGTGGTGTCGTTAGTTTGAGTTGACACGTGGCTCTCTTTACTCCTTGTTGGAACCTTTAGTTGAGTGAGCTGTCCATTTAGTGTTAACTCAGAAAAAATCTTTTATTTTAATGATTAATTAAACAAAATTAAGGCTGAAACCCTCCCTTAACTGAATTATGAACCTTCAATATAAGATAGTTTGCACGTTGAGAGAGTTAGAAAGCCCTAGCAGAGAGGCAATGGCATTACTCTGAAGTCGTTACTCACTTGATCGTTGGAGGAATACTTTGCTAGTTTACTCGAAGAAGGCAACCCACACCACCACAACAACGATCTAAAGGTAATATCTTTTGAACTTCCGACTATACCAATTATGATCGAACATGCTATTAGATCTTTGTTTAGTTACTAGTTAGTGATTATCCGAAAAAAAATGATGGTTTTCTGGGTTTAGTAGTGATTATGAGGGTTTTGTTTTCTTCGTAGATGTCAAGTCACATCACGCTCGTGTATCACCATAGGGGGAGGTTAGAGAGAAATTCAAAAGGGGTTACAGTATACAGTGGTGGTCAAGTGTCCTTAATACCGAGAGTCAATGTGGATACACTAAATCTTTTTTTCATGGAGGGGTTATTCAAGGATTTGAGATATATTCATTGGAAGGATTTTTACTGGGGAAAGCTTGATGCCGGGGGTGGTGTTGCTCTTAAGCTTGATAGGGATATGGTGAACATGTATGAGGATGCAATTAGAAATGATGATAGGATGGTACATGTGTATTGGGAGCACACTGTAGATATTCCAACTGAGGTTGAGGTGGTTGACGTAGATGCAGAAGAGGTGCCTACCTCTGAAACAGAACCATCCAATGTGAATGCAGATATTGTAATTTCACCTAGTGGGAGGACGAAGAATAGGGCACAAAGGACTCTAAAACCAGCCAGGATTCTGAGGCCAAGAAAACTAACAACAACAGTAGGTCAGAAGTCATCCTAGACATCCTTAACTTCAACCAAAAGAACCAACCCAAGGAAAAAGACAACAAAAAACTACACAATCTAATACAGCCACTGGAGCCCAATCCCAACCCAAAACAATCTCACCCACAGTCCAAGTCCAACCCAAACAAGTTAATACAGCACCTGTGGCCCAAGCCCAACACACACCACCTGTGGCCCAACCCCAAACCACACAAACTGAACCACCAACACATTCTGAGGCTGGAACTCAACCACAATCCAACCTTGTACAAAATGAGGTCCCTACCCAGGAATCAAGAGGAAAACAAAAGAACAGAAGAAATTTTTACAAGAGGCTAGCTCCTAGTGGACAGACCTTTGTGCAAGGAGGCATAGGTGAAGCTCCAAAAATATTTGTCCCTCGTACAACCAGTGAGTCTTTAGAGAGTGATGATGATGACTCTAACCCAAATTACCATCAATATGAGTCTGAGGAGCTACACAGCCCTTATTCATCAGACTGTGATAGTGACTATGAGGTAGAGCGCATTGTTTGGCCTCAAGGAAATCCGAATGCTGCTTTTGGCTCAGTACATTTAGAGCTGGGGATGGAATTCGAAAATATGGACCAATTTAAAAGAGCATTTAGGAAGTTCAATATACAAATTGAAAGGAGTATCATGTTTAGCCGAGTGGAACCTATGAAGTGTAAGGAAATTTATTATGAAGCCAACTGTCCTTGGACTATCTACTATTCAAGGTCTAATGAACCAAAGAGCTTTCAAGTAAAGACGTTTGTCAACCAACATGTTTGTGCAAGAAGCCACACCAACAAATCAGCTGATAGAAAGTGGGTTATTGAACAACTGGAGGAGAAGTTGAGGGACCAAAGGGACTTTAAAACTGCTGAAGCTGAGGCATGGTTTAGGAGGGAGTTCAATGTAACCATTAACTACAAGAAGATACAGAGAGCAATGAAGAAGGCAAGGGAGAATATTGAGGGTTCAGAGAGGGAGCAGTATGATGAGTTGAGGGATTACATTTTTGCCCTGTTGACAGCTAACCCAGGAGCAACTATTGACATGGACACTACCCCTATGCCTGATTCCTTCCCGATTTTCAAGAGACTATATATGTTTTGATTCTTGCAAACAAGGATTCATACAAGGTTGCAGACCATTTATTGGACTGGATGGTACATTCCTAAAAGGGTATTACGGTGGCCAGTTGCTTACAGCAGTGGGACAAGATGCTAACAAGTAGATCTTTCCCATTGCGTATGCGGTTGTTGACTCTGAGACAAGAGATAAATGGAGATGGTTTCTAGAACTCTTGCATCATAATTTGGGGAACTATAGGGTGCATGGTTGGAACTTCATTAGTGACCAACAGAAGGTAATTGTTAATTGTTGTTGTTTTCTAGTTCATTTGGCTCACTGAACTTGTTAATTGTTGTTGTTTGTGTGACTGTAAGGTCTCATACCAGCCATGGAGCAAGTTATGCCATCGTTTTTGTGCAATGCACATTTGGGGTAACTTCACTAAAAGGTGGAAGGATAAACAGTTGAAAAGAGCAGTCTGGGAATATTGTAGAGCCACCACTGTTAATGAGTTTGAGGCTGTAATGATGAGGTTAAACGGAATCAACACTGTTGCCTGGGAATACTTAGATAGACTTGACCTAAAGACTTGGACAAAGACACATTTCATTGAGTGGCCGAAGGTGGACAATGTGACCAACAACAACTATGAGACCTTCAATGGAAAGATTCTCAAGTACAGAGGCAAGCCAATCATCACAATGTTAAAGAAAATCAGAATGCATATCATGAGGGTTATGGCAAGGAACAAAAAGTCTCTTAGTAGCTATGTTGGTTCGGTTGCACCAAGACAGCTTAGTAGGCTTGAGAGAGAGAAGGAAGAAAGCAACAAATGGACTCCCACATGGGAAGGGGATGACAATGGAAAAATATATGAGGTTGAGAAGCATCCTACTAAAGTAACTGTGGACTTGGGAAATCAAAAGTGCACCTGTAGATTTTGGCAGCTCAGAGGCTTGCCTTGAAGACATGCTTGTGCAGCACTTGCTCTGAGGGATCGTAGGCCAGAAGATCAGATTCATAATTGGCTGGGAATGGCTGCATATAACTCAGCATATCAACATAACATCAACCCTGTACCAAGTAAAGAATTTTGGGATAAGGTTGAAGGATATCCTCTACTGCCCCCTCATTATAAGACACCTATTGGCAGACCAACAAAAAAGAGAAGAAAGAAGAAAAATGAGGCAAGACCAAACCCTAACCCACATAAGCTTAAAAGGAGATATAGAACAATAATTTGCAATTACTGTGGTGAGGTATGAATATCATGTTTTATGTATTGTTTCTAGAACTCACTCATAATGTTATATTTACACCAACAATGTTTATATGTTGTAGAGTGGCTACAATAGTAGGAGTTGTCAAAAAAAGCAGGCTAATATGGCTGATGAGGTAGCAGCTATGGAAGCAGAGGAAGCTGCTCCTCCAACTGAAAATCCTGCACAGCCACCACCACCCCAAGAAAACCTTCCAACTAATGCACCCCAACAACAGAAAGCTAATGATGCTGCTACAGCTCCAAGACCCAAATCTAACCCTATGGTCTCAACTGAAACCATGAATGCTACAAGCCCATCAATGAGGGAGAGGTTTCAACAGTTTATGCCAACCCCAAGTATGAGACAACAACCAAAGCCTGGTCCAAGACCATCAAAACTGGTCCCAAGAGGAGTTCTTGGGAGAACCAATGGTCCAGCTGCACCAATTGACCAAGGTGGCCCAAGTGGAGGTGGGCCATGCAAGGGTCTGCAACAGATACATAGGACCCAGGATGAACACTGCTGTGCATGTTTTGTTTTTTGTTTATTAGGCTATTTGAACAACTAGGTGGACAAGGTTGTTTTGTTTAGCATCATAAACTTTTGTCTTTTTTGGTGTTTGGTAGTATGTGATATATTATATACGTTGTGACTTTGCCTCTTAATTAGGTATTTCTGCCTTATTTGAAAACTCGGTGATTATAATCACTACTCTGACTATTTTGTTATTACAATGAAGCAGAAATTTCTAATTGAAAAGAAGTTGTTGGATATTATTATCTGTCTTTACAATAACAATGAGTTAGCTTGGTTATGAGTCAGAGTCAGTACTCATGAATTTGACAATTGCTTGTTTTGTCCCTAATTTACACATGTTTACATTTCTTTAGTTGTCAATGGTTGATGTTACACCAATTACAATATGTAATTCACAAGAACACAGAGCTTTTTTTCTTCCATTTATTCAATGCAACTTTTAAAATGATTACACATGATCCTCACTTCTGAGCATATATCCTAAAAATCCATAATACACAAAATTTCAACCCCAGACAAATGCCCATAACCATATTCTTAATACACTTTATTTCACCCCTAATCAGATTCACTGTCTTCTGTAATTGTTGCACATCTTCTTCCAATTTTGTGGCATACTCTGTAAGCTCGTTCATCTTCTGGTATGATTGTTTCAATGACCTTTCTTTAGATTCAACCTCTGTCTCCACTTTTTTTTTTGTTTTTCCTTCAACTTCGTCCAGCCAAACAAAATACTCACATCGATGTTCAGCACTCTGAAAATTTGAGACAACAATCGGAGGAGAGGTGAAGGAAACAAATAGATGAAAACCTAACGCCAATAACAAGAAGCAACGCAATTTCGAAACCTACCTCCCACAAAGGACATCCAAGAAACAATCTGTCCGGATTCCACTCTGTTCCAGACTTAAGTACCACAGCTTCAATTCCGTGCAAACACTTGCCATTGTTGTAGTCAAACTTCTTCTTCTTCTTGTTCCTTAATAACGAAGATCTGCCACTAACAACGTTGCCACAATTTAGGGATAAAGAGCTCGATTTTTCCTGGAGTAAGCCCATGTTCTTAGTTATTGGTCTCTGTGTTAGGATTTCAATACAGAGCATCTTCTTTCTGAAGATAAAAGAGAACGAAGGGTTCAGCCTTAATTTTGTTTAATTAATCATTAAAATAAAAGATTTTTTTTGAGTTGGCACTAAATGGACAGCTCACTCAACTAAAGGTGCCAGCAAGGAGTAAAGAGAGTCACGTGTCCACTCAAACTAACGACGCCACACGCTGATGGCCGGAAGGGTGAATGTGTCCGCTGGAGTGTATAATTACTGTGCACGCGTGACTCATTAAAAGATTGAAGTGTATTTGTATCCAGCGTGTGAACTTTCAGGTGTAATTTTGTCCATTCTTCCTTATTTTTACTTTTTATTAGTGATGTGGCTCTTTTTTGATAATAATAATAATAATAATAATAATAATAATAATAATAATAAAATTTAATTATTCTGTTAGTTTTTATAGTTTTACTAAATTTATAGTTAGGTTTTTATATTTTTTTTTCTTTTAATTAGGTCTATACACTACTTTTAATTTTGTAATTAGGTCATTTTCGTGTCAAAAAGTTAAAATTAGCAGAATATCCCTCAAAAAATATACGTAATCAAAGATCTAATTAAATTCTTGATTGTAGGAACCTTCAATTTACGAAGAGATATTCTATTAGCCCTAACATTTTTTAGACTGATAAGGACCTAATTGTAAAATTAAAAATTGTGTAAAGATCCAATTAGAAAAAAGAAAAAATAATTAGAAACTTAATTATAAATTTGGTGAACCTATAACAATCAACAAAATAATTAAACCTAATAATAATAAAAAAGCAACAAATAGTTTGGTCTTTTAGCATTTTTGATTAATAGATGCTGATAAAAATTTCTCAATTTCATACCTTCACAATGCAATGTCTTAGCAAAAGAAAAAAAGTATAAACTTTTCATTTCATGTTGCAATAATTAGAAAACCATAACTGTTTAAAAATTACGGAGGGCAACAGCCTATACATGTCTCCTAAATCCGTGACTGATCATTAACATTTCTGGGTTTAACAATAACACCCTAATAAGAAAAGTTGAGTTCATGATTCTCTCAAATTAACTATAGAACCAAAAGAAAATTCAGTTTTTCTTCCTAAGATGTTAAGTATGTTGCGCACTGCGCACATCTTCTAGGAAAATCCAAAGAGTAGTAGTTCACAAATCACATACAACTTGTCAAACAATTTGGTTTTGGTCTTCACACATGCATATTCTACTGCAAATGTTTCACGGCGGAAAAAAAAAATACCTAGTTACAAATAAATAACCCGAATAAAAAGATATGAGTAGGCACATTCCTTTTCAGACAATATACAAGTCCCAAGCAAGCTTGCAATTAGTTACCAACACTCGCATACAGCAGAGCTTACTACATGGAACTGTAAAACCGAAAAGGGGGAGACTAATCCGATTGCATGCTAATGTTTTGAGCTCTAGCACAATCATGTTGGTATAAAAAAAATGAATGAAAATTAGCAACTGAAACATCAGAGTAACAAAATTAAAAAGCAGGTTGTGATCATCAGCAGTAGAGATGGCTTATGTATAACTTGATTTGCTGTATCATCAGAAGATGCCGATGGCGGCAATGCAGGACAGGCAAGACCTTCCTTCCCTTCACGGCACTCACTAGCAAAGAGGCCAGGAGGGTATTGTCCATAGAGATTAATATAACTGAACATGGTTGAAGCGCAATCATTCTGTAAATCATTCAACACATCGGCGTAAGGGCATGCAAATTCTTTGAATGCCCCACAACATTCTTTAGGTGGATAATTGGGTCCTTTGCATTTGCTTGTGATTATTGAGTAATTCGCGAACTCGAAATTCACAGAACAACCTGCAGATTCCGGGGAAAACCAGTATCATGAGAACAGCTTGGCCCAGATTCCATATATATTTTAAACAGACAGGTGAGGAAAATTAAAAAGAAAAGAATTTTCTTTTGTAACAGCAAGTAGCAACGTCTGCAACGAGTTTGCAAACAAATTAAGACAAAATTGGCAACTATAAAATCATGATTCATGAGGCGATACTAGATGAAAGACATAAGAAAGTGATTAAGACACATGCCATGTGGCAGCACTTTCCACTTGCCTTGTGCATTTGATAATTGATATCACCAAACTCTAACCTTTCAGGCTTCAGCACACACATAACAGTTCAAATGTCACGGCAAAACCAAATTGCAGCATGCTGAAAATCCTCTACAGATCAGAGACACAGGTAATGCACTAGATTCGCACGAAGTGATGAAAATATACTAAGACATCCTATAAAGATGGATATCTCAAATAAGTAATCAACAGAACTGAAGTAGTTGTTTAATAGCAATCATTATTCAACTATTCATAAGTATTTGTGCTGTTTGTATATACAAGAGCTTATCAGAAATGGCAGATCGAGTCACATTTGAAGTTAGAGTTATCTCTAAACGAATAATGAAAATCCTCATACAGAGCAGACTGATCTCAACAATAAAAGGAAAGGAAAGAACAGCATAAATCACTAGATAGATTTAATATAGCTATGTCCATATAATTCATCTACTGGTGTTTTCAATTTTTGAATAAAAAATGTTGGTAGATCCAAAAGCATAAAGATGTTTAAGAAATTGCAAACCTCTCTTAGCCTGAAGAAGATGGCGAGCCGTATGCGCCTGAGAATCGAAAATTGTGTCTGTAATTAGAAAACCGAAACGTCAGAAGAAGAAAAAAAAGGAGTCAGAAGGAGCTTGAAAAAAAGAAGGGAAGTGAAGGAAGTTACCAGAAAGAGAAACGGCAGAAACGGAGAGAGACATGAAGAGAAGAATAGCACAAGAGAGAGAGAGTGGGTGATTGAAAGGCATAGCCATCGTTGCTCAGTTCGTCTGAGCAACACAGAGTAGATCTTCTTTTGTAACCACCAAGTTAAATTGAAAACCTCTTTAATTTTGGCAAATGAAGAGAAGAAGAAGCAGCAGCAGCAGGTAATGGAACGAGAGTGTGATGTGATTGTGAGCTCAACTCAAATTGCAAACAGATAGATGACAGAAAGACACGATCCCTTCAAATTGCTGACAGCTCGGAAACGCGCAAAACTCCTTTTCTCCAAATCCTCCTTCCTTCCTTCCCACTATTATTTTTTATTTTATTGTAAACTGGTTTATTAAATTAGATTTGGTAGTAGCTTTTTCTTTCTTTACGACTTTACCTAATGTTTGGCGACCAAAATTTCTATGATCTTCATCTTCTACTGTACTGTAGTAAAGGAAAAATTTACTTATATACACTTATTTTGGTCTAGTTCTAGTATCCAACTATCCATAATAATTTGAATGTTTAGCTATTAATTATTAAAATACCGAGTGAAACCGTTTATTGATAGATGACAGATCACTTTACATTTATTATTATCAATCAGATTATCCACCAAACCCCTTAATTTTAAATGAAACAAGCAAGCAACCTGCCTCGCATTAATTCAGCGAACCCGTTTTGCCATTTGCCACCGTTACTCTCCACATTCCACAACAATTTAATCTCGTTATTCAAATTATAAAAACCAGTTGCAAAAGCAAATTCATGTAGTAATCCAAGGAATATACATCACGCTAGCTGATACTTTATAAAAGGAAATTCATAGAATGGGACAATGGGTTTCAACTTTCAACTATCGCCAGCTGTTACAATTGTTACCGAACTAGCGCTTGCAGTATTTTATGTTGACTACGTACTTTTTTTTTTTAGGGGCTCTTTCTTTTCTCTACTAAAATTAATGGCATAACTCGGTACAAATTGTTTGAAATTGGGGAATGATAATAAAGGATGAGAGGAGGGAATTTTTCTTTTTTATTTTTCATTTCATTTTTTTCTTCCGAATTTCCTGTAATGTGAACTTTAATAGCATCCATCATTCTCTGTAGCAGTGTCTAAAACTGAGTTAAACATCTTGTCCCTGCGTAACTACAAATTCTGTCATCTATTTAAGTATTTACTGTGAAAATTGACCCCCACCAAAAGGGAAAAAAGATTTATGAGTAAAAATCTACATTATATATTTATAAAACAAAGTGGAATGTGTCCCAGCATGTTTAGACCAAAATGCCAAAGTGTGTACTCCATTTGCCTGACCAAGTCTTCAATTGGTGTGGTGCCAAAGACAGGATCCTGGTTCAACAGAATAGCCGCCTCTGCTGCAATAATAACCGTATATCATTAACACAAGTATGTGAAATCATCAAGGGATCACTAACTAGGATCATCTTGTTTGCAACCATTTATCCGAGGCAGAGAACAAAATAATCGGAAAACCCAAAGAACCAACTTACCCGACACCTTGACTTCCGCATGTTCTCCAGCAACTCAGATATTTCAAGCTGCTTCATCACCGCAGCATGTAGCACCTGCAGTAAAACCAGGATTTTAAACAACGTACAATCTGCGATAAACAAAAGTTCTAGATGACGGCCAAAGTATACCCTCTTGGTCTTCTCAAGGTCAAACTCAACACACTTGATCCTATCAAAGGATTGCATGAGCATTTGCTCCTTCTCGGCAGGCATACTATCAGGTTTCTTGTTAAGTTCCTCGAATACTTTTTCTAGTCTCTGAAGACGTTGTTCACAAGGAAGAACATGTTCTCTTTCAGAAGATGCTTCAACAACTGCTGAATTGTTAATATTATGCTCCACAGTAATTGATGGGTGAACAATGTTCTGTGGCCTCCAAAATTCAAATCTTAAACTACAGAAGAATGCAATAAGTCTTTCAAAGAAAGATGTCAGCATTGTTGACACGTACATGAAATTTGTTCTCTCTACTTTTTCCTTAACTATGCTAAACCAAGTATCTGACAACAAAACAAAATTAGTGAGATTTCAGAACATTAAGACATGCTGAAACACTAGTCAGTGATATCAATTAAACCTAGCATGAATAATAGCCATCAGGAGTTTTCCAACTTCCCCATCCAAATATAAAGGTGTGCAAGTAGGGTTCCACACAGCATGATCATACCTTCTGATTTTGTCATACTATCAACATTTCCCATATCAGCAGTTCGCAATGACTGCTCCAATGTAGGGGGAGATTGGTCACTTTCTATCATTTTATCAGGTGAAAGAGCGCTATCATCACAGCTATAGTATCCATTGAGATCTGATGTCCTGACCTACACATTGTCATAGGAAAGATTGTGAGCTCAAGATGTATAAGCATAGATAACATCCATGAAATCTGTGAAGATAAGAAACATAATTGGTAATTCCAAAATAAACCAGAAGATGAGGCTTCAAAACTGACCTCTTCATGAACCGGGGCTAAACGAGGATAAGGACAGCTCCTTTGTCTAAGGGGAGAGGAGTAACCATCAATATCAGATCCTGATTCTACTGTTGACATATCACTGCATCGTCCCTGGAAGTTGAGTAAAAGAATTCAAAAACCATATAATAATACTAAGTAATATGTGAAGTAGTTGACGTTAAAAAGTCATATTCCTAACTTTGCATGTCAAGAAGACTGCACTTGCCTTCAGTGGGTGCAATAGAAAATATTTCTGTTGTCCATTGGACGCTCGGCTGGTTTGCCTCACAAATGTTGCATCCTCGTTACGTACAAGCTAAAATCAGAATACATACATTAGTTGCCAAATACTATCTCCATAATTCTAAATCATGATACATTTTCAAGAGCTCACAATTAAGGACTAAAACAATACATATAAAAGGAAACATTACCTTCATTATATCAGGATCACTCCATGGACCCTTGTTAGACCTAAGACATCCACCTTCATTAGGACATGTACATGAGCCACCCAAAAAGTCTGGCAACTGACTGTACAAATTCATTTATAAATTCCAAATTAATTAAAAATTAATAGAACTTAAATGAAGTGCGAGTGTGACAAAGGCAGAGATATATACCTAGAGTCGATGACTTCAAGTAATTTACACAAAGCCTTAGGTT
Organism: Arachis hypogaea; assembly: GCF_003086295.3. Lineage (NCBI taxonomy): Eukaryota > Viridiplantae > Streptophyta > Magnoliopsida > Fabales > Fabaceae > Arachis > Arachis hypogaea. Next base: position 269,710 of record NC_092054.1, on the reverse strand, counting down.
CAAGAATCTGAAAATTTTAGAAATCAACATAAAATCAGTGGCAATGCGGGAGAAGAGCATATGATATACTATTAGCTGGATGTTACATTCTCTACCTGTATTTTTGCAATAGTTTTGGAGTCAAGAAATTTCTGTGCAGCAGGCCAAAGCATCTTCTTAAACCCAGGACCAGCATTGACGACATACATTCGATGTAGTGTCTGCAAATTCCATGAAAAGTTCTATACAGAAAGGAACAGGACTAACTATACAAGTTAATTTTGGAAGGGATAGGACAAAAACCTCAGGATAGTAATTGTTGTCAATTTTTGTCATGGCAGCCAAAAGATTTGCAGCAGTTCGGGTGAAATTTTTCATTCCCTGTACCATACATAATAAGTGCCAGGTCAATTTTCATCAGACAAACCTTCCAACAGATAAAAGCAATGCAGTTCCTAAAATGAAGAAACCTGTCCTCATGTTTGATAGAATGCTAAGGTATAGGCATTAAGCACATAAACTAACTACTACTATCCGAAAGCGGCATAAATTACCAAGCATACAAGGAGAAACATCAACAGAAATACCCCATCCAGATATTTGCAAAAATTTATCCCATATTCCCACTTCATTATTTTGTGTAATGCAACATACCAAGCCTTGTACATCCAATATTGTCGTTGTTGAAGAGATCTTTCTTTTTGCTGCAATAGAACATGCTGGAAATTTCTCCTGTAGAGTTCTTTCAAACTCCTGGACATGGTATTTCAAATATCGATCTATTGTGGTGATGCGCATCAGGCGGCTTGGATGAGCTTTCCCAAGCCTTTCAATGTAAACTGGCCTACCTTCCCTATCCACTCCATGGTACCCCTGAGGATAGTACTGTAATACCTCTTCCAGCTCTTCATATTCAAAATCCTTCAAAGATCACAATTGCATTAGAGCCAAATAAAATATGTATCAAGCATCATCTAGCATAGTACACATGCTGAAGATAAAATACTTGGATATTACAAAAGAGTGCAATTTGTTGCCATGTAGCCCAGTCTTCCTAAATTAAATTTATAGTTCCAAGTATGAAGTTCGAAATCAGATAAACAGACATAATTTGTGTAATTTGTTACACCATTAAACTATTCAGTCTAAAGCAACAACTATTTTTTAAGGTTGCAAGACATAACATTGCTATCATTACCTCTAGTATAGTATCAGTTCCATATTCCTTGCGCCAATTAAGCATTTCTTCCCACATCTGGATTGTTTTCTCAATGTTAAAGTCCCTGGCTTTCAAAAACCTACCAGGAAGTAAAGTGTGAGCCTGTGAGTTAAAAGTTAACATTCCAATAAACTATAACAATTGACGTTTTATACCCTTTAAACAGGAAGTGAAATGATTGGGAAACAATTTGCCACAGGGAGCTAAGCTAGTCGTCCACTGAGCGATGGAAGAACTTTAATGAAGTGAGGAAATACCTCAACAATGTATGGTAATCATCATGCCTGGGAGGTAAAGATCCCCTATCAATTAGCTTTTGGCGGAATTCAAGGACAACAGTCTCCTCTTGTGCATCACGCACATCCTCAATGGATACTGCGGGAACCCTATAATCAATCTTCTTTTTCCCTCTTTTCTTTAGCGAATGAGTAAACTTGGATGAAGCAGTCATTGCTTTCTTCTTGAGGGTTCCAATTTTAGACCGCTGCCTTTCATCTTCAAAGTACTCAACATCTGATCTTCTATCTCTGATTTCATCATGACTACATTGTCCTTCAGAGCCTTTCACAGAAGAATTTAGAAGCAAGAGTGACTAATTAGAAATTAGATATCATGACTTGACACTTTACAACCATAAAAAATTAGACAGCAGCAGAGACAGGATAGCATACCTGACATGTTTGGCGCAACAAAAAACCAAAGACAGTTTTAACTGTTAAAACGATGAAATCAAATTCGTAGCAGAGCAGACCCTTTCATGATTTCCAGCTCCAGAGATCACTGCAAACCAAATCAGATGTATGAATTGCATTTAGAATACACAATAATAACACATTTCATTTTCCTTAAGGATGAAAATCTAATATATGATCAAGGCAGCTAAACAAGTTATGGGATTGAAAGCAACAGCATATCACACATCTCTAAATATTGCCTAAACTGCGGAAATCGAACACAAGCCATAAAAATTTCTCTAATTACGATAAACTACTTCATCAAGCTGTCTATTTGATTAGGACTGATACATCTAGAATCGTATACAGAGAAATTTAAACAATAAAAAAGGAGAGGATAAATTTACAGCTTCATAAAATTGACACGATAACATCTAGAAGGAAATCTAACAAAAAGGAAAAAAGAATGTGAAAGGCACTGTTTATGAAGGAAAGAGAAATTGAAATAGTTGTTTAGCTGCCCGACTCTGTCCGAGCTCAATAAGAAATGCAGAAATCTAAGAACAGAATCAGCATAGCGAGGGGAAGCAAAAGCTATTGAATCGAAGATGGGAATTCCACCTCAAACAGAGCTTGAAACGAATGTTGAGATTTGGGAAAGAAACGAAAGAGGGATGGTTTGGGCGTTAAAAAAGGGTGCTTGCTGCTGAAGTGAGCTCAAGAAGGATGTCAAGTTTGTAATGTGAGCGTTATGATTAGACGAAGAAGAAGAAGGATCCAATTTTCATTAATCAATATCATGGGTTGGATCCGCGGTAGCATTTAATTTATTTAAATAATTTTGATTTATATTTATTATTATTATTTATTTATTATAGCTCGTTCACCTGACACCTACTTTACCCAAAAATAAACGCATTGAATTGGGTTCAGTTCACTTGGCGTTTGGCAATGCTTGTTTTCTTCGGATCTCGCTTCTTTTCTTTCAAATAACATAACCGACAATACAAACTACCCCAACTACCTCTAATCTATATGGTTTTTGCGTCGACAGATTTACAGAAAGAAAGAGTGGAAGCGAATGCGTACCTCTTCGGAATTTGATTTCGACAGAGAGAGAGAGAGAGAGAGAGAGAGAGAGAGCAAGTGACACGCTACGTTAACGCTGTTATGCGACTATAACTATGGATCCCTCTGCTTCCTTCTACGATGTCTATTATTATTATTATTATTATTATTCTCTTTCTTTTTCTATATTCCTTTATTCCCCTTTTTTCTTTTCTTCTCTCTCTTTTCTTTTCTAAATAATTAAATAACAATATTAATATAAGCTGATATTCATACCATATGTTTTAATTGATTAAGGTGTTTGATGTTTTCATCCCTCAAGATATTTCCAAACACTCAAAATAGAAGAGATTCATATATAAATAAATTCTCATTTCTTTCAATAACTTTTAGCCAAGTCTAGTCTGTTATTCAAATTAATAGTAATTAGTACTAAATTTAAAATTTTAAATGTTGATAATTTTATCATGTGAAAAGAAATACCACTCTTTTCGGTATATGTATGGGTTACTCTCTGTTGGTATTCAAATTTTGTTCCTTTATTCAACTTTCCTTGATCATTTCTTTTCAATTAGAAATTTAACTTAGAAAATAACTACTCACATGACATCTTAATTCAACCTTTCTTATTTTTTAATAAAGCAATTAAAAATGAAAATCAATAGACACTATTTGCTAGTATATATAAAGTATATTCCGACTAGAGATATTTAATCTTCGTTGTTCCTATAAATTAAACGACATTAAAAATTATACATATGAAATAATTTATAGAGATACATTAAGTTTATAATGTATATATATATATATATGTGTGTAGAGTTCTCTATAGAACAACTATCATGAAATTTAGAGGATAAGATTATATATGTTTATCGATTCGATTTAATTTGATTTTTCGCTTTAGAGATTTTTATGCTGATGATCCAAATCAATAAGATACTGGTTGTACCACATGAAATTAAGTAGCTTAAACTGGCAAGTGAAGTTGAATCTGCATGAAGGTGGGCAAATGGGTTATGGATTAGCGTTAGTTATGATTACATGAAGCTAAGCTGAGAAATAATGAAATATAAAATAGTAATAAGTAAAGTACCGGTATTTAATTATTCATTGACAGTGATGTGAATTATGAAGGTTGGAGCAGAAGAAGCATCTAGCAAGCCTAGGAAATTAGGAATTAGGAACAGTAACAGAGGGTGGGTTGTCGTGGCATCTGTTTTACGTACGTTTTCTTGTGGGGTGGCCGTGTGTCCCTTTTCTTCTTCTTCGTACCTCTCACCTTTCCTCTTTGCCTTTTTCTTTCTTTATATCATTTTATTCTTTGAAATTATTCATATCTTCACAGTTTTAACTTAAAAAAAAAAAATTCTTAATAGTTAAAATACAAGATCAAAATTTTTATAACTAAAAAATCTAAAATTTAATATTTATTCCTATTATTTCTAAACAAAGAGGATTTAAGCATATCAGATAATATTAATTTACACATTATTTATATTTGATTATAACATAAAAAATAATAAATAACATAATTCCAATTTTATTTTCTTTTTAGTTTCATTTTTTTTTTTCAATATTTAAACGAAGAATGAAAACCTCATTTTTTTTGTATAGTCCTGAATTTTAAATAAGATATTTTTTTTCATTTGAAATAAAATAACCTACTATCTTTGAAAAAAAATAAAAAATATAATAAATAATATAAAACTATTTATATATCTTCACCTAATCATTTAAAATTTCAAAAGGGATAATTCATTTCCTTCAGCTACTTTCCACTTTTGTTTTCTGTTCCATTTGGTGATAGTTTTTTGCTTCTAACCCCAAAAAAAAAAAAAAAGATCAGAGTACTCTCAAGGAGTTCCTTTAATTTGTAGATATGGTATAATACTGTTGGCGAGAACAATGAACAACGAAGCTCTTGAGGTTGTAACTTGTAATTGGTTTCCAGCAAAACCAAAAGAACACACGCTAAACGTCCTCGGAGGCCCCAACTAGATGGTAGTAATATGATAGTAATCGTCAGGACAATAGAAAATGAGATGCATTTTGACAATGATAATCTACAGCTGAGATTACAAATATATGACCCATACATAGCATACCCGAATTAAAGTAGATATTATGTTATGTGCCTCACAAGCAGGGGACAGTTGACACAGTATCTTCCTCACAATTCCAACAGCATACCAAAACTGTCATCGCAAGCTTAAAATATAAGCCATATATAAACACATTTGATGAATATCTAAGCAAACCGCCTAATCAACTCAAAATAGCGAATTCACCAAACTCAAGTGGACCATTACTACGTGCTACCATACTTAAACCTCTCTCAAACGGAATATAAACACACTGCACATAGAACAAGTTAGAACTGGCACTGTGGTGCCAGTGCCCCGACGGTGATGCAGCTCGGGGCACCCGCTGAACAGCAATACCTGTAGCATGCTATGTGCTCTTGTATAAAATTAACACAAGCTCTTAGAACACATTACCCCTGGTTTTGGCCCTTTTCATACCAAGGTTGTTGTGGAAGGGTGAAACAGAACCAGACATTGGAGAACCCTCCTCTCGAAGAGTGCCGTTGAGCATTGCTAGTTCCCGAAGCTGCTGCTTCTTGTAGAAATCCTGAGATTCATCCTGAAATGTAGAAAACTTCAAACAATAAAAACTCTATCTCAACAAAGGTATGCAGTACTGCCAATGCTAACTTAAGCAACAAGTACATACCACAGGCTTAAGCAAATCTTCAAGTATGTCACGTGCCTGCATCAGGCGAGCATCTATGATTTCGACTGGTAATTCTGCCTCTACCAGAATATGGAGAGGTTCATTCAGATGTTCATATCCAGGTTTCCCTCTCATCATTTCCTCCTACAGAATGTGAAGTAATGCTGGCATCAACATTAGATTACTGGGTTCATCGGATACCAGAAGGAAGTAGAAGGAAGTATATATGTCACACACATCCAGATAACACAGGAATAGAATTAATTTTAAAATATTATAATAATTTGAGTATATACCCAAATTAGTCCCTAATGAATTTCAAATCATATATTTTGATCCTCAATGAATTTTTAGTACTTTGGAAGTCCCTGAGAATTACATATGTCATACAGATTGGTCCCTCTATCACTTCCAATAAAATTTTTCATACGCGTATTAGACAAATAAATCCTTAACAAAATTTACTACAAGACAATTAGATCCCCGACAAATACCTTCATAAGACAAATTAGTCCTCCTTATAGGAGGATCAATCCATCTCGAGGACCTCTAAAGTAATAAAATTTGTTGAGGATCAAAGTGTCTGATTTAAAATTCTTTAGGAAATGTCAATCAGGTGTCAATGGACACTTGGATTTGATAAAAATACAACAAAAATATCTTCTACACAGCTCAAATATCGTGCAATAATACTATCGTAGATGAACTATAATGTATTTCCTTTATAAGAAATAATGGAATAAAGAATCATGTATTACAAAACAACGAAATGATTCTTCTTACCCTGGTTGGATCCTTAATGCTACCTCGGCCTCTGATCAAGACACGACACTCTGTACTTGCTTCTACGCGTTTTAAGGAGTTTCCTCTAGGCCCTAGGAGGCGACCAACAAAGTTAAACTGCAAAATGCTTAAGTCAATATCAAATGTTAAATGATAAAAAAATTCAAATATACATTGGAGCGGAGAGATACATTTGGATATGCGTCCACAGGAATATCAACTCTGACTGTCTTTTTAACGATAATACCAGACGAGCCACCTTGTGGACTCAGCCAGTTTTGTGTTGATGAAGACTGTAACAAGCTTGGCATCTGCATGATTCAATCCAAATGTCAAACACAGACACAAATTTTGCAGGACTTTCATTGCCATGCAGATTAACATTAAATTTACTACTGCGCCAGAGAAAAATATACACGTGAAGAGTAACTACCATTCTAACAATAGCCATAACAAGAAAAAAAATGCAAATATATAGCAACTACATCAATAAAAAGGATCAGTGTGTTGGAAAATATAAGATGTTAAATTAGATCCGGAAATAAAACTGAACATATCATGAAACATCAGGATAATGAACCATTTCGGCAAAATATCTGATAAGTGATCTCCTCAAACCTCATAACTTACTGATTCCACACAAGAGGCAAACACCTTAAGTAGCTAGTGTTAGCATTCTACACAACAAAATCAAGATAACCATGTTAAAATGTTCATATTTATCCAGATGAAACTGTTCATCATATCTGTCTGCAGGAAACTCTAAATGGTGACGAGTATTGACATCTGATTTATGTTAATGCAAAAAAGTAGACATATAGATCCATTAGCAGGATTTAGGAAACAGAAGCTAAGCTATAGATTATTGTCAGAGCTTGATGTTAGCTTTGCACTACCTGTCACAGACAAATAGAGCTACAATAACTCGAACAAATGTCAAGAGTTAGCATCAGATGTAAGAATTGTGTCAGAAATACTTCTAAAATACAGAATTAGATGGAAATGAAGTTATGTTAATGGTTAGTATCCATACTTCTGATTGAAATCGTGATGCCCATCCATTCACATCGGCACCTCCATTTGAAAATATTCCTCCGGTAGCCAGGGGGCTAGCATGTTCAAGCCCACTTTGACCTAAAACTGATGCATTCCCGAATAGTGTGGTTACACGCAAAATTTCTGCTCCAAAAATGTCAATTTTCAAGAATAAGATGTACCAGTCAGCATTTGTTAACAAGTTAGCAGCCACTACATAATCGATAGACAACACGGATGTTTTCTGAGTCAGTGCACAAGAAATATTAAGTTAGTAAACCATGCAGTCAAGTGTCATCTTGCTGATATTAAACAAAACAGAGATATTGAACACTAGAAGAAAAGACGCTACAAGAAAAGTTTATGTTAGTAAACAGAATAACAGATATTAAACAAGTGGCTCAAAACTGTTCTTTATGCTGATATCTTGGACGAAATAACATAATTAATAATGAATACAATACAACCCTACAAACTAAACTTCATGATAACCAAATAAGAACACACTAACCCAACAGATAAGTGAAATCTATGTTGTCAAAAAAGTATATAATAAACATGAGATCTAACACATGGTGTGATTGGAATTGAGGAGGGGAAGGAGATGAATGAAGAGATGAAATGAACAGGAAGGAAAGCAGGTAGAATAGGACTTGAAAAATTTTCCTTGCAGCTGTGGATGTTCAAATTATCCAAATTAGAGGAACCCTAGAAGTTTTGTTAGAACTTACAATGAAGCTTTACAAGGTAATCTATCAATTTCTTAACATTTTAAAAAATTCCCCAAACAAAAATGTTAACTTGACCTTGTTTCCTCCATTTTCCTCAAATCTTCTCCATCATAACAAACCCATAATAACAGAAGGGATTAGTGGTTAAATGTTAAGTATGAACGCTTGCCAAGATGTTTAACAGCCTTAATTCTTGCACATATTGAATCACTTCAGTAGGGATTATACAAAATTTCTTCTACTTTGAATGTAAGGCAATTCATACATCAACAGAAACGGCTAAACTATATGCATGGAAAATATTAATAACCTATACTTCCAATTGAGCTCAAGAAAGCAACACACATGATAGATCCAGGGCAATAAATATAATGGCTCCAGACTTCCAGCCTCATATTTTGGTCCAAGTCTTTTGAATCTCTTTACTATGAATTAAATTAACTAAACCTAATGCAGCAAATGGTTAAGATTCTAGGTTTATTAAGTGCTAAAAGTCCCAAAGCAGCAAATACAGGTTTCCCATCAAATCATATTAATAAATCAGAATAGAAGCTACATCGGACCCAGCTTCCTAACCTTTCCTACCAAATTACATTCTGGGGAACTGTCCCCAAAAAAAAAAAAAACCCAAAAAAATTACAAACATTCCCACACAAAAAGAAAAAGTCAACTCCCCATTGGAAATTAAAAAAAAAAAAAAAAAAGCGGTCAGTATTAAACAAGTTAATCATTTCCAATAAATCCTTCATATAGCTCTTTCACACTTCATATGTATGCTACACTCTCATGTCTTTCCATATTTCTCCTATCTCAGCAAACTTTATCAGGTAATACAAAAATTAATAAAATAAACACCCAAACCGATCCTTAAGGAATTTTAAATCGGACGCTTTGGTCTCCAATAAATTTTATTCTCTATAAGTCTTCAAGAATTACTCCCGTCAGACAAATTGGTCTCCTCGTCGTTTTTAAAGGAGACTAATTCATCTTATAGTGATATTTTTTGGGACCTATTTGTATTATAATAAAAGTTAGGGACTTATTTTCCCGACATGCATATTAAAAATTTGATTGAAAACAACGAAAAGACCAGTCTGTCCAACGGGAGTAATTCTTGAGGAATTTTAGTTGTTGGGAGACCAAAGTGTCCAATCTGAAATTCCTTAGGGACTAATTTGGGTATTTACTCATATTAATAAATATCTGAATATGCAATTGTAAACACACATATACTTCAGTGTAGTTCTAGAACCTCTATTATCTCTGTAACTTCCATTAATAAATTTACAGAGTCTACTACTGCAAGTCTTTTACAACCATCCTCCAGCCAGGTAAGACCAAATTATTTACTTTGGCATGAAATTCGTTGGTGTATAATTGAAGATCTTAGAATAACTTATTCCATTGAATACAAATTTAAAATACCTTCCGACATATTATGCCAAAGAAAATGCTAAGCTGTTGTAGAAAAGATTATGCTTCGTAGCCATAAAGTATATCCTTTGTAACAGTTTATAGAAGAAATACATCTATGTCTTTAACTTCATCTGTAAAGTGTATCATGGCTGAAGCTTAAAAACATTATAAAGAAAAAATTGATAAAATAATGATTTAGTTATAAAATATTCAAACTTAGATTTGCTCAAAGCAAAGGTGCTGAGCCTCATACACTTCCAGAGATTCAACACAAGTGGTTAAACGCTGGAAAAAGGGGTTATCAGCAAAAATGCAGATCTGATTTATGCAATAAGAAAAAAAAGGGGGGAACGGGTGATTAAGAGCTTACTTACAGCACTGACAATAACAACAATATAATATATAATAATCTAGAAAGGGATCTGACCTTGGTTTAACAATCGATAGCTGTGTGGAAGCACAGCCATGAATGGACTGATCTTGTGACGTTCTCCCAATAACTCAGTGAGATATCTGAAAATAAAAGGAAAACATCCGATGATATCAAGACATTATTTATCATAAAAACAAGTTTATTTTCAAGATCCAAATCCACATGTAAGTTGACAATTTGTTTAGCAGAAGATGAAGTTGGAGAAACTACAACAAAGTGAGGATGGTCAAGTCATGTTCCAGTAGTGTAAGAAACAAGATCGGGTTGTTAAAAGTATCCAGTGAGTAAATGGACTCAAATTCACAGGAAAAACAAAACCTCTGCAGGTAGGGCTAACAAGTAACAAGTAACAATATTGAATGAATGCTGTAATTATCAAGATGGGGTATGTTCTGTGGATAAAATTGAGTCAACCACTGGATCAGGTGATTTAAAAGGCATGAGCAATAACAGGAAATGAAAAGCACGAAATCCAGTTACAGTTACAGCTATAACTAGAGAACTTAAGGGTAGAGGAAGAATAGTAATAAGAACAGAAAAAAGAAGCTCGAAAGTAGAAATTAGTGGACGAGGGAGGGAAGAAGTGAGATCGAGAGAATACTTGTCGTGCTCGAGGAGGGCGGAGGAGGCAGGAGAGCGGAGGCCGGAGATGTGAGGGGAGTGAGGGGCTGAGGGGGAGGGCGACGGCGACGGAGGGAAGGCCATGTACCTGCCGGCGCCGGAGGACGACATGTGTGTGAGCGAGTGAGGCGGGCACCGCCGACTAAGCCTAAGTATGAAAGAAGGAAGGAAAGGGTTTGCGATGGCGTGGTTGGTGTGTGTGTGTGTGGGCGTTAATAGTGTTAAGAGAGAGAAGAAGAAGAAGAAGAAGAAGAAGGAGAAGATGAAGAATGGTAGTCTATGGTAGAGAAAGAAGGGAAAGAAGGAAGGGTAAGTAAGTTGTGATTAATGAATGTGAATACGATTGGGAGGATGGGCCCCGCCCCATGTAGACGTCCTGTCCTGCTACCCCTTCGTCGGTGCAATTATTATCAAGGTTTTTCACTCGAACAATCTAAAATTAAAAAAACAATTAAATTTTACAACTGACCAGTAATACATTATTACTTTTCATTTTCAGGCAAGTTAATCAGTAACTCGGTGAATATCCATATCAATCACTAATGCTTGGAATATAATATATTAATATTAAATAAAATTTGAGGTCCTTAGAAGTGTTATGTTGTCTCCTCTCAAACAGGAAGAGTTACTTGTCATTTAAGTTCAACTGTTGATCTGTCTTTTGGTTAATGTCCAACTTTTGTTTATTTAATTTTATTACTATAATTTTTGACATGGAATATCCAACTGTGAAACTTTAGCCTTGTTTTTTTAAAGTTGACACATAGTATATGATGTGCAGTGCTCCAATCATCACTTGTTAGGTCACAAAAGTATATATATTAATTCCAAGAAAAGAAACATGGTTAATTTAATCCATGGTAGGTTTGGGCATGGTTATGGTAAGGCAGCAGCGCATGCCCAACTTGGATTGGCGCAATGATCCAATCCAACATAAAGGATACCCAAAATATCTAATTAACTAAACCAAGGGTGATGAGACACACAAGACTTTGACTTACGAGTGACATTTCTTGCCTTGTATTAAGTACATTCGGCTTTGAGATTTAGCTGAAGTAAATAATGGATCGAATTCTTAATGTTGTATGTGTCTACACTGTGCATGAATATTGTGATGTTATAATGCTTAAGACTGAAGAGGGTCAATTCAACCTGACAAAAAAATTAAAAAACCAAGGGTGGCGAGGAAGTGGATGTTATCAATTGAAACAAGTTCATGAACACCTCAATGACTAAGGTGCAACATGAACATGAACATAATGGGGGGAATGAATGGTAGAAACACCACACCAGGTTGCTCCTAACATTTGTCTCTGTGTTGTCTACTCACTCACTCCGCTCTCTCTGTGCTGCCTTATGGGCCGAGTTCTACTAAATTAATTATAAACTTACACCTACTGTCTTCAAACTTAATCCATTAAAAGTTTAAAACTCTGCATCTCTATCACTGCATTTAAAATGGACTCAAGCTATTTAAAACATATAACATTGAAGATTGAAGATCCTTTTTCTTTTTAAAATTAAAAAAAGAAAGCATCCATCACTCTGCTGTTATGTTCTCCAGTTGACTCTGATCATGTCCTGGTCTTTGGTTCGCATCCAATCCAGGTTATATTAAGGATGTCCACATCAAGTATCCTGCATCATTAATATTTCACATTAGACCAGAGAAAGACATTCAACATAATATAATACGTCCAAAGCTGAACAAATTCTTATGCTGAACCTTTTCCTTCCTGATGCAGAGAAATGAATCGAAGTGGCACAAAAACATGCTCCGCCCCTGTTTTAATGCTAGCTCAAAGAAAAAATGGATTAGTAGATATGACTTAGGAATGTAATAACATAAAATTGTACAGAATCCAGGGCCGGATACAAAACAAGAGAGAGATATCATTGATAGTATGAGAGGTAAAACTAAAGAAATTCCCATGTTTCCTTTATATACTAATCTATCTGTTTGAATTACATTAACGCTATAAGCTGCTATATATAGATTAAGTGTTACATGGAATAAGAAATAAGGAAGAAAGATGAAAGAAAAGGGCCAGGAGGGGGGAGTAGCAAAGACGAGTCAAACTAAAACAACTCAAACTCCTCACAATCTTCTGTGTCCTCTAAATCGTTTGCATTCTCCTTCTGAGCAGCCATAGATGGAGCACGACTTCCGAAATCACGAAATTTGGGGAGCTCTGGTGGCGCTGCACATCGTATTAGAGCCCAGTTCAGTCCTTCAAAGAAGGGATGCTGCTTTATTTCAGCAGCTCCTTTGACAGAACCTAACCGAGTTTCAGGATCCTTTATCAACAATCCTCTGATCAAATCTCTAGCATGGAAACTGACAATAGGAGCGCCTGGGAACTTAAGGCTTTGCGACACAACGTTGGATAACGTATCCTCGTTTGATTGGCCCTTGAAGGGAGTCCTACCATACAAAAGCTCAAACAAAAATATACCGAAAGTCCACCAATCCACAGCACTCCCGTGACCCTCACCTTTGATGATCTCCGGAGCAAGATATTCATAGGTTCCAACAAAGGAGTTAGATCGAGCGCTAATAGGCTCCACCACGAGCTGTGGCAGTGGACCAACCTGAGCATCAGCCTTTGTTTTTCGAGATTTCGCTCCGCCAGATATTAAAATGGGAGTAAAGCAGGAGACTTGCCAATCAGGTTGGAGACAGAAAGGCTGAATGCAGCTGGCATCTGAGCATGGACTTGACATTTTTCTTGTTCCATCCACCTCCTCCGGAGAAGATGATTTCACTAGCGTTGGATTCACGGAACATCTCAGTGACAAGTCAAAATCTGTCAGCATAATGTGGCCATCTTCTCTCACTAGGATATTTTCTGGCTTTAGATCTCGATATACAACTCCCAGCATGTGCAAGTACTCCAAGGCAAGAAGAACCTCAGCAACATAAAACCTGAGAATGAGCCAGCATAACCAGAGTCGATGAATGCTACAACGAATTACAACTGCACTTCTTTTGAGAAAAAAAAAAAAAAAAAGAAAAGTAGCTTGAGAACGCAAGTGCAAAATACTACACTATGTGGACGATATTGAACGTCAAAATAATAGATATCTTTAAATGATGAATAAGAAAGGCTGAAGATAGCCCATCAACCCTACCTAGCTGCTTGTTCTGAGAAACTCCGATATGGCTGCCTCTGCCGTAATACATGCAGATCACCACCTGGACAATACTCCATGACCAAGCAAGAAAGCTTATCTGTGGAGATATGGGAATATAGGGTAGGAAAAAATGGATGATCCAGCATCTGTAGGATCTCTCGTTCAGTTTGAGCCCTGAACATTTTCTTCCGGCTTGCCAAGAATTCATTGTCCATCACCTTTAAGGCAAAAAGGCAGTTTGTCCCAATTAGTTCTGCAAGATAAACAGTTCCAATATCCCCGCTACCAAGCTTCCTTAGCAGCTTAAAGTGCCTCAAACTTAAATTACCATGCTGCTGAACAGCTCGAATAGCTTCCCATCTCAGATGTTTTGACATATGAGGCCTGTAGCCAATGCGACTGGAACCACTTAGATTGCTCTCCTCGCTGATGCTTGTGCTACTACTATACTCACCAATGCTACTTTTTGAGCTTTGGGAGAACTCACCCTTTTCCTTTGATCTTGATTTCTCATCAACTTTTGTCACTTGAAATTTGGTTCTCTTGTTGCAATTTAACGTGAAACCAGGTTTGCATGAGTCCTTCTCAGAATTGATTGAGTTAATTTCAATGCTACCGTTTGAACTGCTGGGAGACAGCTTTTGGTTTCCTTTTGTTTCATGCTTCAAATCAGAATTGTCTGTTTCTTTGTCCAAAGTATTTGCAATCGATCCCAAATTGTTGTCAACTTTTCTCAGGCATGGAGTGGAGCTGCTTGAGGCAGAACAAACATCTTGCTTTACTTTTTTCTTAAAGAAGTTCTTGCTACTGACTATTGACTTTGCTAAACATGTATGGCTGCTTGTGGGTTTATCCACTCCATCACCAGTACTAGAGCAGGAAGGAGAAGACACACAAAGTATATTTGCTTTGTGTCCCTTATCTGCCATTGAAAAACTGTGAGCAGCAGCAGGATCCATTCTGCCCTCCAGCACAATCTCATTTGCACAAGCAGTCGGTGAAAAATTTGCAATTGTCGGTTTTTCACCTTCAACTTCTGATGGAAGAGGAACAATCTGATCTCGAGAAGCAAGCCTGGTTGTAGTTTCTTTCAGGTTTGTGGCATCAGCCAAGGGAACAGAATGATTAGCACTTGAATTTGATATGGATATCGAGACCCTGGGCAATTTATCAGAATGGGCAGATGCCTCTGGCACCAGGGAGATTTCCAGCAAGTTCTGTTTGCCCTCATCTACAACTGCTGTGTATAACTTTTTGATGTTGCCAGCCTCTGATACTCGTGACGAACTGCATGGCTTTGAGAGTCTCTTCAAAGCAGCCATTTCCGACGCCTGAGAAATGCACAAGCCTCTAAATGCCTGCTTCAAACTAACAGATTCGGAGATGCCGATTCCTGAGGCCTGAGCTGAACTAACTTTTATTGGCCTCTTAAGAGCACTCTTGTGTGAGCGTGATGCACCAAGACCTCTAGATGAACTTTGAATGTCAATACCCTGGAAAAGACGATTAATATCATCCTCGATAGAATACTTTTTCCCTGATTTGTTGGCATAACTACACTCAGGTTTTTCAGCCACTTTGAACTCAGAAATAATATCTTCGCTTGACTCCACTATCTCACATGTACTGGAAGAAGCCTCCATATTGGATAGATGTACCTGATCAGATGATCCAAACAACTGCCACTTCACTCTTCCGTCACACTTCTAAGCAGAACCATTTGATCAACTCCTCCCACTTAACGAACCATCCCAACCTGAAACTTTTGCGATCATATTTCCAATTAAAATTAGAGTTGAATTTAAACATATACAACAGCAAACCTAGAGTCGTCGAAGCAATAAGAAAAATTCATTTAATTGATTTCATTTCCAGCGATCGAATTAAATGCAAGCTTGAAAATTAAAAGCGCAGAAGAAAAGATAACCCTCCCCCCTTCCACCCTCCAAAAAAAAAACTTGAGCTTTCAATTAAATCAAAGCTAAAAATAATTGCACGATGAGAGACACATAATCCCCATGACCGAAAACTAATTGAAAAACAAGACAATGAAGAATGGGAAAAGTTAGAGAAATTACCTGGAACGAAGAGGTGTGAGCATTGAGGATAGGCGTGCAAGAGTGAATAGCCCCAAGACTAGGGTTTGAAGTTTGAACAGCGAGAGAGAGAGAGAGAGAGAGAGAGAGAGAGAAGGGGGGAAAGTAAAAGGTTGAAATGGTAATCACGAGAAGGATGAGGGCGAGAGTAGTATTAGTGTATAGCCGCTAATACAGCTGAGCTGAGAGACTACCCATGCATTCATTCACCATTCCACACACACTGTGTCGTAAGTAATGGTAATGGCGGAAACATTTATGATTAAAGTTGTGATGCAGAGATACACATGTTTATACATGAAGAATATCAAAATGAAACTAACATGTGTTTGAGTGTGAGCGTGACACACTTACACAACACACTCAATCTTTAAATTCAGTAGCTGTAGCCTGTAGGAGCAGGTCGTTGTATACTATTGTAATACTACAACCTTCAAGGGGCTGGTCCTACCTTTATCCCTTATATTTCTTTTCACACTTCTATACCCTACTAGGCTGCTGCTACTACTATACGTTATACAATAGATTTTTTCTGCTATCAAACAAAATCACCGATTCTTTTTACATGTACAGTACTGTATTATTTTGTATTCGGTACTGTCTGTCTCTCTCTCTGTCTATATCATTTTTTAATGTTATTTATATTTATATACTTCCATTTCCGCTCCTGCCGCTTTTCACACACACACACACTTTGCTTTCATTTCTACTTAGCAGATAACACATCCTTATTCGAAATAAATTCATGTCCTATGTAATATGTATCTCCTGCTGCTCTTTGAATACTCTCTGTATCCATGAAAAATATAAATGCTGACAAATGTATCTCTATATAAGAATAAAATAATAATTGTACACGGAAGATAGTTTTTATGTGCCAAGAATACCCTATCGGATCAATTATGTAACCAACGTCCGAGTACTCTTGGCACACGGAAGCTATCTTCCGTAGTTATAATTGTCGTTTTATTCTTATATAGGTACATTTGTCAACATCTATATCTTTTATGGGTATAAATGATAATTTATTCGTAGTCTCTGCTATGGCCTACATCAAACGATGTCACTACAAGAAAGCATTACTGTGAACGAGAGTGAGTCTAGGCAAGGCTCACGAGCTACATCGCAATATGACACACTACGTGCATGTTTGGGCGCCATTATTTTGTTAAAAAAAGATCTTTTTTTCAATGAAAAAAGATCTTTTTTTATTTTTTAACGTGTTTGGCAAATTTCTAGTAGTAAAAGTAAAAGCACTAGTAAAATTAAAAAAAGATCTTTTTTGAGAAGCTGTAATTTACATCTTTTTTTAAAATATCTTTTTTCCTTAAAAAAAAAATGTTTTTCGTGTAATAAATGAACAAAAAAGTACTTTTATATTGTTATACCCAAACATAATTGATAAATAAAAAGACCTTTTTACATGAGATATCCAAACATAAAATTACTTTTACTTCTCTATAAGATCTTTTAAAAAAAGATAATTCAAAAAAAGATCTTTTCTCAAAAGCTCACCCAAACAAGCCCTACATCATATTCATGAATCTATGTTGCACTTAATTTGTTGGTTACGTTGTATCATGTTAATTAGTAGCAGTTGTGCTTGACCCCAGTGCCTTAATTTGTTCCAATCCAATTTAATATTACGCAAGCGGTGGACTAATAACTAAGATTGAAGAGGATCCGCTGGCAAGGCTCTTAAGATACAACAACAATATTAGTGGGTGGTGGTTGCAAATCAGGGAGCAATTGCATTTGAATGACAAGTTAGAGACATTGCTGGCTGTTACCTCATTGGATTTGGTCAATGGTCCCTCTCCTCTCATCTCATCTCATCTCATCGCAATCACAGGATAAGTATAATATAATTATAACTTCAATGTGTCCCAGGTGAGGAGGGCCTGCCTGTTTGTTTATATAGAAATCTCAATGAATTAATTAAGTGTATCGATCATCGATGCATCAAATTATGGAAGCTACCTAGCTAATAACGAGTCACGTGGAAATGCCATTCACAATTGGTTGCAAATTCATGTCTACCTCCCACTTAATCCGTGGAGTTAATGAAAAAGGCGTAGGACATGTGACATAAATAAAGCTAAGGTTAAGGGAAGCACGACACTTGTTGCATCATCAAACCTTAGAACTTGAAGCCATGATGCCCCCACCCCAAGCAAACAAGAAAAGAATCAATTTGCTTTTACTTGTATGTGTAATAATGATGCGCCACCCAGTAAATAAGACCAAAGAACCAACAGAACAAAACCACACCGATCCAACAATAAATAAATAAATAAAGGAGCCTTTCTCTTTCCGAAAAGAAACCAACAGATTAAAGATAGGGAAGAAAGAAGTGGCCATGAAGCAAGGCATGGATAACTACTGTATATAACTAATTGTTATTATTGATGTTATGATACGAAAGACTAATAATAATACTAGGTGTGTATGTATTTGAAGTGGACCAATACCAAGTGCTCTCTCACACACCACACCTTCTTCCTTAGCTTTTCTCTCATTTGAAGGTTACGCTGCCCAAGACAAACAGAGAAGACAACACCACAATCTATCGCCTTACTGTACCCCAAAACTTTGCTCATACTATTCTGATACATGAGTATAAAAAATAAAATAAAATCACAACCTTTTTGTTTGATCTTTTCCCCTCTTCATATAAAGTACTTTACTGCTGCTGGGCCTCTGGCATGCTGGGTTAAAAGTTAAAACCGAATGCAAGTACCTCAATAGGGTAAAGTAACAGTTCCTCACTTTTAATTGATGCAATTCAACTCTATCATCAACCATCAATACTAACTAGTGTTTGATGAGGGGGGTAATATATGATAGTCTTCTTCAATTGGAAAGATCAGTTCATTATTAAGAGAAATGCTAATATGGACTCAACTTCATGGTAGATCCTATGCAAGATAACAGATCAACGTATGATTTTACAATACTTAGGTTTTAAATGGTTATCAAATGTAGGCTTTATTGTGAACCCAAGATTACAGCAATATTGCTTATTATTATGGACTTTTAGTTCATCCTAGAGACACGAAACTAATTGCCATTTGCAAAGTAAAGGTATGTCATAAAGGGGAAGAAATGCTGGCATGTGAAGGATCTAACTTTGAACAAAGTTTTAAAAGACTTGGGACCGATTCTAGTTGAGCTGTAAGCTTCTTGGCCACATGATGAAACTAGTTTACTAAAATTGACGACACTCTTAGCAGTTATTTAAATACTCTGTTGATAATATCTGCCAATTTATTTATTAGAACCCCAATAAAAAAAATCTAAAATTTAAAAATAGAGTTTGGTTTCTTTGCTAACTTACACACACAATAGAGTTGAAGTATTAAACATGAGCTCATCATAGAAATAGTAAAACCAAGACTTTGTCATTAAAGCTCCAAATGAAACCTATCTCTCGCAAGTAAACTAAATCAAATTTTATAATTTATATGTCTCTTTAGACCCACATCCTTATTCGAGCAATTCATTCTTCTGAAATGCCGACTAAACTAATTCTTAATTTCTTATTAACTCAACTTCTTGAATTCAAGACAATGCAATTCATCAGCGAGTAAAGTTTCACCAACTATAGTAAAAGAAAGTACCTGTCAACTCTAAGCCATCATAATACAATTCAAAACCTTACCATAGGAATCTCTATTTCGCAGTTTCCTCTATATCAGCATGCGATCTTCAAATTCTTTCAGACTTAATTGTTCTGAGTACTAGCAAATTATAAATATATATAAACAAAGCAAAGTAACACAACTAATATGACAGTAAATATAATTGTTATTTTTATTCCGAGACAGAAGTCAAACACTACCACATATAATCTAAGCTTAAGAATTATTGTTTTGGGGAATCCTTGAGTTTTCATGAACCACTTTAATGTATTTTATGTCTGAATGGTGGTATTCATTCTTTCACTAATCCCCGACTTGAAACTCATCAAACTTTTCACTCCATATATCATAACATGTAAGCCACTGAGATATTGAATTCAAGTTGCATATCAAAATTCACAAGTAATCTTGACTTCTTCATAGGTATAACAAGGACATGCTCAATAGAAAAGACATAAGAAGGCCACGACCTCGCTGGATTATTTGACCCAGCACAGTTCTGATGATGAAACTGAGGGAAAACGCTAATTATAAAATGTTGGGTTCACCAGTCAAAGTTATTCAATATATACATCTAACTTTGAATTGTGAATATTTAATCCAGTCTATACTACATTCCAACAATTGATGATTTTATTTGAATCAGTCCATCAAACACCTTTAACACAAAGGATTAAAAATAAGGTCCTACGGTTCTGATTATCAATTATATTTACGAGTTCTAAAACTAGTACCAGTAATGTTCTGTAAAATGAGTCCATCAAATGAAAGGATAATACCACTAGCAACAAATTTGATCTTAAGAAAGGTTTGATTCAGGCTAAAACATAAAATTCTCAAGCAAGTTTATTGTTTAACAAAAAAGGTACTTGATAATAGTAGTCCTCTATACTAGAAAACAATAATTACCTAAAAAAGATATACTTTAAATAGACTAATAATCACTTTAAATTCTTCCCAATATCCAAAATTCATATACATGCACTTTAAAAATAGGTGAAGCTGTACAGTGAACATTTGAATTAAAATGGCGATAAATGGGTGACCAGAAGGAAGCACATGCCTTATAAGCAGAAAACGTCTCTGTGAGAAGACAAATATGTAACTTCCACCAACATGCTCCACAGAGAAACTGATCTCTGTTGTTGATCAGATCATGCATGGAAGATCTCAATTCCAACGTGATAATAATTTAAACAGAGTTACGTCATAAGGGATTTAACTCTATCGAATGCAGGATAAGCCACGGCATATAAATAACCAGATGATAAATAATACTATACATACAGCTGCATCAATTGCTAGAACAATGCGTACTTGGTGCCACCATTTCTTGCGAATGTTTTGAGGGCCTGATCTCATCCTCATTGAACCCATATCCTTTTGCAAAGAGGGCGATGCACCTGCACCACCTTGGCTAATGCAATCCAGATTTCCTAAATCAGCCTTTGGTCCTCTGTCTGTGGATTTTCTATGCTCCTCTAACTCAAGATCTCTCATAGCAATCACATGATCCTTTATTTTCTTTTTCTCTGGCTTGCTAGATTTTCCCAATAGAGGAGCTTTTGTTGAACTAGCACCTTCAATTTGTCTATTCAAGTTACTTGGTGAAGGAGACAAGTTGGCATGAAAAGATGAGCAAGTTCGATCCCTCCGATTGCTGCCATGTGAGACACTCTCCAATGAAGTAATCAGATTCTGAATGACAGGAACCAGTTTTTCCTGAATGTGAGTTGAATTCGTGTTTTGTAATTTGCCCCTCGAACCCTTTTTAGCTAGCTTTCGGTATTCATCCCTGACATGCTCCAAAAACCGAAGAACTTGAGAGTTACCGACACCTTCATCAACAATTGCAAAGTAAGCATGCCCTTCCTCCATGAGAAATCCGTAAGTCCTTCTACCTAGGGTCTCAAAATACCACCTGTGGAAAGGAGGAGCCATCTCCAAGCACAAGGTTGCCACATTCTCAAGTTCTTGGTCTCCACCAT
The DNA here is from genome assembly GCF_003086295.3 of Arachis hypogaea. Lineage (NCBI taxonomy): Eukaryota > Viridiplantae > Streptophyta > Magnoliopsida > Fabales > Fabaceae > Arachis > Arachis hypogaea. Next base: position 248,155 of record NC_092054.1, on the reverse strand, counting down.
TATATGCGTACAGGATGTGATTACCCTTAGAAACACAACAGTAATGAACTTTATTTTGAATAGAGTCCATTGTAAATTCTGCAAACAATATCCCAGATCAGATCGCAGCAAATTCGACTTGGATGGAAGGTCGCCCAATCAGACAATTTACATTTCTGCTTCTGTCTTTCTTTCTGAGTGATGGATGTCAAGTTGACTTTGTCAAACACTGATCTCAACTTAAGAGCTTAAGCAAGCATGATCTGGCAGAAGAGGAAGCCAATAAACTCCTCAAGGAAATAAGCAAAAAGCAAGGGCAATGAATTCTCCGGGTAATACAAAGAGAGAGTTTCAGCTAAGTATTGAAAATGGTGAATGAAACCCCTCATCCCTAGTCCCTACCTGACAATAAGCAAATATGCATGCATATAAGAAATCAATTTCAATTAAATCCACTGACAAGCACATTACATCGTTTCACCAAGAGCGCAACAGAGCCTAAGATCACAGAGTCAACATCAATCAATAGAAAGTAGCTTGAAATGAAGTTTTGGCACAGAGAGAGAGATTGATTTAATAAAGGAGTTTGAAAATATTAAAGTGAAGGCAAAGTCGCAAAGATCCATACTTGGCGGCACTAGAAGGAAGCTGGGTGGAACTTGAGAATCAAACAAGTTCGTTGGCGAAAAAGGGGATTCCCAAATGAAACTGAAATAGTAATGATAGTTGAAGTTGGCTTTGCAAAGAGTTCAGTAACAGTAACAGAAAAAGATCGTGTAAATAAATACATAGATACCTGGTTCATGTGAGCTCGATTGAGAGAGAAGGGGGAGAGAAAGAAGACGCGTGAGAGAGAGCGGAGAAGGACCAAAGTGCCACCAGGTCAGAGACTCAGAGGTCAGGTTATTTTTCCAATTTTCTTTTTCAATCGTATTAAATATTCTAATGCATGGTAAAGCAGGAAAGCGCTCTTATTTTCTAACGTCTGTCCTTTCTACTAAGTTTTAATTTTGTTTATAATGTGTAAAATGTTTTATTTTTGTCCGAAAATTATTATTTTGATTTGTCTTATGTTTGAATTATAACTCTATTTTTTAATTTAAAATATTGATCTTTTAGTATTTTCTATTTAATTCAATTATAATCGAATCAATTAATTCAACTATTAAGAATTTGACACTTATAAGTTATAAGTTATGACTAGGGCTATGGAGAAGTTATGCTAATGAGCTCCTCGGGGAGAGCGACGTGAAAGTTCGCATGCATTTGGCATGGCTGACAACTTCTTACGAACTTGGTGGCATCTTTCTGTAAGGTCGGCAAATAGAACCCAACTCGGATGACTTTCCTGGCTAATGACCTTGTCCCGAGGTGGTTTCCGCAGATACCATTTTGGACCTCTTCTAGTACTTCAACCGTCCTTGAGGTCGGGACGCACTTCAGCAGTGGTGTGGATATTCTCCTTTTATAGAGGATATTTTTCACCAAGATGTAATTCTGTGCTTCCCTTCGGATTTTCTTGGCTTCTTTTTTCTCTTTGGGTAGGATGTCGAATTTCATGTATTCGATTAGTGGGTTCATCCATCCGAGGTCGAATCCAGATATTTCAAGGACGTCTTGTTTGGCCTCTGTTTTTGAGACAGAGGGTTCCTGGAGAATTTCTTATATCAGGCTTCTATTGTTCCCTCCTGGCTTGGTACTAGCTAGCTTGGAGAGGGCATCTGCTCTGCTATTGAGATCCTAAGTTATGTGTTTAACTTCGGTCTCTGCAAAACGTCTAAGATGCTCCAAGGTTTTGTCTAGGTACCTCTTCATGTTGGGGTCTTTGGTCTGGTACTCTCCATTTATTTGGGAGGTCACCACCTGAGAGTTGCTGAACACAACTAATTTGGTTGCGCCGACTTCTTCTACCAGCTTCAATCCCGCAATCAAGGCTTCATACTCTGCCTGATTGTTGGAAGCTGGGAATTCGAATTTGAAGGAGGCTTCTACTTGAGTTCCCTCTTGGTTGACTAAGATTATGCCTACACCGCTTCCCACTTTGTTGGAGGACCCATCCACGTACAGCTCCTAGGTTGTGGAGGCTTCCTCTTGATCTCTTGCATATTCTGCTACGAAGTCAGTGAGGCATTGGGCTTTGACTGCCGTCCGAGTTTCGTACTTCAAAACGAACTCTGAGAGCTCTATTGCCCATTTAACCATTTTACCTGCAATATCCGTCTTCTGAAGGATTTGCTTCATGGGCTAGTTCGTTCGTATCCTTATTGTGTGGGCTTGAAAATAAGGTCGTAGCCTTCGTAAGGCTACTATTAAGGAATACGCAAACTTCTCCAGTTTTTGATACCTTAATTCAGGGCCTTGTAGAACTTTTTTGGTGAAATATACAGGATGCTGCCCGACCTCGTCTTCCCGTATTAGAGCTGATGCTACAGCTTTGTCTGCTACGGACAAATATAGGACGAGTTCTTTCCCGATTCTAGGTCGGGCCAGAATGGGAGTTTGGCTTAAAAACTTTTTGAAATTCTGAAATGCTTCTTCGCACTCAGGAGTCCATTCGAACTGGCATCCTTTCCTTAGTAGAGAGAAGAGTGGTAGGGATCTTAATGCTGATCCTGCCAAGAACCTGGAGAGAGCTGCAAGTCGGCCGTTCAACTGCTGGACCTCCCTTAGGCAAGTCGGGCTTTTCATTTCTAGGACTACCTTGCACTTGTCGGGGTTTGCTTCAATCCCCCTTAGTGTCGGCATAAATCCCAGAAATTTTCTAGCCTCTACCGCGAAGGTGCACTTTGCGAGATTCAACTTCATCCTGTGCAACCTTATGGTGTTGAAGACTTACGAGAGGTCCGCCAAGAGGTCAGTCTCATCCTTGGTTTTTACTAGCATGTCGTCCGCATAAACTTCCATTAAATTTCCAAGGTGAGGAGCAAACACCTTATTCATCAGCCTTTGATATGTGGCTCTAGCATTTTTCAACCCAAAAGGCATGACCACATATCAATAGTTTGCTCTAGGCATGATGAAGGATGTTTTTTCTTGATCCGGCTTGTACATCGGAATTTGGTTGTATTCCGAGTATGCGTCCATGAACGACAAGTACTGATACTCTGAGCTGGAGTCTACTAAGGTATCAATGTTTGGAAGTGGATATGGGTCTTTGGGACACGCCTTGTTCAGGTCAGTGTAATCGACGCACATCCTCAACTTGCCGTTTTGCTTTTTGATCAGCACCACGTTTGTCAGTCACGCCGGATATTTAACCTCTTTGATGAAGCCGGCTTCTAGGAGGGCTTGTACTTGTTTTTCCACCACTTGAGCCCTTTCGGGTCCAAGCTTCCGTCTTCTTTGCTGAACAGGTCGCGATCCGGGGTAAACTAAAAGTTTATGCGACATGAGTTCGGGATCTATCCCTGGCATATCGGAGGCTTTCCAAGTGAAGAGATCAGAATTTTCTTGTAGGAGCCTTATAAGTTCCTGATTCATGTCTTCTTTCAGATTGGCTCCTATGTTGGTATTTTTTCTTCCTCTTTTCCAACCTGTACCTCTTCAGTTTTTCCCACTGGTTGTGGTTGCAACTCTTCCTTGGCTCTAACTCCTCCGAGCTCTATGGTGTGAATTTTCTTGCCCTTTCCTCTTAGGTTCAGGCTTTCATTGTAGCATTTCCTTGCCAGTTTCTGATCTCCCCTGATGGTTGCTATTCCCTCTGGCGTTGGGAATTTCATGCAAAGGTGGGGAGTAGACACCACTGCTCTGAGCCGATTTAGGGTGGTCTTGCCTATTAGAGCATTATAGGCTGACCCCACATCGACGACTATGAAGTCGATGCTCAGAGTTTTGGATTTTACCCATTTTCCAAAAGTCGTGTGCAGGGGTATGAATCCTAGTGGCTTTATTGGAGTGTCTCCCAACCCATAGAGAGTATCGGGGTAAGCTCTTAACTCCTTTTCATCCAACCCTAACTTATCAAATGCTGGTTTGAACAGGATGTCGGCTGAGCTTTCCTGGTCCACCAGGATTCTGTGGAAATGGGTGTTGGCAAGAACAATGGTTATCACTACTGGATCATCGTGTCCAGGAATGATGCCTTGCCCATCCTCCTTAGTAAAAGAAATGGTAGGGAGGTCGGGAGCTTCGCCCCCGACTTGGTAGACCTCTTTCAGATGTCTCTTTCGAGATGACTTTGTGAGGCCGCCTCCACCGAATCCCCCCAAGATCATATGTATATGTCTTTCCGGGGTCTGTGGTGGTCGATCTCTTCGGTCCTCGTTGTCTCTCTTCCTCTTCCCATGATGATCCGACCTCTCAACGAGATATCTGTCTAGCCGACCTTCTCTGGCCAACTTTTTCATCACGTTTTTAGGTCGTAACACTCATTTGTTGAGTGACCATATATCTTATAGTACTCACAATAGTCGCTACGACTTCACCTCTTCTTGTTTTTAATGGGTCTAGGGGGAGGTAGCCTTTCAGTATGACAAATTTTCCTTTAGACATCAACTAGGAAAACTCGCAGAGGAGTATATGAGTGATATCTCCTAGGCCTTTCCGGGCCGACTTCCTCCTTTTTCTTGGGCTCTCTCTCTTTCTCTTTTGACGAGTGAGAGAGCCCAGGTCGCCAACTTGGCTCTCGGAGCCTGACATTTTCCTCCATATTGATGTACTTCTCAACTCTTTCCTGTATATCGCTTAAGGAGGTCAGGTGCCTTTTCGAGATGGACTGGGAGAAAGGACTTTCTCGGAGTCCATTTACTAGGCTCATAGTTACTGCCTCTGTGGGCAGGTCTTGAATCTCTAAGCATGCTTTGTTGAACATTTTCATGTATCCTCTCAAAGGTTCTCCGACCTTCTGCTTTACACCCAGGAGGCTCGGTGCATGCTTTACCTAGTCCTTCTGAATAGAGAACCACATGAGGAATTTTCGAGACAAGTCGTCGAAACTAGTGACCGACCTTGGGGGGAGGCTGTCGAACCACTTCATCGCTGCTTTAGTAAGGGTTGTTGGAAAAGCCTTGCAGCGGGTAGCATCAGAAGCGTCGGACAAGTACATTCGACTTTTGAAATTGCTTAAGTGATACTTTGGGTCAGTAGTCTCGTCGTAGAGGTCCATATCAGGGCTTTTAAAGTTCCTTAGAACTTTTGCCCTCATTATGTCCTCACTGAACGAATATGTTCCCACTAGGGGAGAATCTTCTCGGTCACTGCGAGAGGTTCGACCTTTGAGAGCAGATTCTAACTTCAGGAGCTTTTCCTCAAGCTCCTTTCGTCGCTCGATCTCGTTCCTCAAGTTTCTCTCTGCCTCTCGTTGTCGTTCCAGTTCTTGTTCCAACTGCTCCAGGTTCCCTTGGTGGCCGTGGAACAATCCCATGAAATCGGCTGCATAGGGTTGTCTTTCCTTTCCTGATTCGCGCCCTTCAAAAGAGTTTGCCTTTGGGTCTTTCAACCCATAGGTTCCTTCTCTATGCTGGTTAGTCACCCCTTGGTGGGCGGCTATGTTCGCGTCGTTGTCCCAATGTCCTGATTCTCTTGCTCAGAATCAGACGCTGTGTGGCCATCTTCGGGTGAATCGTCTGCCATTACTGGTTGATCTCTCGGGTCCCCGGCAACGGCGCCAATGTTACGTTGGGTAACCGGAGATTAGTGGGCTGGACTCGTTGGGTTGGCCCAATCGTTTGAAGAATGAATTCTTCGACTTGCTTCGCGTCAGGGAGCCCCCGACCGACTAGTGTGTATGAAAGAAGGGGGGTGGTACCTGCAAAGACACTCCGATGCTTAGGTCAGTAGAGGCCTAAACAGGTTTAGAGAGTATTGGAACTTAGGGATACCTGAGGGGTGTCAATGTATTTATAGTGGTGAACCAATAACCACCATTGGAGTAGTTCCACCTTTAAAGGAGGATAACAGTCCCTTTATCTTAGGGAAGTAGAGATATGGCTCATAGAAGTGGGTTGAGAGATTTTAGGGGCAGTTACTTATTCGAATAAGCATTATCTGCCAGCTAACCTATGCTCCTTACTTCTTTAGAGCGAAGTCTGTGTCGAATCCGACTCTTCTGAAGAGGTCGGTTATGTGCGAAGGCCAATCTTACGGATTGGGCCTTTCTGGCTTATTTGGACCTGGGCCTTAGTATTGGGTCAGGGTATGAATAAAAATGTTGTCTAATTTTTTTTAATTAAATCTATATATTACTTTTAATTTTGTAATTAAATTATTTTTATATCAAAAATATTAAAATTAACAGAATATTCTTTTTAAAAAATATGTGATGAATAATCTAATTAAACTCTTAATTGTGAGTATTTTCAATTTATGAATAAATATTTCGTTAACTCTAACATCTTTTACAATGACAAGACTTAATTATAAAATTAAAATTAATATAAAGACCTAATTAAAAAAATATAAACTTAATTATAAATTTAGTAAAACTATAAAAACTAATATATTAAATTTAAAACAAATATGTATATTACACATGCTAGATTTTTACTGGTAAATTTTTTTTATTCTAAAAAAAACAATCTTCACCCTTGGACACAACATTACTCTCTAGCTTATTACTCCTATCTAATTCATTCTTAAATAACATAGTATTTAAATTTAAATTTATTATATATAATATAATTAATTTAGTTTATACACATCACGTGGGTCTTAATCTTAGTTTGAATAAACCAGCCAATGAGTTTCTCGTAATTCCCCTCTCTAATTCTCCCTCATGATAAATTCTTCTTCCCTCTCAGTTACATTACATCTCCACATAGTCATCACCATTCCAATTACGTTCATTCCCTCATAATTTCATTCTAAGTACGGACTAGAATAAAAAATATAATATTAAAAATTCTAGCAATGCTTATGATTTAGTTTATGTTAATAACTACATACTATGAATTTTTAAACAAAATCCAGCCTTAGTTAGGATGAATGCAGCTTGCAAGAGGCATATAAATATCCCTAACCACATGTATATTAAATTATTAATATGTGGTCGGGCTCAATAGTAATTTTTGTGGGTCAAATCCGATGAATCATTCTAGTTGCCAAAACTAATATGACTCTTGTTACCTTAGTGGGTCAATACCTTACATAATGAGCTAAGTTCCCATGCCATTATTATTTGTGTATCTACCATTCACTTATCATTTTATTGATGACAAAACGTCTCTTAGCATTCACAAATCACAATTACCAAATTCACTGATGTTACTTTGCTTAAATTACTGGTTACTCGTTAGCTTTAGAGAACGCCATCAAAATGCACAAGATATGGGTATTTCAGTATTGTAGAGAGTAGGGAATCATAATATATTTGACTTGATGAATGACGATGACATAAACTTTTGGGGTGCTATGAGATATATAATGCACCACACGGCGTACAACATAAGTATTTGTGGTTGTGGATGGTAAAACTAAAACAAGACTAGAGGGTTAAGTAGATGTTTTTGTTGTATCTACAGTTAATTAATTAGGCTTAAGGCCGTAAGGGAAAGCAGTAGCAGTCAAGCAGTAGCAGCAAAGTAGGCTAATGGGCCGACAAGAGCGGCATTGATGTAAGTTGCAGGCTCGGAGTGGCTGTAATCACCGCGCTCATCGGGGAATCCGTCATTCTGGTTGGGACCTCCAACTATGGCTCCAAGGAGTATGTTAGGGTTTGGATTCATTGAATAGTAGAATGGTTGGAAGCCTCCATCACAACCTATTGCCTGCGGATGAGCTGATAGTGAAGGCAAGGAAGATCCTCTGTGGTGAATCCTCTTGGGATAGTATGGACCATACCCTACCATGTATGACATCTTCAATGGGTTCTCTCCTAATATGTAGTCTACCTGCCTTTTCGCAATACTCCTCAGTGTATTTGGAGTCACCAGGACTCCCCCACCGCAGTTGAATGTGTGCTTTGTTGCTGCCATATACTTGGAGTATGTTGTAAGCAAGAATGTTATCGATGTCACGTACTGCAGGTTGCTATCTGGAAGCTTGTACATGAGTCCCCCTGTGCATCAATTCCTTAATTAATTAATTATATTTTCATTTTCAAACTATATTTATTTGTTACTTTTACTTACCCTGTGTATATTGTGTGCTTGAAGACGGAGAGTTGGGCAAGATCTTGCACATGAAATTCTCTGCTTCTTGCTTATATTGTTCAAAGTTCTTATCACCGTTCACCAATGCTCTCTGCATTATAAACATAATCAGGCACCATTACCTTCTCTCTCACACACACTCTCTATATACACTTTGGCTGCGTTTGTTTCTAAGAACAGGACAGGACAAGACACTGAGAACAGGACATGACAAGGTACTGACAGAGACACAAAATTTTGTATTCTTGTATTATGTTTGGTGATAAATTAGAACAAATTATGAAAATTCAATTTATTCTCATTTTTTTCATTAAAAAATTTTGAGATAAAAAATATAACAATAAAAAATAAGTTGTGTCCCTTGTTAGTATCTCCGTGTCCTTCCTGTCAAGATAGACACAAAATATACTAATTTAGTGTTTCTGGACACATGGTGAATTAGATTACTTTACCCTGGAAAGAAGGACATGTGCACCGGCATATTTGTTGTCCCAGCTGAAGATATCTGGTTGATCATCGGCTCCAAGGGACTTGACCAAATTATAGTAGTAAACAGCATTTGTTGCTCTGAAAAGCCACGCAGCTCCCCACAATAGCTCATCCTGAACAACCAACACAACAAAATGCTTATTAATGAATTAATTAGTGAATTATTCAAATGAATAATAACTGGTGTGTGGTGTTACCTTGAAACCAGAATAGGAGCAATAAAAAGGGCAAACTGCTGATCCAAGGGAACTACTATAAGAACCCTGATGCTGGTATGCAAACTGGTAAACCTTCTGGGCATTCCTCAACAAGATGTTGGAGTATGTTGGGTCGACGGTTCGGAAGACAATGGAGGCAGCAGCAAGGGCAGCAGCAGTCTCAGCAGCCACATCAGAACCAGGGTTCTGAGGAGACACCCAATAAACAGTTCTAAGAGTGTCCATGTCCTCTGGCCTCTCCCAACACTTGTGGTCCACATTTGGGTCTCCAACACCAACATAGAGCCTCCCAGGTGTGGAAGTCGCGCACTTTAGAAGGTAGTCTGTGGCCCAACGAATTGCAGCCCTTGCTTCTTTGATTTCCGGACCCATCCTCTTCCCATATTCAAGTGTCCCCCATGATAGCATCGTTGTCGTGAATGCCATTGGAAAATTGAACTTCACATTGTCCCCTGCATCGTAGTACCCTCCACTTAAATCCACCTGCAAAACAAAATTTCATCTTCACTTTTCATCTTCAAAATAATTGATCATTGTATATTAAAAATTAAAAGAACACATTATAATAAAAACCAAGATGAGTTATGTAAAAAAACATTAAAAATATAAAAAGGAACTATTGGTAGCGTTTGTTTTGAGATACTGAGACAGAGACTGAAAGACTGAGACTCAGTATCGTGTTTGTTAGTTCAGAGACTGGTATTAAAATTTCTGTCTCTGTCTCTAAAAGTTCAGTATTTCAGTACCTCCAAAAAGTAGGAACACAGTGGACTGAAATTTTTAGAGATGGAGACTGAAACTTTAATAACATTTTATACCTAAAATACTTTCATTTCAATTAATTAATTCCAATTTTATCCTTTGTGCAAATTAAATTAGAGTTTTATTCTTGTTTCAATTTTTGTCTCCCATTTTACACCAAACAGAATACTGAGATTTATTTCAATCACTGTCTCTTAGTCTCTGTCTCTCAATCTCAGTCTTTCCGTCTCTGTCTCTCCACCAAACACTACCTTAGAGAAGTTGGTGATACAAAGGCTTTATGTTAATGATTATTGTTTTTTTGTTTTTAGAAAAAGACATTATATACTACATACGAAGAATGATTTTTTCTTTTTTTCTATATTACAAATATTTATGAGAAGAGAGTAAAAATATAATAAAAATAAATAATTAAGTATAAAATAATGTAAAGCAAAAAACGTGTTTTTCTAAAATACAATATATCCCCTGTTTTGAATATGGGAAACTACGGTAATGGGTCATAAGAATTGGCTGGTCAACAGGAAAAGTGGAAAGTGAAATAGACTCATGCATGCGAAGAGTAGAGCAGAGTAGGGTGAAGAGGCACAGAGGCACCATCGCGCAGTACAAAGCTCCAATTAGCAAAGGGGAAAGTGATGTTTCCAATTCAATGACAATGCCAAGATTCAGGAGACCGTGACTATTCAATTTTTTTTGTTTGACTTTTGTGTGCAGAAAAGAATCTTTCGGTACTGTTTAAATCGAATCGCTCGGTATTCGATAATGCTCTAAAAGAATAAAAAACTAGGAAAAATTGAAAATATGTCCAAAGCAATTGGAAAAGAAGCAAGTATTTAAGATGATTTCAGTACTGCAATGTCCTTTGTTTGTTTCTGGATGCGTGTAATCTCGATCTATTTACTAACTAATATGGTAAAAAGTCACATGAAGTTAATAGCTGAGAGCCGACGGATAAAAATTTAGTCAAATCAGTCAAATCATCTAACAACTCTCAAGTATCAACTTCACGTAAAGTCGATTTCTCTTGAGTTTCCACCAACTAATACACTTAGCATTGTTAATAGAAGAGTAAAACGAAAAAACCATTAAGCAAGATAAATGATGATGAAAAAGTTGAAGCAGGGAATGTGATGAACATACATTGGCTAAACGACCATCGAAGAGGGCAGAGTTGGACCTCCATTTGAGTTGCTGGTCTGGAGGGAGCCTTCCAGACCTCTGTCCTTGGAAGAAGAGCAATGATTTTGCCAAAGCATCCCTGTAGTTCACTGGGTTGCATTCCGCCACCACTAACAACAGCAATGTCAACACCCCAAACAAGCAACTACTTGCCATGGACATTCTTTTTTTTTTTCTTTCCAATGTTCTCTGCCTCACTTGATGGAAATGAATTACAAGCTCCTCCCCCTTTTATAATACTACCTAACTTAACAAAGCTATCCAAGAGACTTAGCCCATACAATCACGTAGCGTAATTCAAGGCTTTTTGCTAGCCCCAAAATAAATATTTATACACTTGCTTCGCCCTTCAATAGGGGTTTTGATAAACTTCAAAATGCCCCCTTTTCCGTCCATGCAAATTTCAAAATGCCCCATATACATTGGCTATGTGTTTATCTCAATTTTTATTTATTATTAATTTAATCATTTTATCAATTTTTTAACAAGTATATCATTCTTTATGCCAAAACAGTATTATGACATGTGATTTCAATTTATAATTTTCTTAAAAAAATAATATATACACACTAAAAATATAATCATCAAATTACTTATATATTTATACGTAAATATATATATTATTTAATTAATTTTTAATATATATTTTATATAAATAATTATTTTAATTACTGAGTTTTTATGTACCTAAAGTATAATTGGTTTTTTAATCAGCATTACTTTCGCATTTATTTACAGTTTTACACCAAATAAAACAACGCTTTCTAACCATCCCTTCGTATCTTTTGCTAACTTATGCATTTTCTACAGAATATTTAGCGACCATTTTGCAAATTTAATATCTTTCAATGTCTAATAACACCGTCCATTTATTAATATGTGTTCTATTTGCGTATTTAAAAATATTTGTCTCATCCATTATATCTAAATAGTATTTGATTCATTTTTAGTTTTTAATCAACGATTTTATTAGTTATTATTGCCGACTTGATAACCAAACAGTCATAGCATTAATATTAAGAAAAGTATAGGTAGACAATAAAAATATTAGATAATGTGAACAATAATTTTTTTGAACAACATGAACAATAGATTCTAAAATTGGCCTAATTTAAGTAAAACATACTACACTCCAAATTACTCACTTAAATCTTAATATTAGAATAACTATTCGTACATTTAGTGAATTAAATATCTGATATATCTATTGTTCACATTGTTTAATATTTTCATTATCTATCTATACTTTTTTTTTACTTTATTAAGCTAATTTTAGAACCCATTATTCACATTATTCACAAAAATCATTGTCTATTTAGTAAAATCCTTAATATCATTATTCATCAACCTAATATCTACTATATGAATACCTCTTAATAATCGGAGATTCATCAAATTCTCTAAATATATTTCGTATTTGATATTTTTATACTCTTATTTTTAACATTTTATATTTATATTGTTACGGCAGGATTACCATTTTATTTCATCCAATGATCGTTATAATGGCCACGTCAAAAATAAAATAAAAGGAAAATCATTATGATGTTTGATAAAATCTTTGTTTGATGTATAAAATAGTAGTAGTGACCAGTGCGCACTCCATTGGCCAATCCATTTAGGCTTATTTTATTTCATAAAGAGGGAAAAGACATGAAAATTCAAATGAATGAAGAATGGCCTAGTTAGAAAAAGACTATACAATATAGAATAATAATGTGACATGTTTAGTAGTATGATAATTGATAAGATCACACGAGATTGTAGGACCATTAATTAGCATCAAGAATTTGGAAAACACACATGACATATTCCTCTGATTATGTTCCTCTTGTGATTGGCTTGTGTTCCGCCATGGAATCACATGTATCCTCAAATGGATCAAAACCAAACCTATGTTTGGGAGCAGTTAGGACCGGACGAACTCATTCCTCAAAGACCAAAAGCGCAAAGTTGCCAATATTCGCATTGGCTTATTATCTTTTGTCAACATTCACATGAAAAGAAGGGGCGTGAATGGTGCCATTTTACTAATATCATATGCTCCTCGAATTACGCTAAGCAAACGGCGCCCCCATTGAGTTTACCATATAATCACATTTTTCCTATTTTCTTATTACTATTTAATTAATAATCTCTTGCTTTTTCAGTGTTTTTGCTTTCAAATGCTGTGCTGCTTTTCTTGCTATCTCCCAAATCCTGTCTACTTTCTACTTTCTTCCTATCCTTGAGCCAATACTTTGAATCTCCTCGTTGCGCGCTTCAAAATTGTCTATTTAGTTTAACTGTTTATGCTAACCAGCAGTTTTCATTTTAAATGCACTCTTTAAATTTATCATAAATAGAAAAGTAATATAAAAAAAATTAAATCTTTATTTGCTAATTTGTTAATTAATACGTGCTTGGTTAATACTAGCTGATACATACCCTATGCCTTGGCTAATAAGACTACGTAATCTGATAACAGCTCCCAACAAGTCAAAAACTATCTCCAAAATCGTTAACACAAAATCCGGACAAGCTTAACAAAGCTCGGAACCACAACTAACAGGTCAAACGTTAGCCTTCTGGATAACTTCGGTAAATTCGGAGAATCCCGAAACTAACTCCAACTAAGCAACCTCAAACGCCTATATAAACAGATAGGTAACTCCGGAGTAAGAGAGGTCACACAACTCACTCTGATTAATTTCTCTTATTTTCTCATAACTCACATTCTTACTTGAACGTCGGAATGCTTTTTACAGGTGCTCCCGCCGCGGTGTTCCAACCTAGCCGACGTATACCTCTTCCACCTGAGCACATACCTCTTCCACCTGAACACAGTTGCAGGCAGAAGGAGTCGTTATACCTCGGCAACATAAGGACGGAACACTAGCTATTATTATTAGAATTAGATGAGTATACATCACAAAATCAACTTGCCAAAAATTTGTTTAGATACTCTAATAATATATTAGAGTTGAGGGTAAATATACGATAGATGATCATTGATCAATTTTATAAGATTGAACATTTATAGCGATCTGCTAACAATCTTAGAATAAATTATAGAGTAAGATCATTAAAATTAAGTGAATTTGACTCCAACTTACAAAATTAGCTCATAAGTGATGAAATATTTAAATCTTTATAAAAAATGATATTGTTCTATCTCTGATAAACTTTAACAAGTATGATAAGAATAAATAAAAATAATTCTAGAAAGTGGCGCTTGCAGATACCGGATATCATGTCTGCAGTACTAAGAAATTAAAAATCAATGTTGAAAACCGTTACTGACAGTTGAATATGCGAAACCTGCATGAATCATGCATCAAGAAAGGCTTTGTTGTTTGCTTGACTCTCTGCTCTAGGCTAAGTGCGTCGCTAACAATTACCATTAGTTCTCTTTAGCCTTCAATATAATCCAAAATAATTTAGTCAACTAATGCTGCTGTATTTAATTTACTCATTCCACATGAACAAAGTTTATTATTATAGTTGGAAAGCAAATCAAGTTCACCATTTTTTAACAACTAACTTATCTAATTAAAAAAAATTAACTAACTTCTATGTTTGTTATCCAATAAAAAATATACTACTACTATCGTTAACAATTATATACGAAGCCATCTTTTTTTATCCTATTGGATAACCGTACACATACACACTAAATGTAAATCACTTTCTTGTTTATTATATCATATTTAAAAGCATTTACATAATATCTTAAACAGGGTAATACTAGGTAATTAATAATTTTTTTGAATAACATGAACAACTACCAATTAAATTAAAATACACTATATTTTTAAATTATCTATCTAAATCTTAATATTAAAACAACCATCCACACACCTAGTGAAATGAACATCCGATATATCTATTGTTCACATTGTTTAATATTTTCATTGTCTATCTATATTTTTCCAAATAGAAATCACCTAATATCTTCATAGTTTTACATTGTATTCACAATAGGGATGGCAATATGTACCCTACCCGCGGGTATCCAACCCGACCCCATCCGATCGGATAGGGTTGCCAACCCAATCCGCAACGGGTAGGGTAGGGTGCAGGTAGGGTTCTCGTGCGGGTCGGATAAAGTGCGGGTTGAACCTCAACCCTACCCGACCAACTCGCACTCTATATATGTTTATGTTATATACTTATATAAAAATATGTTTTAAATGGATGTTGAATCAAAAACCTCTCACTAAATGCAAAAGATCATTAACCACTAAAAGAAAATCATTAATTGATAATTTAATTTTTTTTTTTACATAAAAATCAGTTCTATTTTAAATTATCATCAAGTTATATAATAATATTGTATATTTTTTGTAACCCGCGGGTAGAGTCGGGTACCCGCAGGTTAAGAGCGGGTAGGGTTAGGGTTGGGATATTTTCAACCCACGGATAGGGTAGGATTAAGTTTATATAAAAATCTCAACCCGCGGATAAAATTAGGGTTAGATCCAAACGCTACCCTACTCTACCCATTACCACCCCTAATCGACAAAAAACACGTAATAGCAGATCGACGCTCAATAGAAATAAGTTTATATAACTTCATTAAAGAATATTTTCGACGATGAATTACACTACATGATACAACGGCTTGCATTGTAAGTCGTAAGCTCGTAACGAAGATAACGTGGTGAAGCATTCCAGCACCTTTGCCATAACAACAATAATATTCAAACCAACAATGTTATAGAACTAATTTTTTTTTATCCAATATCTGTTATTTTTTTAAAATTATTTTATTTATCTTAATTTCCAAATATTAGATCATAAATTATTAATTTTAAATTCTATATTATATATCTTAAAAGAAGATTAATAAACATGCAGTGACAAATTAAATAAAACATTGGTAGCAAGAGAATAATGTCAAAAACACCAAATAAAGAATAGAAGAGGTAGATCAAAGTGAAAAACCAGAATTTAGAAAGATAAGTGTACTTTTTATCGTGAGAAAGAATACTGGAAGAAAGACTGTCTAAAATTGAAGAACAAATAAAAAGATCCCCGGAATGCAAATGTCATTGAGTGTGAGAATGAAGATTCAAACTACTCGTTGATCGTATTATCAACAAAAATCCACTCATATGAGTGGCTTTTGAATCTAAGTTACATCTATCATATGTAACCCATTCGAGAATGATTTTCCGATTTTAAAGAACTAAATGGTGGAGTTATTTACATGCAAAATAACATTCCATCTAAAATAGTTGGGATATATTCAATCAGACTGAAAAATCAAAATGGATCCGCCAAAAGCCCAAAATATTAGAGGATGTTTGATACATGCCAAGTTTAAAGAAGAATCTCATTTTTCTTGGGGTCATAGAATCAAGTGGCCTAGTGGTGAAAATGAAAAATGGAATTCTTATAACAAAATTTGTAGCATTAGTAGTGATAAAAGGCATCCGAAGAAAAAACTTGTATCATTATCAAGGTAGTATAGTTGGTGGAACAGTAGCAACAACGACAACAATAACAACTTCCATGATGATAAAGATGCAAAAATAACAAAGTTGCGACATTGGCGTTTGGGACATGCACTATAGCAAATGCGCAGGTTAGCAGCGGTTAATTAGCAACTGTTTATCAAACCGCCACAAATTGGCAAGATAGTAACGGTTATGGTAGCAATTTGGACTTATGCTACAAAAGAAATCAATATAGCATCGGTTAGCTTCCCAACTGCTACAAATCAAACCAAGAAAAGAGCCAGCGGCCCTAAGTCCTCTGTCACTCACTCAACCAGAAGTCGAGAGCTTTGAAGTTCGAATTACTCCCCCTTCTCTATCCCTAGCTTCTCTTCGACCACCCACGCAGTGGCACTATCGATCATCACTCCCCAGCGTCTTCGTCAGAACCACAGAACCACCACCTTCATCTTCATCTTCGTCTTCTTCCAACTTCGCCGAACAACCACCGCAAAAACCCTTTCTCTCTTTCTTTTTCCCTGTCTCATACCTTCTCTGTCTCGCTGCCGGCTACCATCCAGCGCTGCCACGACCATCTTCTTTCCCTCCTTACAACCTCGCACTGTGGTTCTCTAGCTCGCCCTTGCCTCCCTCATTCCCAGTCACAGAATCAGAATAGAGCCACTCTAGTTCCAGCGAGTTCAGACGCAGCAGCGGCAGGTCACTGCCACTACATCCATCTCTCCTGTGTTATTGCTCTGTTCTTTGACTCAAGTTCCCAGATCATCTTTTCTTCTCTGTTTTAGTTAAATTAGGATTAGTTATATGTTGATTCTAGTATTAATTTGATTTGGTTAGGATTAGGATTTTCTTATTAGAATTAATGTTAATTTATACATAGTTAAACATGCTGTTAAGAGCTTCTTGAGTTTGAATTTTAATCTGTTTGAATTAATTGACTGTTTCTTTGCTGAGTCACTGCGAAATACTACTTATTTTTCATATTATTGGTGCTAAATTTTGAATTGATGTTGCAAAGAATAATTGTTAGTACTATTTTGTGTTGTTTATGCTTTTGCATACCAAGTATTCGACAATATGCCAAGTGTTTTGAATATGTTTTAAAGTTCTATGCAGATATGATCTATGATATGGACACTATGGATGGCAATGTTTGATCCATTTAGTTCACCGAACCTAATGAAAATCCTAGTGTTGACACCATGGAAGTTGATGCGAATGTGGATACAGATGTTAGGAAGATGGTTGTTATGCATGCTTGTTGGTTCATATCCTGATTTTGATTTAAGTAGTAGCATTACAAAGATATTGGAGGAGCGAAAGGGAATTATGAAATTGCGGCGGTTCAAAACCGTCACAATTTAAAAAAAAAACACACATAAATTTGCAGCAGTTGTGTAACTGTCACAAATTATTATTTAAAATCCGCTTACTAAAATAGTGGCAATTGTACCAGCGGTTCATTAGAATCGCCGCAAAATTAAATCTCCACATTGTAAACCAAAACATTTGTGGAACCGTTGGTATGCCATTTTGCGGCGGTTAAAAACGACCGCAAATCTCCAAAAAAAAAAACCGCAATTTTCCTGTTCCCTTGTAGAGATGCTGGTGAAGAAGTCTTGCAAACTCTATCTAAATCAGGATTGCTTAAAAACATTAAACTCTGTAAATTGGAGTTTTATGAGCATTGTGTGATGGAAAAGCAAAAAGAAAAAATAAGATTTGGCGTTGCTATTCATGATACTCAAGGTATTTTGGATTACGTGAACTCTGATGTGTATGGTCCTTCAAAGACTCCATCTCTTGATGGTCGACATTACTTTGTCACTTTCATTGATGATTTCTCTAGACGAGTATGGGTGTATATCATAAAGACTAAAGATGAAGTGCTTAGAATTTTTCTAAAATGGAAGGCCAAAGTAAAAAACCTAACAAGAAGGAAGATAAAAATTCTCCGATAAAAAAAAAATGGAAAATACAAGAGTGATCCATTTCTGGAGATTTATCATAAGTATGGAATTACACGCCATTTTACAATCAGAAATACATCACAGCAAGAATGGGGTGGCAGAACGCATGAACAAGATTTTGGTGGAGAAAGTTCGGAGAATGTTGTCTAACGCTGGATTAGGCAACTAATTTTAGACGGAATCTATGAGATATTCATAACATCTTATTAATCGCTTGCTATCATCTGCAATCATTGATAAAATATCATTGGAGGTATGGTCTGAAAAACCTACAACGGACTTTGATTCTTTGCGAGTATTTGGTTCGACTACATATTACTATGTAATTGAGTTGGAGAAAGCGAGTTGGAGATACGATACTGTCTCCATCCTCCTATTCAAAGTTTTCAATGTCTCAAGTTTGTCTTTCCCACCATGATGAGAATGTACTTGTAAGGATTTCGATGCTTAAATTAACATCGGTCACGAGAGGCATTAAGTTAGAGATCATATTTGAGTGTACGTATTTAAAATAATATTTTACTTGAAATACTTTTTCATGAAGTATATTTTACGAAATGTTCTCCTTTCATATCATACTCGTTTTTTCTATAGATCTATTTATCATTAATATTATAAATTTTTTTTAAGAGTAGAAACAATAGTTATAATATTGTCACTAAATTTATAAAGTTGAGTGATAAAAAATTAAGTGGATTGATGAAGAATTATTATTGTGGTTTATACTTCTGAGGTATAACATCTTAAAATATAAAGTAATCCTTAATTTTTAAATTCTTTTTTTTAGGATTTTAAATACTTTTAAATTTAGTTCTTAGACAAATAATTTAGAACGTGTTTAAATTTAAAATTTAAACTTTAGAATTTAAATCTTAAAATTTAAGATTTAAGTTATTTTTTTATTTTTTTAAAAATATATTAGCATTTGGTATTAAAATAATATAAAATATTGACAAACTCATCCGTTAAAATAACAAAATACTCATATTAATTCTACTATTGTATAATACAAAGTTAATAAAAATAAGAATTTATGGCCAACTTATATCTAGTGTGGGATGTTGCTGGAGTATTAACGAGTGGAGTAAAAATAGATTTCAATCAAATCAAAGTTCATGTCTTTAAGGTAGCGTTTGTTTTTGGAGACAGTACATAAAGACATGGACATTAAATATTTAAAACGTATTTGGTAGCAGAGACATAGACAGTGGACATATTATCTCTGGAACAGTTTTTTTTAATTTTTGTGTCCACTCTTTTATGAGGGACAATGATGAACACAGGAATTAACAAAGTAGACACAAATTTTTTAATGAAAATTCTTTTCCATTTTATCTCTACAAATTATTATTATTTCATTGTTGCCCTTTTTTAAATCATATCATAATCCCTAATTTTATGTGTTGTGCAGCAGCCTTCTCCTCCCAGGTAATCTTCCCCATGCTCTCTGTTTCGTCTCTCCTTCTTCCTTCTCTCTTTTGGATTCTTTTTTCGTCTCACTTTCCAAGTCTAGCTCTCTATCTCTTCTCTTTCTCTTCTTGCTCTCTGTCCCTTTCTTCTTCTTCTTATTTCTCTTCTTTTTTTGGTGTTCTGTGGTTTAGTACTTCATCTTATTCTTCTTTTTTTCTTTGTTTCTTTTTCTTCTTCTTTACTGTGTACTTCTCCTCTTTATTTTTTTGCTCAACTAATTTAACTACAACATTTCAGAAGCAAATTATTTATTAGAGCTTGTAACAACTTTTGGAATTCACGTGTTCTTCTCTTTCTTAGTCACGCAGGTATATAACTCAGCCTTTCCTCTTTGCTTCTTATTTTCGTTTGCATTTTTTTACTTTAAATTATTGGGTTCTACTGGCTTCTTTTATTTTTATTTGTTTATATTGTTTGTAATTTGAAAATGTAAAAATTGAATATGGACATGAGAAATTGTCTTTCTGGTGTCAAAATTTTTAATTTATACAATCCTGCTGTGCATGAATGATTGAACATATTTTGTTCAGAATGGAATAAAGAATGGAAAAAAATATATTGAAGTCTTCTTATTTGTTTGAATGCAAAAATAAAATAATTAGTTGGTTATGTTGTTATTTTTATTCTTATTGATTATTTTTAGTATTTATGTTATTTTATAATAAATTATGATTTATATTTTTTATCTGTTGTTAGGGAAGAATGGAACGATTGGACCAATCTGAATAATTTAGGCAATTTTTTATTTATTTTATGATTCAGATTGAACTTGAGACAACCACAATATTAGTTTTGATGTTAGCATTTTTTTATTTGAAAAATAGGAGAAGGAGACATTTGTTGATCATGAATAGAGAAATTAATACTAATCCCTTAAGAAGAAATGTGTTAAGCCGCATCATAGGAGGAGGCGATAGGAATTGTATTTGGAAATTAAGGATGAGCGTAGATGCATTAGGAAGATTATGTGAGTTACTTAAAGTTCAGGGTGGATTAAGCGATGAATGTCATGTAAATATACCTGAGCAAGTGATTATATTTTTAATAATTTTAGCTCATCATAAAAAGAATCGCACACTCCAAGTTAGATTTTATAGGTCAGGAGAAACAATAAGTAAGTATTTTAATAAAATTTTGTCATCGGTATTACGTGTCCAAAGCCTGTTGTTTGCAAAGCCTGTTCCTGTTCCAGAAGACTGCATAGATCCCCGATGAAAATGGTTCAAGGTACGTCTAATGAAGAAATGCGGTTGTGGTTTTGTATTATATATGGTTTGGTATAGAGATAGTTTTGAACCTTCAATTTATTTGCTTTAGAATTGTCTAGGAGCATTAGATGGAACATATATAGATGTGACTGTCCCTGAAGAAGATAAATCAAGATACAGAACAAGAAAAGGTAAAATATCAACCAGTGTCCTAGGCGTATGCAATCTGAGATATGAATTTTGTGTACGTACTTAGTGGATGGGAAGAATCCGCATCGGATTCAAGAGTCCTTAGAAATACAATTTCACGTCGTAATAACCTCAAGATACCAATTGGTATGTAATAGTTAAATTTTAGGTAACAAAAACACTTCAAAATTTTTAATTCATACAATTTTCGTAATCCTCATAACCTGTCTCTTTTAATTTATAGGGAATTATTATTTAGTGGATGCTGGTTATACTAATTGCAAGGGGTTTCTAGCACCATATAGGCATACTTGATACCACGTACAAGAATGGGCCTATGGTAGAAATGCGCCTAGAAACTTTCGAGAATATTTTAACAAGAAGCACTCTTCAGCTAGGAACATTATTGAGCGTTGTTTTGGTTTATTGAAGAAGAGATGGGCAATTTTGAGGAGTCCTTGTTTCTACCAAATCAAGACACAAAATAGAATAATTATTGCTTGTTGTTTATTACAAAATTTTATTCGGCTTAATATGGACTCTGATCCTAAGGAGGACATGTCACTTGAGAATGAGCAAGCACTTATTGGAGAGGAGCATGGTGATAACCAAGATGGCGACGATGAAATTATTGACAGTGTAGAGGGCAGCAATGAATGGACTGTTTGGCAAGACAACTTAGCACATGAAATGTATAATGAGTGGATGCATAGCCGAATTAATTGGTTGGTTTATTTCTTGTATGTGTATTTTATTTGAATTATTATGATAGTTTGTTGTGTTGGATTTTGTATTGTATTGATACATTATAAAAATAATCTCATGATATGCTTATGATATGCTTTTGTGTTGTATTGATACATTATATGTGTATTTTATTTGAATTATTATATGTATTTTATTTAAATATATTGTATTGATACATTATAAAGATAATGTCATGATATGCTTAGGATGTTCAATTGAATTTTGATTGAGTTAATATAGATTGTAGGGACAAATGGACAGACATGTTTGGACTGATGAAGAGACAGAGGTATTTGTTGGTTTTATGGAGGAGCTTGTCATTGAAGGAAGAATAGCTGATGCAGGTCAATTTAGGCCCGGATCTTTTGAGAAACTTACTGCAAAAATGAATGAGAGGTTTCCAGGTGGTGGTTTTCAAATAACTCATTGCAAAAACAAAGTTAAGAGGTTGAAAGAGAAATATCAATTTGCTGCTGACATGGCAGCCTGTAGCGGTTTTGGATGGGATGATGTGAAGCAATGTGTGGTTGTGGACAACAAAGAGATCTTAACTGCTTATATGAAGGTTGGTTTACAAGTTTGATTTTGTTGAATTAATTTTATTCTACTTGATAGTCTGTCCTTCTTTGTTGATCTTTTATTTTTTATTTTTTCTAGAAACAAGGAGTAAGGTTGTATACTCCAGGAAAGCCTTTTCCCCTTTATACGCTCTTAGAAAAAATATTTTGTAAGGAAAGAACAAATGGGGATGCTGCTGTATGCGGCAATGACGCTGAAGAAGAAGTGCAAATGAATGGGTATGAAGAAATAGACGAAGAAGATACAGATATCTTTAACTCAAACCATGATTGCAGTGAATCTCTACTCCAACAATCAAATTTTGTGGCTTCATCTTCTGGGAAGAAACAAGGAAAGAAGCCTTCCTCATTTAAAGCGGCAAAGGATACGAAGATTATGAAGGAGTTAACTGACACGTTGAAATATGTGTTCGATCAACAGGGAAAGCGTTTGGACGCTTTTGCCCAAGCTATGGTAAACACTCGTGAGGAAAAAAAGGCTGGTGATGTACTTAGCGAACTTGGATTCACTGATGATGAAGTTATTTCTATTGCACTCAAGTTCTCCACAAATCCTCAACTAGAAAAAAATGTTTTGGTCATTGGGAAATAGTCAGAAAGCCGGAATTATTAGAGCTATATTGCATACTTAGAATTAGAGTTAATCTTTTTTAGAGTTATCATTTCATTTTGTGCAGATTTAGGTTCAAACATGCATAATTTTGAATGCAAGATTTTGTTGATGTTAGTGCATAATTAGTTTTAAGTATTGGTTTTAGTTATGTTACTGCAAAAACTTGTTCAAAATGGGTGCTTAATTAATTTTAGTTTTTTCTTCAATTTTCAAATGTTTCTTTTGTTTATGTTCAATTAGAATTTTTAGTCAACTGTGCAGAATATAACTTAATTTATGTTAAGCATGTGCAAAAGTACTCACTAGAAATGATGAAATGACAATAATAAAGTCACATGAGGAGAGTAGCACACAGAAATATCTAGCTCTCTCATGTACCAATAAATAAAATATAAATTGATACTGTCTTGATCGAATATTAAACAACAGAAAAGAAATTAAAAAAGCAAAAGGGTTTGATATTGGAGTAGTTGTCATCATCAAACTTGATCTGCAACCCTTCCATTTGAAGTAGCAGAGAGTTGAACCGCATCTTCTGGTTTTGTGCCAAAGGCACTCTCATCATTGTTCTTGTCTCCCTTGTAGGAGCAGTAGCAAGCATATAATATCAGCTGAACAAGTCCAGACACTGCTCCAATACTGTTGCTTATCTACGCACTCGAGTTGTTTCACAGGCGTACCCTCCATAGATGGTTTTCATGTCCATTACATTTCGGATGCTCGACCAGTTAATGCCCAATCCATTGAGATAGGACCTGTTAACAACAGCATACCAGTGGTTCATGTCAGCAACCAATTTCTCTTTGGTCAGTATATAATTCAAGCCTCTTCGGCCATTGCTCGGGCCACTCTGCCCCATGTTGTTCAATTCCAATTGGAATGCTGTGCAAACAACTCTTCATTCGAACGTACCTATTTAGATAATATGGTAAGTCATATGATGTAGAAAGCCAAGTTGGATAAATCATGAAGCAGTTTTGGCAAAATAATGTAACAGAAGCATACCATGCTACATTAGAATTTTCACTCTCTTTGCAAAGTGGTGGAATTTTCTTCCTCCTCAATTCATATATCTCATTTCCTTCAGGGATATATTTTAACTCCAACTTCACCAATGTCGTCACTTTTATGTGGCAGAACATTCCAACAAATAGATGCTGTCAATGAAGTCATGGCTGGAAAAGAAAAAGATGCATCAATGTTACTTGTATAGCAATGCAAGAATGTACTACAGAAAAAGAGAAGATGGGGTGTGAAGAAAATAATGAATTGCAACAAACAGTTTGATTTAAAGTGAGACTGACCAACCTTTTTCTTCTTCAATGCTGTCATGTTTAGTCAACATAATAAAGTATCCACTGGGTCTTAGAATCCGATTCATCTCGAACAGAAGCTTACCCCCTAAAACAGGGAGAAAATTGAGTTATTGTTGTAATATGATAAGTAGAATTTGGAGAATAGAAAGTTGTTCAATGGGACTAATGTGCTGCATTTAAATCTCTTCCATCAACACTTGGATGAAAACTAACTAGAAAGGGTAAACAAGTTTACTTACCAAAATTTGGTTGATTAGAAGATCTGCAAAATTACAAAGATGAAAATACTGATTACAACTTTGAGTGAACATAAAAATGTAACAGTAAACTTAAATATCAGCATCCATTCAAACTAAATGCTAAGATTCAATATATTTATAAATCATGACGGTACCTCTTCAGGTTTAATATTCAATTATTGTAATAGATTCAGCTGTTTTTTATGTCTTTGTCTGTTAAAGAATTCGAAACTTACGATGGCTTGATGAACAGCCTGTTCATGACACCAGGATGGACATCTCCTTGGGTGGTAACCTCACTCAAACTTCCAAGTCGCACCTCAAATTTATCATCAAGAAGTATGCTGCTAGCTTGAACATCTCTTCACAAAATCAAAAGTAAATTTCAGTAATTTGCAAGGCACCATGATGTAACAAAAAATTGAAAATGCAGCATAAAATGACACTTTGACAGCATATCATAAACTCAATCACATTTTGCCAATAGATTCATTTCCTTCATGATGAAATAACAATAAAGAGTCTAGATTATATTTGGTGTTAACTACCTGTGAGCGAGGGGATGGCTGCAATCATGTAGATAAGCAAGGCCTTTGGCAGCTCCCGTAGCGATTTTCAATCTCGTGATCCAATCAAGGGACTTCGATTTACCATCTGCATCGGTGACTCTCTGCAAAGAACTTGCCAAATCTCCATTTGGCATATACTTGTAAACTATACATTTCTCATTGTCATTCTCCAAGCAATGTCCCAAGATTGGGATCAATCTTGCATGTGAAACCTTGCTTAATAATTCCAACTCCACAACATATGATTCTCTCTTGAATGTGGCATCAGTAGAACTAGTATTTGAACCGAAAAATTTCGGTAGAGGACCGGTAAGGTTGTTGTTGGACACATCAACGAAACGCAAGCTCGGTAATGACCACAAAGTATCAGGAAGATCACCATCAATAAAGTTACCACTTAAATTGAGAACTCGAAGTTTCGAAAGGCGAGAAAACAAGACACTAGGCACATTACCAGTTAGTGCATTGTTGGAAAGGTCCAAAGTTTCAAGCCCTGAAAGGTTACTAAGTTGATTCGGAACATTCCCAGATAAGTAATTGGAAGAAAGATTAAGACTTGTGAGGTTACCAAGTGAAAACAATGAATCAATAATAGACCCAGAAAGTTCATTTTCTGAGAGATCAAGCACAATTAAATTAGACAATATTCCCAAACCTGAAGGCATTCTACCAGTTAAGCTATTCCCAGAAAGTAACACAGACTTCAACAAAATCAAACCACCAATTGACTCAGGAATAGAGCCAGTTATTGAGCAAGAACTTAAATCAAGCACCTGGAGTGCACCAAGGTAGTTGTTATTGCTTTTGTCACCAAACCACTCAGGAATAGAACCATTAAGCACAAAACCTGAAGCATTGAAGGAAGCTAAACGGGTAAAATTGGCAAGTGCATCAACAGAGAAACTTGGGTGAAGACTAGCTTTATGTGTTCTTCTGAAACCGGAAATGTTGATTCCGATAACTGAACCCTTTTGGCAATGAATTCCGGTCCAGTTCCGGCATGGTTTGGTTTTTCTTGGCCAGTTTTTTGCTCTTATACCCAATGAAGATCGAAGTTGAAGCAACGAAAACCATTCGGTTCTTGAACTCAAGAGAGGGTTAGGGAGGGCAAGGATTAGAGATACAGGGAAGGAGGGGAGGGATGTCTATTTTAGTCATTTTACCTAATAATTTAGTCTTGTTCATGTGTATCCAAACATAATACTAGACATTACATTAGTGTCTTGTCCATCATATTCAAACACAATACACAAACAATAATTTTTAATGTTCTGTTCTATTCTGTCTTTGTCTCAATGTCATGTTATATTCTGTTTCTAAAAACAAACACAGACTAAGAGTTGGATTGGAGATATATATATATTTTTTTTTTCAATTAAAGGTAAAAGATATTAATATATTATTCATAAAGACTCATTATATAGTATATTTCTTTTTGAAGAGTATTATTTATCATCTTACTCGAGAATCTCCTCCCTAATAATAGATGGTGTAAACATTAATGCAACCATATAATCATCATATTATATAAGGCTTCCTTCATTAACTTTTATAGAAGAAATGTTTGATACTCTTCAATATTTAAGAAAACATCTATCAACGTATTTTTTTATTAGTATATTTTAAAAATAATAAAGTGATAATTAGATTTTTAAAAATGTTAATTTTAAATTAAATAGTCTATGAATAAAAAAAATATAAATTAGATATTTTATGATAATAAATAATAGACATGTATATCCTTCCATAAATAGATACTACGAAATAAAACATAGTTGCACATGTAAAGTGATGTGTATCCTGCTGTTGTCACATGAGTATGAAAACTATATAATTTTAGACAGTAAAATATCTATTATCTTTTGAGTTTTTATAAAACCTTTATCAATTGCACTCTATTTATACGAATCCTATCAAAATAAGTGAAGTTTTGCTCTAAAATCTGTCATATACGTGATAATATTTTATAAATAGACACGTCACAGTCATTAATGGTATATATAAGCATTACCATTAAATTTTACGTGATAAATTGATAGAAGGACATAACGTATTTACTGTTTACTATTGTGGATGACTAAACTGATAATTTTTTTCGGTGACTAATTAATCTGAAATCAAAATTTTCAAAGACTTAATTGTCATTTTACTCTTTTAAAAATATCATAAAAAATATTTTACTAAAAAATTTTAAAACGTTTTTTTACATTTTTAAATCAATAAATTAAATATGTCAAAACTTAAAGAAAATTGTCATTATTCTATTAAAATGTTTTTCTAAAAATAATTAGTGCATTATAAGGGATTAATACTCAAAATTACATGA
Organism: Arachis hypogaea; assembly: GCF_003086295.3. Classification (NCBI taxonomy): domain Eukaryota; kingdom Viridiplantae; phylum Streptophyta; class Magnoliopsida; order Fabales; family Fabaceae; genus Arachis; species Arachis hypogaea. The sequence continues at coordinate 220,772 of NC_092054.1, read as the reverse complement.
ATTTAAATCCTCTAAAGTTTGAATTTTACTTTAAAAAATAAAGTGTGATTTTTTATTATTTATTTTATAAGTGAGACAAAAAACAAATATAAAAAAAACTATTTAAAGATAAAAGATCATACTTTACTCTCTATATTAAAATTTAAATTTGAGGGGATTCAAATCCAAATTTGATATGTGAATCAATTTATAAGCGTGTTGCTGGCGGAAGTCGTATTAATTTAATGAATGAATTAAATCCGCATAGCCTCCTACTTTGGCAGTGTGGAAATATTGGTACTTAGGGTTAGGGCTGTGTGATGGATGAGCGCGGTTATTATTGAATTTTGCATTTGAGTTGCACTTGGGAATTGGGATTGCAAATTTGGGATTCTTTTCTTGCTTCTTCGCATTTCATTTCTATCTTCTTCTTCCCTTCCCATACACCCTTTCTATGGATCCTCAAGCTGAAGCTGAAGCTATGGAGTGGGAGTTGCTTCACCACAGCGCTGATGTTGACGATGATAACGATCTGGACTTGGGCCCGCAGCTGGAGGATTCGGCCCTGATCAGGCCCAATCACTTCTCCATCCACCCTCCTACTCCCGTTGCGGTCAGCTGCAATTCATCGTCTTCCTCCACCGATCCCAACGAAGTGGATCGCAACTTCGACGACACCTACCTCGCCGATCAGCTCTATCCCCAATTCTTACTCTCCAACCACTCTCCCTCTTCTGCTTCCTCTTCCACTCTCCAACCGCTCCCCGATAATAACGACTCGGACTCCGATTCTGATGCGAAGACCGAGGCTCACGTGAATAAGGAGGAGGATGAGGAGGAGCAACAAGGGAAGGAGATAGCCAAAGAGGAAGAGGAGGAGACGAGAGTTGCGTGGTGGAAGGTTCCTTTGGAGGTGTTCAAGTATTGGGTAGTGAGGGTCAGCCCTATCCCCGCCTGGTCTCTCTCTGTGGCTGCAGCTGCTGCCTTCTTCGGACTCGTAATCCTCGGAAGGAGGCTCTACAAGATGAAGCGCAAGACCCAATCCTTGAAGCTCAACGTCGCTCTTGACGATAAGGTCATCACTTTCTTATACCTTCCTAATACTCAAATTTCAATTCCAAATGCTTTCTCGCATCTTCATTCTATTATGTTTCTTCTATCTATCCAATACAAAATAAAACAGCAATAAATGTGTAAGTTAGCACTGCCCTGCCCCCCACGTACATAGTAGCATTGGCTAAAACGTTAATGTTGAGTTTGCACAGTCCGTTTTTTTATCTTTTATGTATTTAGTTAAAGGAGCGGGATGCTAACATCTTGCATTTCAACTTTGTTTTGTTTTCAATCTGGTGTCTCAGCCTTTTTGACATTTTTCTTTTGCTTTTATTCATTCATGTTCTAATTAGATGGTAGCTATTGTACATAAAATTGTTAATGAACAGCACAGCCTACCATATTTGATTGCCCCTACTCGCTTATATTCGTTCTGCTCTGCATATAGATGATCCAATCATTTTACTGCTCCTTTTAGCATGCGGACCAGGTTTAGTGTAGACCTATCCATGCTTGTTTCACTGCATTGCATAATCATTTAAAAAAAATGCTGGGCGGCGATTAAAGAAGGAAAACATTCATAGTGCATGGCTTCAGACAATGGTTCTGTATTGTGTTTGTTCAAATTTAAGATCCTTGATTTGTGGAATAAAACATACTTAAGTATTTAGTTGGCAATTTAAATTGATATTTGTATTTATAATGTCCCATCCAATATTCCTAATAGGTGGTATTGTCATTATTGTGAAATGTAAGCTGTGTGTTTACTGTGGTTTTGATTTCTTCAAGTATTATAAAATCAGTTGTGGCACATGAGAAAATAGATTCAGAAACTGATGTGCATTTTCCCCTAGTCTACCAGACTTATTTGTTTGGAATTCACCTTCAATAATAAGGAAGAGATCCTAGTGTAATTTCATGAAAAACATTATTATCTGCCTGTCTAGTGATTCTAAACCACTACTATCATGTTTGTGAGCATCTTTTTGGGGTTTCTTCTGTTGTTGAGGATTGGAACTGGTTGAGCAATTATGTGAAGGAGCATATATCAGCGTGGTTTTGTTTTGTTAATTGCTTATCTGTTGTATTGTTTGGCAAATATGATGACACTGGCAATGTTGACAACATTTGCAGAAGGCATCTCAGCTGATGGGTCGTGTTGCACGTCTTAACGAAGCGTTCTCAGTTGTGAGACGTGTTCCCATAGTACGACCATCACTGCCGGCGCCTAGTGTCACTCTGAGTATCAGATGAAGAATTTGACAATACTTAATTGCAAGTAGTGTGAAATACAATAATGGTTGTAATATTATAAAAATCCTTTTGTTACAAAGCATGTATCTATTCTATTATGTGTGTGGGTGTTTGAACTTACGAAGCTTTTCAGTGGCTTCTTGTATATGACATCATACTCAAATATTAATTTTCATGTCCTGTCCTGCCTATATATTTCTGCTGCTGCATTTCTGTCTTTCTCTCTCTCTCTCTCTCTCTCCCCCCCCTCCCCCCCCACAACTTGCAGCGAAAATAATAGGATAAAGTGTAGGAGGATCTGGGGTTTGGATAGTTTCATTTTCATTTATTATAACTCGGGCAAACCAAACTTAGTTTTTAAACTGAACACCGAAATAATATATATAGATCAGATTTTACCTTGGTGTACTTATATTATATGAGATTTTATATGTTATATATTATTGGAAGTTTTCAAGTATATCGGTATGCTGGTGTTTTAGTAATATTTAACCGTCTTAATTATATATATTATATATATATATAATTAAAATGGGAATTTGTGGGGTCAGTTGGCGCTGTAGGTGGTCTAGTTTTGATGTGGGATGAAACAGTATTTAAGATGAACAATTGCTATAAAGGAGATCATTGGCTGTGTGTGGAGGGTGTGTTACTACAGAATAATTTCTCTTGTGCTTTTTGCCTAGTTTATGGCTCATATGATAGGGCGGAAAAACTTGTTATGTGGGAGGAGCTGAGCTTCTTATTTGGGTTATGCCAAGTCCCACTTTGCTACTTGGGGGATTTTAATGAGATAGTTCATATGGAAGAGAGAAGGGGGGCTACTTCTTTGACGGTGTCTGCAGCTGAGTTTAAATCTTGGATCCAGGATATGGAGCTAGTAGACTTAGCAATATCTGATTGCTTGTTCACCTGGTTTAGAAGGCAATCGTGCAGTCAAATTGAAAGGGTTTTGGTTAGCTTGGAATGGCTAGAAGTGTTTCCTGAAACAAGGCTGTGAGGTGGACCTAGAGGGCTATCTGACCATTGTCCATTGATTATGGAGGTCTCACGGATTAGAGGGGGGCCTAGACCTTTTCGGAGTTTGGACTCTTGGTTTACACATGGTGGGTTCTTGAGGATGGTAAAGGAGGAATGAAGGAGTTTAGGGGAGGTACAGTTTATGGACAAGCTAAAGGCTTTGGCAATGCCATTGAGCAGATGGCATAAAGAGCACTTTGGGGCATGGACACTAGGATCACACATCTTGAGGATGAAATAAGAAAAGTGGATGACATGGTTGGTACTGGAGTGGCTGATGGGACTACTGAAGCAAGGAGAAAGGCGCTTGTGAGTTTCTGTAGAACGTGGTATATAAGAAAGGAGCTACATTGGAAGTAGATGTCAAGATCTCGGCATGTGAAGGAAATGGATAAAAATACCCGCTACTTTCACAATTTAGCCTCAGCACGAAGAAGGTCCAATCGGATTGATGCCTTACTAGTAAATGGGAGGTTAGTTAGAAATCAAGCAAGGATAAAGATTGCTATCCGAGACTTCTATAAGGAACTATACCACCAGGAGACTTCGCCAGTTATTGGGTTCAGGGACGGGCTGGTAAAGCAAATTCTTCCGGAAGAGGCAATAGAGCTAGAGCTAATGCCAACTACTGAAGAAATAAATGAGGCAGTTTGGGATTGTGAGTCAACAAAGGCACCAAGCAGTGATGGATATAATATGAATTTTATAAAGAAGTGTTGGGAAGATTTAGGTGGAGATTTCACTGGAGCGGTGAAAGGGTTCTTCCATTTAGCAAAGCTTCCTAGCGAGTCAAACGTCACTTGGGTAGCGCTGACGCCGAAGTTTACTGGAGCCAGAGAAATAAAGGATCTTCGGCCGATTAGTATGGTGGGTTGTGTCTATAAGGTCATTTCTAAGGTGTTGGTTAGGAGGATGCGGTGGGTAATGCCGGGTCTGGTAGGAGAGACTCAGAGTGCTTTCGTGTAGGGTAGGAAAATACACGATGGGGCGTTGATCGCCTGTGAAACCGTGCATTGGCTGAAGGCACGGAAAAAGAGCTCCGCGATAATAAAGCTGGATTTTCAAAAGGCTTATGATAGAGTCAAGTGGGGTTTTGTGGATATTGTTTTACAGAAGATGGGTTTTGGTCAGAGATGGAGAGGCTGGATTAAGGAGTGTGTCTGTTCTGCTTCTATGTCGGTACTTGTCAATGAATCACCTTCGAAGCCGTTCAAAATGGAAAGGGGCCTGCGACAAGGAGACCCGCTATCTCCGTTCCTGTTTGTTCTAATTGTTGATGTGTTACACAGGATGATTGGAGAGGCGGTCAGGAACGGTCGTATCTCTCCGCTACTGGTTGGGAAGGATAACATTGAGCTGTCTCATTTGCAGTTTGCAGATGATACTATTCTCTTTTGCCCACCTGATGAGGAGACCATTAGAAATTATCAGCGACTGTTCCGGTGCTTTGAACTGATGTCTGGTTTGAGCATCAATTTTCAGAAGTCCAACATCATTCCGGTCAATTGTGATAGGCTGTGGACCCGTAGAATGTGTCTGTTATTGGGTTGTACAGAGGCATCATTACCAATTAGATATCTGGGCATTCCACTGGGAGCAAATCCGAGACTAGTTAGGACATGGAAACCTGTGATTGATAAGGTGGAAGAAAAGCTGAGCTTGTGGAAAGCGAAGACCCTCAACAAATCGGGCAAGCTGATACTCATTAAGTCGGTCCTAAGTAGCCTGCCTATTTACTACCTCAGCTTGTACAGGATGCCGAAGACGGTGGCAGAGAAGTTGATTACATTACAACGCCAATTCTTGTGGAGTACGGAGGAGGGGAGGCAAGGATTACCACTTGTGAAGTGGGAAGTAGTAATGACTCCAAAGAAGGCAGGTGGATTGGGAGTTGGTGATGCAGTTATTAGGAATACAGCGTTGTTTAAGTGGTGGTGGAGGTTCGCAAAGGAAGACTGTCCCTTATGGAAGAAAGTGGTTTGCTCTTGTACCCACATGGATCCTGCTGTGATGCTGCGCGACCAGCCTGTCCCCAAAAGAGGGGGGCCTTGGAAGGATATCTGTCAGCTACCTATCCGCGAACCGCGGTTGAGAGAAAAGATGATCAGCGGGTTGTTGATGGACCTCGGGAACGGCAGAACCATCCGATTTTGGGAGGATAGCTGGCTACCTAATGGGGTATTGAAAGATTTGTTTCCTAGACTCTACTCGGTTTCAACCCTTAACGGTTCAGTGGTAGGGGATTGTGGATTTTGGGATGTGTTAGACTGAATTTGGAGTTTCCAGTGGAGAAGGGAGTTGTTTCAATGAGAGTTGGATTTAGTTAACCAACTTCATGAGACTTTACACACAGTCAAGCCCACAGCTGCGAGAGAGGATAGCGTGGTGTGGAAATTTGATAGAACAGGTGTTTATTCAACTAAGTCCTTTGCCCAGGCGCTGCATGCGGAAGTTCTACCGGAGGAAGTCACAAGCTATAGTTTCACGAGTGCTGTTTGGAAAGGGTTCGTCCCCCCGAGGATTGAGCTTTTGTCCTGGTTTGTGTTGATCGGAAGGGTGAATACTAAGGACCGACTGGGTAGACTACATGTCATTGATCAGAATGACACTTTGTGTGTGCTATGTTGTAAGTCTGAGGAAACTGCCTTTCATCTGTTTCTTGGTTGTGAGATTACATGGCAGGTGTGGTGTGCTTGGCTACTTGCCTTTGGAAGGAGTTGGTGTTTGCCAGGTACTCTAAAGGACCACTTTGAAAGCTGGACGACCTCAGTAGCAAGGAAGGTGGATAGAAAGCAGTGGTTCATTGGGTTCTTTGCTGTTGTTCCGAAATCAAGCCTCAGGTGTGCCGGCAATTATAAACAAGTCGTTTGAGTTTGCTGAGGAATGGATTGGTGGGGAGTCCTTTGGTTGTTGATGGCCTTGCTGAAATTGACTAGGGGTTGTTTGGTATCTAATTTACTCTTTGTCTTTGTATCACCTTTTTACTGCTCCACCCGGTTGTGTTGAGCTCCCTTTAATTCAAAAAAAAATAATTAAAATTAACGGTTAAAAATTATTAAAATATTGATGTAATAGTACACTTAAAAGTTTTTCTATATTATGTAGTCCAAATCCAGATTATAGTTGCTTTATTCGTCCATTTTATCACCGTGATTGATTTTAACTATTTGAGACTCGTATATGTAGTAAGTCATTTGATCTACGCCAATACTGCGTGGACAATGTGAGGTGTTAAGTAACACAAGATGATCACCAATAGGAGATGTAAGTGACGCGAGATTCTTTATTAGAAAGGTCTGGGCTTGGGTATTGGTTTGGGTCTGTTTATCTGACCCGGTCCGTCCAAAAAAAAGAACTAATATGAAAGATTTTTATTCTTTAAATTTTAAATTTTTATTTTAATTTAAAAAAAAAGTGTAATTTTTTATTTTTGAACGATAATTTTTTTATATTTTTTTTGTTCTATTTATGAAATAAATAATAAAAAATTATATTTTATTTTTTAAAATAAAATTTAAAATTTAGAAAATTTAAATCTTGATATAAATATATTTGTATTGGTAACATGTGGCAAATCTTACGTGTTGAATTTGCCATGTCCCATGTAATGTCTAGTTCTAGGTCTATCAATCCTCTAGATTTGACACATGTTCTATACTAAATGTGCCGTATGACCGACCAGTTATGTGTCACTTAACAACACACATCAAGGATAAAATAAAATGACCCAAAATCATTCCGGTGGTGGTCAAGTCAACGAATAGAAACCTTGCTAGTTAGGTATCTCACACTGAGTATAGGTGGAAATGGGTCGAGCAATGTCGAGTCTTAATTTTAAGGAGTCTGGTTTATGTTATACATAAATGGTCTAAATTTAAGTTTATTATTTTTTATAAGTTTTTTTTATGTTCGAATTTGATCTATTTAAAATCTGATAAATCCATAAATCTATTTAAAAAACTTGTTTCATGAATTATAATTTAAATTTTCTAAATTAACATTGAATATATTTTAAAATTTATAATTTATAATTTGTAAAACATAATTTATTTATATATCAATAATTAATTAAATATTATAATACAATTATATTTATAATTCATATTTTTTTTGAATAAAAAAATTACAATGTTAACTAAGTTAATTCTAATATTTTTTTCACGATAAAACTTAGTTATAAAATCTGATTCAGTATAGGAATTAAACTAAAAAAAGATATAATAAAAACTTAATTGAAAATTTGATAAAATTAGAGAGACTAGCATAATAATTATTCCTTTTTATAGAAAATACTTGTGATTTCCTTTTTCTTTTCTAAAATAACTTGGCTAATTAAACAACTTTAGTTATCAATTTAATTTTTTTAGTCTAAAATATTGTGTGTGTGTGCGTGTACGTGTAATAAAATAATAAAAGTAAATAAAGATAAGTTAATGATACAATATCTAGTATTAAATATTAAGGATTGTTTGTGGTGTGGTTTGGATCGGTTTTGAGTCAAAAACTCATTCAATTTAAATACTAATTTTACTTGCAGTGCATTTTGGATTTGATGATTTACAAAAAAAAAAAAAATCCAACATCCGATTCAATTTCAAGTAGTTTGGATTGGATTGGATTTGCGGTTTTGTAAATTAAAAAAATTAAATACATATAACAAGTCTCAACATCAAATTTTAAATAATCAATAATGACATAATAAGTCTCAATAATATCTTAAAAAGCCAACAATAACATAATAATAGAAATAAAATTATAGGTTAGTTAAAATAAATAAATAAATGTATAATATTTTAAACATAAAATATTTATTAAATAATAATATATGAATAATATAAAAATATATAACAAATTGAACATATTATAAGTATAATTGTAAATATAATAATAAAATAATATTATAGCACATTGTGTAATTTGGATGGATTGGATCAATTATGAAAAGTAGATCTGAAATTCGAGAGCAGTTTGCAAAAATAGAATCCAATCAAATCCAAATGAGTGCGATTTTAATCGGTTTTCAGTTTAAATTAAATTAGATGAGCGGTTTAGTTTGGATCAATTTAGATTTAAATACCCCTATTAAATATTATACCATACTTACTAGGAATTAGGAATGTTATGTTTGAAAAAAATTAATGTCATAAAATGTATGTTAAGTATATCCTTTGACTTTTTTATAATTAGAAAATTTATTAAAATTCATGAATGTATATTTAGAATTTATTCAAGTGATAGAATTTACAATATTTGGCTACAAATTTTTTAGTTATATTTAGAAAGGTAAAATATTAAAGAAATGGGTTGTACAGTAAGAGAATTTGAAGTAAAATATTTGGTTAAGATATTTAAATTGTATGGTAATAAAAATATGAAAGAATGAAAAAAAAATAAAGAATATTATATTTTATATTTTTGATTGATTGAAAAATTGTAAAAATAAAACTAAATATACATAAAATATTGACTACAAAAGATAAAAATAAATAAAGATAAGATAAAAATAAATAAAAAATAAGAAATAAAGATAAGATAATAAATAAAAAAGATAAAAATTTAATATATATGTGTTCATACATCGGTTAGAGCTATAAAGGACCAGGTTGGTCGACCTCTCAGAAGGTTGGCCCATGACCGACCTCTTCACAAAGAGCTCGGCCAAATTGCCGTAAGAGGCCCAAGCAGGCCCAAACGAAGCGACACAGCCCAATCTAAAGACAGGCAAAGCCTAGAAAGTCATAAGATAAGATAAGATAACTATCTTATCTCCAGAAAGATCACTCCACACTATTATAAAATACAGTGAAGCACCCAAGTATAACTCATACTTTGATTCTACAAAAAACCTGCTTAATGTCCTTGCTAACTTAAGTATCGGAGTCCCTTTTAGGTACCACCATCCTCCGGTAACGAAGGATTAGCACCATCAGATCAAACAAGTCGGACACAACAGCTCCAGCCACCACAGCAGATCTCATCCGAGATCGATCTACAGTTTCAAGTAACTCTCGAAACAATATGATTATTATTAAAACGAAGGAAAAGTGAATTAAGTAGAAAAAATAATGTTCGCATAATCTTTTGTGTATATATATTATAGTATTATTTTTTTATATTTTATATTTTTTAATTATAATATAAAAATGAAGATATATATGTATATGACATTTTCTTAAATGTTTATATATAAACAAAAAATATTATATATACATAAAAAATAACCATTATGACATTATGTATTTATATATAAATGTAAATATTATTAAATTTATTTATAATATATATTGTTTACGGTAGTCAAGGATTAATGGAACTATGTGTAAGAATTTATCTATAGTTATCCGTTAATAAATTGCATAGAACCTCCTACACTTGTGAGATATAAAAGGGTGGTAACGCTTGGAATGTAATACCGGGGAGAGAGATAGAGAGTCTTGTTTTGAATTTAAAAACGTCATAATTCTGTTTGTGTTTCCATTGATGACACTCGACAACCTGGACACACTTTACACGCGCTCTCTTGCTTCGATGATGATGATCCCCAAACTAGAATTCAATTGAGATCCTCAACGCTTTTCATTCTTTTCCTTACAGCATCCAGAGCAGTGAATTGGATTGATGTGCAAGTGCAATGCAGAGATCTCGCAAAGCTCTTCTTCAAAGAAGGGCTAAAACCTGCAGAAGCTATCTCTATAAACTGTCTATGTCCTTGGTTTTTGTTTTGTGGGGACTGATTTTCCTCTACAGCTTGTGGATAAGTCGAAGCCATGGTTACACAGCTACAGGTACACCTTTTCCATTTCCTGAGTTGCCCTGTATGTTCACAATTGTCTGTTAACTCGATTTAGATTTGAGAATGAAAAGATTTTGTTGCTTTTTGACCACCCATCTAAAGTCAATTGTTTAGAGTCCTGAAACCTGTCTGTCATGGCCTTATTTGTCTATGCAGATGCAGATGGATCTGGAGAACTCCCAGTTGCTGTATCAAATGGCAACAAAGAAGAGGACACATACTGCAAGATTAAAGAAACCGATGCTCACGTTTCCGTTGAGGATTTGTCACTTCTCAGTAGAGAAAGCATAAGTTCTGTTAAACCCGGTGATAAGCAAACTAGAGAAGAAGATGAAGCTGAGAGATCTGAATCTGAATCTGATATGCTTAAGCCTCTTGGTCTTGATGAATTCAAGAGCAGGGCAATCAGTTCCAAAATCAAGTCAGGTACTGGTCCCTCCGGAAATGTGATCCACAGAGTAGAGCCCGGTGGTGCAGAATACAATTATGCTTCCGCATCAAAGGGCGCTAAAGTTCTAGCTTCTAATAAAGAAGCCAAGGGTGCCGCTAATATCTTAACCAGAGACAAAGACAAATATCTTCGGAATCCTTGTTCTGCAGAAGACAAATTTGTCATCATCGAACTTTCAGAAGAAACATTGGTTGGTACAATAGAAATAGCTAATTTAGAGCATCATTCCTCCAATTTGAAAACTTTTGAATTGCGTGCAAGTTTGGTGTATCCAACAGATGTTTGGGTATTCCTTGGGAATTTTACTGCCTCAAATGTGAAGCAGGCCCAAAGGTTTGTTCTTCATGAGCCGAAATGGGTGAGGTACCTGAATTTGAACCTCCAGAGCCACTATGGTTCAGAATTTTACTGCACTCTAAGTGTGATTGAAGTTTATGGTGTGGATGCAGTGGAGAGGATGCTGGAGGACTTGATACATGCTCCAGATAACCCATTTTCATCCGGTGAAGACAAGAGGGCTGCTGAGGAAGATGATGTTGGCCAAATTAATTTTGGAGGAGCCAATTCTGAAGTGTCTTCTGTAAACCAGGAGGCTGTTCCTGATCCAGTTGAAGAAATCCGTCAACAAGTTGGCAGGATGCCTGGGGATACTGTGCTCAAGATTTTGATGCAGAAAGTTCGTTTTCTAGATTTGAACTTGTCTGTTTTGGAGCAGTACATGGAGGAATTGAATTCTAGATATGTCAATATTTTCAAAGTGTACAGCAAGGACATTGCAGAAAAGGATATACCTATACAAATGATCAGAGATGACATTAGGAATTTCCTTCACCGGCAGGATGCTATGGTATTGTACTATCTGCACATTCTTGCTATGTTTGTTTATAGTTATACAACACCAGTGCAACTGCATGTCTCCTTTCTGTTTATTTTAACAACAAATTGTGGCCTTGCAGATGAAACATGTTAGAGACTTAGATTCTTGGAAGTCCCATATCTCCATGCAGTTGGATCATGTACGTAGGGACAATGCTGTTCTGAGGTGAGAGTTGAAGAGACTCCCTTTGTTTTTCTAGTCTTGGCTTTTGATTGTTAATTATTTTCTTCATTGATGCAGGTCTGAGGTTGAAAACGTCCGGGAGAATCAAGAATATTTGGAAAACAAGGGTGTGGTTGTGTTTCTTGTCTCTGCTATTTTTTCATTGCTTGCTATCTTGCGGCTGTTTCTGGATACGGCTATGAGCATATACCGAACACTAAGTTATCAAAAAACAAATAATTCCAGGAAATTTTGTGAAGCTAGCTCTCCCTGGTTGCTCCTATTATTGACTTGTACCATTATTATTTTTATATTAACTATATGATGAGTCCAATCTTGAGCAAATCTCAGTTATCAAGGGTTGTTTTTATGTGCTTTCTAGAACAAATCTCTTTTTAAGTGATATTTAAAAAATAAATTGAAAATTTTAAAGTAATTTGATGCTTGAAAATTTTATATGAAAGTATTGTTTAGAAACAATAATATAAAAATTGTCTTTTAATTATATCAAAATATCTCTTTTTTAAAATAAAAAAATCGCTTGTTAAATATTTTAGCTTTAAAAAAGGATTTTTATTTCAAAAATTTCTTTTATTTTTACTTTTATTTTCTTAAAAAATAGTCAGACATATCAAAAATAAAAAATAAGATTTTCTCTTATAACTAGCAATATACCCACGCGATGAATATAAAGAATTGTTGGTTATTTTATCTAGTGTAAAAAAGAAATGATTATCTTTATTATTTTTAAAGTATTTGTAAAATTTAAAGTAAATTGTAATCATTTCAATTAAAAAAAAGAAAGACATGAAGAATATTAGACTATTCTAGTGTTGTTTGTAGATGCAATAATAATATGAATAATACCATTGTAATTTCAATTCACTCCAGTGTTAGAATTCTTTTTTATACTTAAGTAGTAAAAAGTAAAGCAAATTTGATTTCTAGTAAGAATTCAATTCTCATGATTTAGTTTAAATCAAATCACATAAAAAGTGGTCTAATTTTCAATTGTATTCTCATGAGATATGATATTACCAAAATTATCCTCACTAAAGAGTTAGTGGTAATAGTTAAAAGACAAAATAATTATTTCAAACACACTCTACATATTCTATTTCAATTATATTCTTTTGGTTCCTAATCAAAAAATTCTCTCCATAATTAATTCAATTCTCTCAAACATTTTATTAAACTCTAACTTATTAAAAACTTCTAAACACCCTCAAAATTAACTCCATTCTTTCAACATTGTTGTTTAACATACTCTTCCTTGTAGTCACTTGGTAAGTTGGAAACAAAAGAACATAATTCATGGAATATAAAATTATACACAAATTAAACAAAAAACATCTCTAATGCCATATCTTTCAAGTGATGTCTCCATTCTAATTACACTAATGATGGACGCACTAATTGTCGCAGAGAACTTCTCTATAATCAAGTCATCATCAAGAATAGAGCATCAGCGTGTATTCCTAAAAATACAAAAATTAAATGTAAGAAGAAGAAACAAAAAGAAAGAACAAACTTGTAATATTTACCTAAGGCTCATTGGAAGCATCACGTGAACTTTAATTTGCCTGTTTTTTGGTCTCCAATGTTCTCTAAATAAAAAAAAGCGCATATCTTAAGAAGCCATTAGATTTATCAACTAAGGATCATCCTCTGCATCTAGCAACTAAACCATGAAACCAACAAAAAATATTTTTTTTTTTTATGAAATTTGTAATTTTTAGCCACTTAAACAATATTTTCCGAGCCCGTAACTCAAAATCATAACACAGTGAACGTGTAGGGAGCATTTTCATCAAACGTGTTGTGCGAGATGAGGTTCGTGACCAATTAAGCCTCAACCTGACAAAGTCGGGTCATTAATAACATATTAGTCATTCGACACCAATCAAAACAACAATAAATAAACAAAATGATATTTAAGAAGTTCAAAAATGTAAAAAAAAAAAAACTTGAATGCGGCTATGAGAATTGAAAATTGTATCAGTTACAATGGCAATTAGCAATGTTCAATTAAGATGGGATAGTACGGGACCTTAGGTGAATAACATAATTTAATTATTTTAAATTCTATATCACCTCACTTACTTTATTATCAGTCTAGACATATGATATATTTTAAAATTTTTGCATCTAAAAACAATATCCTATTAATGTTAAAATTATTTAGATAGATAAATAATAGTGAATATAGAATTATTTAGGATGGATAGAATTAAGTACATCTTTTTATTGAAAATATGAATTTAAAAATATTATATTCAATTCTCAATATATAATCAACCTCTCACTGAACTATTGTATGTTCAAAAGATTTTTGAAGAAATGAAATAATTTTAGGTATATAATTTTTTGTAAAAATTTAATTAATTCAAGATATTTATTGTCGTTGATTAAAAAAGTAAATTGAAATGACAATTTAATATTTTTATACTCTTTAAATATTATTTATTTATTTTTCTAGCATTCTTCATCATCCAATGATCATATTAATATAATTTAATTTAATAAAATTATTTATCATCATTTGATTGAATAAAAATTCTATTTTATCTGAAAATTTTAGAATTTCACAACATCAAGATCATCTGTATTAAATCATTAAAAAATATATCTGAGAGTGCAGAAGCGTCCTTTCATTTGAGAGCATGATTGAGATCAGAGAGCTTAGCTCTTGTGGTTCTTTGATCTTCGTCAACCAAAACCTTTTGTATCCCTAATAGGGTTGAATCACAACTCTACTATGGAAAAAGAGTTACAGAGACGAGTTTGATGTGTTAGAAACCAAAATTCTGAAATCATTATTTATATTTGAGTGTGACACTCATTAAACCCTAAAACTCAAATAAAATAGTATCTATGGTTTTAATCTCATTTATCCAAAATTAAAAGTAATAATGACTTATTTAATTCAACATTTATGACAATAAATGAGATCACCCTTATATAAGTCATTTAATGTGAAATTACTTAATTCGTGATTATAATTAATATATGTATTGCTTATAAATATATTAAGAAATGATAATTTCCTAACAATCTTCCACTTGGGTTATACATATATATATTTTCCTGAGATAATTACATCTTATAAATTTTATACGCACATTTGAATGTTATTTCTCTGATTACTTTAATAATCTGGTCTGTCTCCTATATCAGTTATGAAATTACCGCAACTTTTATCACATTAGTGTCGCAACGAAACCACGATGATTGCCATACTAAAATACTCAATCACATAGATCAAATCTGGATGAGAAAATTCAGAAATTACATGCAAAAATAATCTCATGCATGCCTATTTTTAACTGGTCTAACTTGAATAAAAAAATTATTTTATTCGGTGACTGACTCAGATAAAACTGAGTGATGAGTGTAACAACCCAGACCACCCGCTAGCACGATATTATCCACTTTGGCACACAAGGCCTCACGGTTTTGCCTTTGACGATAGGGATGATAGCCGAAACCTCCCACACTCACTCGTCAAAACGCGTCATGCTAGGGAGAGGTATCCACACCCTTATAAGGCATGATTCGTTCCCCTCCCCAACCGATGTGGGCCTTACAATCCACCCCCTAGCTCCCTCGCTGGCACACCCCTAGCTCCCTTGCTGGCACATCAATCCGGGTTCTGGCTCTGATACCATCTGTAACAGCCCAGACCACCCGCTAGCACGATATTATCCGCTTTGGCACACAAGGCCTCATGGTTTTGCCTTTGACGATAGGGATGATAGCCGAAACCTCCAACACTCACTCGTCAAAACGCGTCATGCTAGGGAGAGGTATCCACACCCTTATAAGGCATGCTTCGTTCTCCTCCCCAACTGATGTGGGCCTTACAATGAGTCTGTGTAAGAAGAAGAAGAGAAGAACTTAACAGACTCACACACAGAGAGAGAGACTTGGTAGGAGAAAGGTGGTGACGGTTCAACAACGATGGTAACAGGATAAGCAGTGATGGCGACATGAGCTGTGAAGGAAGATAGGAGTTGTGAAGGGGTAGGCGGCGATGGGCTCAACAATAACGATGACGGAGCTATGAGGCTTTTTGTGAAGAAGCCGAGAAGAAGAAGATTCTGGGTGAGGATGATTGTGTTTCTCTTGCATGGCTATAGAGTATGGACTGAAACTGTAAATCACCGAATTTGTGATGTGACCAAGGTAGAGAAAATCGAGATTTTACGTGAAATCGAAAAAGTAAATAAAAAACGTAAAACGTAAAATCTTAATAAGATTTAAATCGTAAAATCGTCAGACTTAGTACAAATTTCGTAAAATCGATAAACTCATTTAAAATCGTAATATCGAAAGATTTTAAGAGTTAAATCGAGATTCTAGCTACTATGGATGTGAGACAAATTCTAATTCATAAAAAGTGTTTCTATGTACATATCCAAGGCGGGTATACGCTAAATCCGACCTTGCCCTGTCCTAAGCAAAATCTTCTCCAACTCGAGTCAAGTTATTACCCTCCCCAACTGGGTGTGGACGAGTCGGGTACCCGCATGTTCGGGTACTCCTGCCAAGTCTAACCATGTATTGATGCTCCATTTATTAAGGGTGTATTGCTAGTCAATGGATTGTTTAAGCGGACAAGTGAGATGATCACTCAACAAACTCAAATTGATTAAGATAAATGTTAATTATTTTTAATATTTTAATATTAAAAATTCTAAAAGTTTGATTTTAATTATAATTTTATAAAATATTTATAATAATAATTACTATATATATTTTATTTAATTTTTTTAATAAAATTTGTTATATAATTTTATGTATTATTATCTCGTACAGAGTATAGAAACATAGACTAATTTTTTGATAAAAAGATAAATATATTTTTGTCTTTTTATTCTGTGGACATTTAAATCTCTAGAAAATAAAAAATACAATTAAATTCTTAAAAAAATATTTGCATAGAATAGAATAGTAGTAACAAAAATCAATCAATAAAAAGTGACCATTTTAAATAATATCATCCTAAGATATCTAATTTTAAATAATGAATAGAATAGTAGTAACTATTTGCATTAACAAAAATCAATCAATAAAGGGATTTGATATATATATATATATATATTGCCATGTATATAAAGCAACGAAAAGAAAAGGAAAAAAAATAAAAAAGAAATAAAAAAAGAAGAAAAGAATTGCATAAGCTATAATGTAGGGGAGACTTCTAGTTTTAGGAAGGCGAGGCCTTACAGGAAACTAGGAAAGTGGATGGAGGCAAGCATGAGATAACTGCAGCTGCGGCGTGTGAGTGTGAATGCGAGCGGGGAAATAATGTCAACGTTGATAGGTGGAAGATCGAGATCAACAGCGAGATCAGGAAGAAGAAGCAGCAGCAGCAGACAGTTGCGGATTCTGATTGCGTGTCTTGCTCTTCTCGCCATTCTGCCTCCGATATTCTTCCATCTCCGGGTCAGGCGTCTCCACCGGATCCACCTCGCCAAGTGCGCCTGGCTTCACCAACCGCCTCTAGTCTGCGCCCACGGCGGCGACTCTTCCGTCGCCCCCTCCAACACCGTATGCCTCTTGCTTCCTCATTCCTCATCCATTCATATTCATCATTATCTTCTTACTTTAGTTCTTGTGCATCACAATTGAATTGACAGATGGCAGCGTATGTGTCTGCTCTTAATTCCAAAGTGGACTGCATTGAGATCGACGTCTCTCGTTCCTCTGATGGCGTCCTCTTTGCTCTTCACGACAGGTACTCTTACTCCATTCCATTCATATCTCTTCCATTAATTATTCGTTTGCTCTCACGAGTCCCATGGTGGTGGCACAGGCAGGGATTTGCACCGCTTCTCTCCCAACGCTACTTCTAAAGTTGGTCACCTTACCTCCAACCAGGTCTTGCTCACTACTCACTTCTCCCTTGGCCCTTGGGGCTCAGAAATAATCACTTCAACTAACTAAGATCGTAATTTTTTAGATAAGAGAGCTTGGTGCTTCTCTCCATTCTCCTGACAAGTTAAAAGATCAAAGTATACCTACCATTCAAGATGCCCTCATGGTATCATTCCTTTCATTCGTCTGCTATTGTTCCTGTTTATGGATCATATTTATTGACCCCTGCTTTGCAATGTATTTCTTAGTTGACTGCAAATTCAGTACGACAGATAATTCTAGACATCAAAGTTGGACCCCCGTTTTATGAGAAAGGTCTTGCCAGAGACATTCTCTCTATTGTAAGTGTAATTCTTCTGCACTTTCCATCGCGCACACAATTCTTTACTGCTTTGTTGCGTTTTATTTATGTTTCAGCTGGAGAACACAGTGTGTCAAAACTGTCTCGTATGGTGTAAAAGTGACAATTTGGTAAGGGATGTAATCAAACTTTCGTCAGAAATTACGGTAACTACTTCACTTGCCTTTTGTTAATAGTGACAAAAAATTATTTACATCGTTACAAAGCTGCTATAGCTGGAGTCACATTTTACGAGTGTCATCTTTTTGCACTTCAATGTCCCCGATGCAGGTTGGTTACATCGTTATGAAAGAACCCTCTACTGGGGCTAGAACAAATTTGTTGAGGATGAAAGGTGCTGAGGTTGTTGGTGTCTACCACCCGTTGATTGATGAAAAGCTTATGAGAGTTCTGCACAGGTCTGCTTTTCTGTTGATACATCTCCTACTATATACTTATCCAGTAGCATTGATGTTTTCTGCTGTATTGATGATCCATCTTTTGCGTTGTGATGGTTAATAGAAGGAAGAAAAAGGTGTATGCCTGGACTGTTGATGATGTGGAATCCATGCAGAGGATGCTGTTTGAGCATGTTGATGCTGTTGTTACGGGCAATCCAACTTTACTTCAACGCCTAATGCAAGATACCAGAACGCAATGTCTTGAAGAGGGCTATTCATTACCACAGTAACATTTGTTCAGGAACATAACCCTTTTTTCACATTAAATTTGCCTTGTTTCAAATCTTGATAATCAATACACTAATCTTTATTGTTGTATGCAGTCTCATTATTCTCGTGGTTGATTTGGGGCTTATACCTTTGCATTCATGATATTTAGTGGCTCCTTAAATATTTGTGGAGCAAAAAATTGGAAGAGAATAATTTGGGTTATGTTGTTATTATTGATTGGCGTGTACTAGAAGACATTTTTTCGTGGTTCAGCAGCAGTGTTATTTTTGCATCAAGATTTACATATCATCTTCGTATATGCTTCTTTATATGATTATTACTATTATGTTGTGGAAATTATGGAACCCGTCTCCATATTCAGATTGAATGAATGAAGTAGAAGCAAGAAATGTTCTAGCTATATACACGGCTTTAATTCTACCAGAGACTTGTGCATCGGCCAGCTTATGGATTATTGAATTTAATGTTTGCAAGAAAATATACTTGTTTAATTTACTTCATTGGGGGAATATGTTGCTCATTCACATAAAAATCTCAGTAAATTAAACTTGAAGCTACATCAGCTTGCTTAGAGTTCTAAATGATGGTACAGAAAATAGTACTGAAGAAACATAAGAGTTGCCACTGATGAGACATACCAAAGTAGTACGTAAATATATAGTCTCCAAGACTTTATTCACACTCATCTCACTAACATCACTTGGAAAGTAAATGATTACGTTGTTATCCGAATGAGAATGGAATAGGCTTAAGATGAAGTGGGATTCTTTTGGAGGCAACGAGGCCAAATGTCTCAGCCATATCTATGGCTTGTGGAGATTCCCAATTGAAGTAATAGAGAAGGTTAGCGAGCATATACTCAACAGAAGCAAGGCCAAAATTCATTCCAGGGCATCCTCTTCTGCCGAAACCAAATGGGATAAACTTGAAGTCTGGAGTGTGGCTATGGCGATGCCTCTCTGGAATGAAGTCTTCCGGGCTGTCCCACACTCGAGGATCCCTCTGGATAGCCCAGACGTTCACGTACAATCTTGTCTTTGCTGGGATGTCGTATCCAGAGAGTTTCACATGGCGTGTTGCCACTCTCGGAACCAAGAGCGGTGCAGGTGGATGCAACCTTAGAGTCTCTTTCACCACACATTTTAGGTACTCCATTTGGTTCACGTTGCTCTCTTCCACAATTGATTTGTGCCCCACAACCTTTCTCACCTCTTCTTGGACTTTCTTCAGTTCCATTGGATTTTTCATTAGTTCTGACATTGCCCATTCTACTGTTACTGAAGTTGTCTCACTTCCCGCTGCAAACATGTCCTGAAATCATTACTTTTTAACATCAATTATACAGGACAATTATTACCATCTGATATCTTCACTTTTATTCTTCTTCAATTATAAAAGTTTTTAGAAATATACTAATATTTTTGCCTATAAAAATATAGAATTATAATTTTTTTAAAAACTAAATTAGCTTGGTCATAATCCTGTGGATTACGAACAAAAAAAACTAGAAGTCTAGAACCAATTTATAAAAATGTCGTGGAGCCAAGAGTCTTCGTAGAATAAGGAAAAAAATCAAGTACTACTTTTGCATGAAATGTGAATTTATAGTGTTAGAAAGAGTAAGAGAGAACAATAGAAAAAATATTTGTATGTATTTAAATTGTGTAAAATGATATGATATAAAAAAGATATTTATAGATTCTAAGAAAATAGATATAATAAAAACTATAATATTCTATAATAAATATTTAGATATATTAAATAATTTTAATAAATGCTAATTGATCCTAATATATTTTAACATCTCTCCTTAAACTCAAGTTGAAACTTACTTAAAACAACCAAACAAAAAAAATGCATGAATTGATAGAACAGATGCAGACAAAACTGTCAGAAGAAAACGCAAACAGAACTGGAAAGCACAAATAGAACTGGCGAAAGAAAGTGCAGATGGAACTGCCACAAGAAGAGCGTAGACCGAACTATCGCAAGAGTGGCTAATTGTTGAAAAGATGACATTACCGAAAAACTACTAAAAAGTGACAAAGTGCGAAAAAATGACAAACTATTAGAAAGTGACGAAAAATATATGATTTCTTCATGAGAATAAGTAAGTAGTGAATGAGCTCGTCGATGAGGTAAAAAAAAATATCAAAACATCGACAAAAGAAAAAGGAAAAAAATGACACGAAAAAAAGTATGAAAAGTACGGTGATTTTATGAGAAGAAAATCAATCTATTCTCCTCAAGGAGAATACTATAGCTCGGATACCATGTTAGTAAGATTAAGAGAGAGCAGTAGAGAAAAATTTGTGTGTATTCAAGTAAAATGATATAATATAGAAATATATTTATAAGTGATAAGAGAATCGATATAATAAAAATATATTTTATAATAAATTTTAAATATATTAAATAGAGGAGTACTAAGGGCCAACAAGTTTTGTAATTTGGAGCTATTAAGTAACCATCATTAATGTTTTTAATGGTGTGAAATTACATCTAATGAATGTTAATTGATCATATAATATATTCTAATAAGGAGTGCTAGGGGCCAACAACTTTTGTGTTTTGTAATAATCAATTGGCCATTAATAGTGTTTTTAATGGTGTGAGATTATATCTAATGGTGAGAGATCACTCACTTTTCTTTTGATGGTTAAGTGCTAGCCACAAAACACAAAAGTTGCTGCCCCAAACTCTCTCTATTCTAACATATAGAAGCCACTCTTGCATGCATTAAAGCTATATTTGGTTGGAAAGAAAGAAATAGAGTGGAAGGAAATAGAAAGGAAAGAAAGAAAATAAAAGAAATTGAGTGGATTTTTATTTTCTTTAGATGTGTTTGGATGGAAGAAAAATAAAAAAAATATTATAAAAAGACAATTTTATCCCTATATTATAAAATATATTGAAAAAGTAAAAAAATAGTATTGGAAGTAGAGATAAAAACATTAGTTTTCTTTTCATTTTTTTTTCTAATGTTGGAGAGAAAAAAAATTGATGAACCCACTAATTTTTTTTCCATCCATTTTCTTTCCTCTCTAATTTTCCTTCCTATTTTTTTTTCTTTCCTTTCATTAATTTTTCTTCCCATTTTTTTTTTCCTTTTCTTTCCTTTCATTTTCCTCTCAATCGAACAATTTTTCTTCCCATTTTTTTTTTCTTTTCTTTCCTTTCATTTTCCTCTCAATCAAAGGTAGTGTAAGGGAAAAGAAAAGAAAATAGAAGAAATGAAGAAGGTAACAAAACCAGAAGAATTGATTTGATGTCATCGTTGGAGATGGCGTTATTGGCAGCCTGCTGTTGGTCTTGAAGTTGGACGAGGATGTCAACAAAATCTCTGACATCATCATCAGCTGCTTCTTTGTTGAACATGGAACTCCTGTGCTCAGCAATGACCTTATCAAACAAGGGATCCAAGGCTGCAAAAGTGGCTTTGAATTCTCGAACCTGGCCAGTCAAAACATCCACCCAACGCAACCAAGGAAAGTGATCCCCAAGGGTGACAACTCCAACCTCAAACATCACCTTCTTCGCCAACACCTTCACGTTGTCTCTGCGACGAACACCTTTTGCATCGTTCTTTTGTCCAAGAGCAGAGTTACAAATGATGTTGTTTGCTGCTTCAACGAGCAACTCACTCAAATTCAGTGATGAGCATGATGCTGCTGCAGCTTCGCGTACCTTGTCAACCAATTCTGCAACTGCCCCTTTTCTCACCAAACGAATCGACTCTGACTGCACCATCTTAGGGCTCAAGAGTTCACGCACGCATATTTTTCTTTTCTGCTTCCACCTTTCTCCATAGTTTCCAAAACCAATATCATTGGATCCATACAGCAAGATATTCGTGGCTGTGCTTTGGCCTCGGTTCGAGAGTGCTAAGTCGTGAGCTTTCATGATTTCGTCCACCACTTGTGCTGATGAAACCACCACAGTTGGAATGTGGCCTAACTGTAACAACATGACGTCACCATACTTCTCTGAGAGGGCTTTGAAGGACCGATATGGCAATGCGCCTATCTGATGAAGATTCCCAATTATCGCTAACTTTCTTGGTGACGGAGGCAGATTTACAATGCCTTTGCTTTCCACTTTCACACTTGTTCTTAGCTTAGACACAATAATAGTAATAATCGTAGAAAACAACAACAGACATAGCTCAAAACTGGGACAAGTTAATTCTTTCAAAGCCATTGTCTCTCTATTTTTTATAAGCTCCACAGAGCCATAGTGTATATATATATATATATATAACAAAAGCACTTATAAATAAGACATTTAACTATTGAAAATATATAATGAGTCTCGCTAGGAGCTCATGCGTATTTGTAGAATGTGTACAATGAACTGTTTATTTAGTCTAATATGAGTTAAAAATAAAAATTATCCACGAAATAATAAATTTAAAAACTTTTATTCAGTTATTTTATATCAAATTTCAAATTTCCCAATTTTAAATTTTAAATTTTTAAAAAATTCAGTTAGTTATTTTAAAAAAATAATAATCTGAAATCCTCTAATACTCTCTTCTTTTTCAACCGGCGGTCATCCCACATTCATCAATAATTATCCCATTTCACTGTTGTTACTTGACTTGCTACACGCCACTCACCTTAATAAAAATAACCAGATAAAAATAATCATCCGCATACCTAATGAATTGAACATCTAACATATTTTAATTATATATAACTAAACTCAATCCAATCAAAATAATCATCTACATAAAAATAAAATAACCATTCGCATACCTACTAAAATGACCATCCTAAATTGACCATTAAAATAGAAGAAGAAGATGAATAAACAGAAGAAACTATTATTGTGGTGAAACATAATTTTGAAGGACTAATCATGACAAAAGCGGCACTGTTGTGAAGCATAGGGCTCAAATTAGGGGTGTCTGCGGATCGGATCGGATCAGATATGGCAAAAAATTCGATTCGATCCGCACAATTTTCATTAGATTGGATCGGATATGATATCCGCGCTTTTTAATGCCAGATCTGATCCGATCCGCAAATCGGATCCGATATCGGATATATCCGCATAATTAAAC
Source organism: Arachis hypogaea (assembly GCF_003086295.3). Lineage (NCBI taxonomy): Eukaryota > Viridiplantae > Streptophyta > Magnoliopsida > Fabales > Fabaceae > Arachis > Arachis hypogaea. The sequence continues at coordinate 197,206 of NC_092054.1, read as the reverse complement.
ATTCTCTTTTTAATCATATTTCTATGTAAAAAAATTCAATAAAAATATTTCTTTTATACTTTTAAGCTTATTTATTCCTAAAATATTTTTAATCAAGCTCTTTCTAAATAACAAAAATAAAATAATACAATATATGAATCATAATTACTAACTAAAACATACAAACAAATAAATATAATATCAAACATATATATTTATTTATTTTTAATTATTATTGTGCGGATCTGCGGATCCGCGGATGTAGAGCAGATATCCACGATCCGATCCGCAAAGGGTGCGGATCGGATCCGATCCAATCAATTTGCGGATCGGATCGTATCTGCAATTTTTCGGATCGAATGCGGATATTTATCGCAGATCTACAGATACGATCCAATCCATGAACACCCCTAGCTCAAATCATGAAAGAAGCTAACCATGCTTAGATCCGAAGAACAAGAAGAGCATAGTGGTATCATCAGTGATAAGAGGCTTGAAGGAATGGGAGGAAGCGAAGGCGGTTCGGAAGAGAGGCACGAAAATAGCGACAGCAACGTTAGGCTGAACGTCGGAGGGCGAGGCGCATCGGGCTGACCGGCGGAGGTGAAGACGGTGTCGGTGGGAGGATGCGGCGGCCTCAGCATGGCCGGCGAGAAATTCAGTGACGCGAGGTGAGAACCGGAGAAGATGACGGTGAGTTTTGGACGTATATTGGAGGTTACGGTAAGATTAGAAATAACCGTATAATAGTGTGAATGGATTTAAATACTAATATTAATTTTCAAATTTTAAATTTTGAAATTAAATAATTAATTAATGATCTAATTTTTAATTTTAATTTTATTTTTTTAATTCATTGTACACATTCTACACGATTAATATTGGTTCCTAATACTTTCTCTTTAAATTATATATAATACGAGAAAGCATGAATGAACAACGCATATGGTAAAAAAATAAAAATAAACTAATTTTAAAATTTTGATCCTTAATTAATTAATTAATTAATATCAAATTTTAGATTATAATTTTAAAATAATTAAACTAAATCATCATTTTAAATTTATTTTTATTCACATTATTGCTTATTCTTAATTTACAGGATAACCATATATAATTTAAGAAAAAGTATAGATAATCATCAATATTTTTAAATAATGTGAATTAATAGGGTTAAAAGAGTAAATTAATCTTAAATTTAATTAGTAGCATTAAATTAGGATGTAGTGTATTTTTATTTGATTAGTAGTTGTTCATGTTGTTCAAGATGGTCATTATTTACCTAACACTCCCTAATTTAAAAGGTGATTTGGACAATGGCGGAAGCAACACAGCTGTGCGACACAGATCAAAAGACCATCCCTCACAATGACAAAACTCCAGAATGCAGCTGTCATTCCATCCCCACAGTCCGTGCAGACGCAGCGCCGTCACATCCGTCTGTTTCTGCCACCTTCTCTGCCTCTGTCTCTCCCATCCACGTGCATAGCAGCGTTACCGCCGCAGTTGTTGTCTTAACCATTGTTCTGAAAACCGAACCGGACCGGCCGGTTCAACCGGATTAATCGGAAACCGGTCATCTGGTCGGTTCGATTGTACTCTAAAACCGTTCAGCAAAAAACCGGGCTAAGAACCGGCCGAACCGGCGGTTAACCGGTGAACCGTCAGAACCGGCCGGATTTTTTCAGGGTTACCGGTTTTTTTATAATATATATATATATAAAAACCAAACCCAACCCAGCAGATACCTAACCCACCCCCACCCTTCCCCCTTCTCTCCCTCTCTGTCTCTGAGAACCCTAAACCTAGCCGCCATCAATTTTCCACCGTCGCAGTCTTCTCACCCCACCCCTCCCCTCCCCTCTCCTTTCTCTCCGTCTCTGAGAAACCCTAAACCCAGCACCATCACTATCCCACCGTCGCACTCTTCTCATCGTTCTTCTCCTTGTCGCCGTCTCTTCGGATCGTTACTCTTCTTATCGCCGTCAGCCGGTCGTCGTCTCTTCGGCGATCTCTCTCTGTCGCTCTCTTCAAGGTCAACAGCACCTATTATAGTCACCTCCCCTCGACGTCGAGTCTGAGCTGTTGGAATCGCCGCCGCGAAGGACTGCTCTGTCGTCGTCGCTGCTCGATTTGTTAGTGTCCGTCTCTCTGTCTGAGGGTCGGAGCTCAACGTCCTTTCTCTCTGTCTCTCACACGGCGACGTCTCTCTCTGCCCGGCTACGGAGTATTAGCCGCTTTGTCACCTTGCATCGGTTATTTTGTTAATTTTGTTAATTTGATTTATGAGTTGCTGGTTGCTGATTTTTCTGATTCAGTTGGGCAATGCTTCACTACATTGTTGGTTATTTATGCTGGAATTTTTCTGATTCTGAGTTATGCTATGATTTTGATTTTTGTGATTCAGTTGTTGATGGTGTTATGGGCAGTGCTTTACTATATTGGTCATTGTTTATGCTGGAATTCTTTTATTCTAAGTTATGCTATGATTTTTATTTTTCTTATTCAGCTGTTGATGGTGGTATAGGCAGTGCTTCACTGCATTGTTTATTATTAATGCTGAAATTTTTTTATTCTGAGTTGTGCAATGATTTTTATTCTGAGTTGATTCTGCTGATTTGTCTGCTTTGTTGATTCTGGTTGCTGGGTTTGAGTTATTGATGGTGTTTTGTTGACTATGGGTGGCTGGATTTGAGGAAAAATATTGTTTATATTGAAATCTGACTGAGGTATTTAAATTTGTTTTGTATATATAATTAAACCGATTGAATCTCGGTTGAACTCCGGTTGAACCTCTGAATCATTGAACCAGTTACTTCACCGGTTCATTGACCGGTTCGGTTCTCGCAACCTTGGTCTTAACTATTCTCGCGCCTCTCTTTTCTAGCAGCATTGCTACGATGTCCCGCCACTCTCTTGTGGAGTTGTTGCGGTGTCGTTGTCGGCTGTTGCTGCACGAATGATGCCATCGTGCACATTTTCCTATGCACCATTATCGGCCGCTGTGGTTTTTCTCCTCAGCCTTCTCTTATTTTTTTCTTTTTTTGAATATAAATGTTAATGTGAATGATTATTTTTATTTTAAAATAGATATTTATTTAATTTAAATTAAATTTAAGTAAATACAATAAAATTTGTTAAATATTCATTTTATTATGTACAGTTATCAATTATTCAACTACCGCAGACCTGTTTGCTATTGAAAAAGTATGGTATGTCGACGTCATCTTATCACATTAGTGTGTGTCCATTTTGGGACATAATAAATTAATAATTTTGATCAAAATATCAGCCACGAGCCCACGACCAAGTGAAAAGGTGGACTATATAAAACACGACGACCGACATCTAAAATAGTAAACCATTATTAAATAATTTTTAAATAATAATAGATAATTGATTAAATAGTATATCCAAAAATTTTAAACAGTATCTAAATTTATTAAATTAATATATTTAGTGTTAATAAATTAATTAACTAACTGATTTACACTAAATTTAAGGATTAAATATGAATGATTTTAGTCCCTAATATAAAAGTCAAAAATTTATTTCGTCGTTGACCTTTTGGTACAAAATAATTCTAAAAGTTTTAATTTATTTTAAAATTGTCATTTTTATTAAATTTTTATTTTTATTACTAAATTATCTTAATAAAAAAAAAATAAAAAGTAAAAAAAAAAAGAAAACAGGTTAACGGAAAAAGGGTATCACGCTTTGTGGGAGAGGAGGGGGAGGGGTTGGGTTTGGATTCAGGAAGAAGAGGGGGAAGGGAAGGAAAGGGAAGGAAGGGGAAGGGGAAGGGGAAGGGGAAGGGGAAAGGGAAGGGGAAAGGCCACCGCCACTACTCCTCGTCGCCGCCGCTCTTGCTCCTCGTCGTTCGGTCTTCGCCTCACCGTCGCTCTCGTCTTGCCGCACCTCGACCTCGCAGTGCTGTGACTTGAACCCTAGCCTCGCCTCGCCGCGACGCGTCTGGCCTGCGCCCTCGTGTTCCTCGTCGTCGTCGAAGAAGTGGTGGTCGCCCTCGTGTTCCTCGCGTTCTCCAGAGAGATTTTTGGTAATTATATTTATGGATTTTTGGTTCTTGTAATTGAAGATGAATTTGGAGTTTTTTTTATTGTAATTGCATATGAGTTTTGTTAATGAAAGAAGAAGAATTTTATTAGTTATGAGTTTTGTTAATGTTTCTGAGTTTCAATGATGATGAGGATGATTTTCTTGTTTTTTTTTTTTAGTTTTGAATTCTGCTTTCTGAGTTTTGACGATGATGATAATAATAATTTTTTGGGTTCCGGGTGGGATGATGCAGATAGTGATAGAGTGACAGTGGGTGGGAGTTGGTGGTTTTTTGAGTTCTGTGGGGTGATGCAAGTTCTGGGGGTGATGTAGATGCAGATGATGGTTTTTTGAGTTCTGGGGGGTGATGCAGATGCAGATGATGATTTTTTGAGTTTCTAGGTCTGCTTCTGCTTCTCGTTGATTTTGGGAAAAAAGGGGAGGGGTATTTTCATCCGAATGATGATTTTAGAATTAAAGTAAACCTTTAGGACCATTTTGTAGCGAAAAAAGACCAGAGATGAAATAATTTTTCGACCTCTACGTTAGGAACCAAAATCGTAGTTAACCCTAAATTTAATTATTGTATTATTGCATTATGTACGTATAACATGTAAATTACTTAACTAATTAAAAACGTAAGTCACCAAAAAAAACTAATTAAAAATTTAACTACAATAAATATATTAATTAAATATCTAATAATAATTAGTTAATTATTAAAATTTTAAAATATCTAATATTTTAAATATGTTAAATCTCTTTTACAAAAATTTTATATTAATAATTTAATATATTAATATACAGATATGTTATATAAATATAAATGATACTAATTGATCTAATATTGATTTTAATTTATTCTCTAACAAATTATATATAAAATATAATTCTAATAATTATTATTAAATAAACTAAAAATATATTTTCTAATATATAAACCTATGTTAACAATATTCACTAACTGAATATAATAACACATTTCTAACTACCATATATTAACTAGCAGTTAATCAATATAAATAATATTAATCTTTAATATTATTAATATTTTTGTTGGATAAAAAAAATTTAAATAATAATTTATATTTATATAATTAAAATAATTGAGAGAGAGAGGTCGCTCGCATGGAATGAGACTTGTGAGAGAGAGCTCTCACGCGCGACACATAGGGTATGCACACATTGGATTTTCGTACCTAAATTTAAATCAGATCGTCTGATTAATCTCTCTCCTTAATTTGGATCGTCCAATTTATTTATTCTTGTTTTAAAAGAAGGCAGGAAAAAAAAAGGGCAAAAACCAAAATATACGTGTGGACATTAGAGTATGCATGTTCTGCAATGTGGGGCTAACATGAGGCTAATTCTTTAATTTGCTGCAACCATGTTGCGTTTAGAGTCTGATCTAGGGATCCAATGATATCCACGTTGATTTTACGAGTAATATATATATATATATGCATATCACGACATTGTTATTATTCCTTGTCCAAAAGGAAAAGTTTAAAACAACATTATGATTCAGAAGATTGCATATTATTTACTCCGTGTCCGTTATGATGCCCGATTGGCACATATATATGAAGCTAAGATTTTCCATTCAATTATACATATGCGGTCAAATGAAATCAATTTTTGAAATAATTTAATTTTTAAATTTCAAAAAAGTAAATTTGTGCTAAAAAAACACGTGACTTTCCACTCTACCCCTCTCACTTCTCTCACTCATCCGCCTCTCACTCACCATCTTTTGACTTCTACTATTATGAAAAAATATTTGTGACCTGAGATGGATGGTGTGGCTATGAATTCCTATATGTATGTCTGTGTGCACCAAGTAAAATATGTTTCAGATTTTGTGTGATTTTTATCAAAAGGCAAGCATTTTTGCTTTGCATAATGACATGAAGAACATGGTATCTCAGTGTTATGAGATGAAGTGAATGGAAAAGCATTTTTTATTTGTTGTATTTTATTACTAGAAATGTGTCCTAATTGATGATGCTACATTGTTACATCAGATGCATGAATGATCTTGTGTGTGTATGTGTAGAATTTACAGATTTAGCAAGATCACCCTCTACTATAGGTATAATTGTGAGATTTGATGTTGTTAAAATTGGTTTGATTTTTATTATATACAATCTCCTTTTTTGATCGGCAGCTCCAATCATTTTGAAGGTAAGTCACACCTAAATCTCACAATTATGTGTATTGAACAAAAAAAACAAGAAAGTGTATCAGCTGCTTTAGAAATTGAAATCAGATTATATTTAAAAGTTGGAACATATAACACATCAGTCAAGTAGAAATTTGCTGAGAAGAAAATTGTTCCAGAAATGGTTGTGACAATTTTAGAACCATTTGGCATAATTACTTGAACTGACTGAATTGTTTTAACAGATTGAAAGAAATCGAGTGAGAATGACATATGAACACTAGTTTCTGTATCCAAAATCCAGTTATGACAGTTTAATATATGGTTAGAAATTGAGAGAAGATAGAAGGTACCTGCAGATGGTGCATGTACAGAAGCCAAATTCCCATTATTTGGAAAGTCACTGCATTGTTGTTGGAACAAGACAATGAGTGCTTCCTTTTGCTTATCCGAAAACAAGCCATCTAGGTTGACCTTTACATCCCTTTGGCTTAAAGGTTCAGTGCTTTTTTCTTCATTACTCGCAGTAGTAATAGAATTTATTAAGCTCACTTGACTTGACATATAGTCTTCCCTTTGAATTGACTTCTTTGCCTGTGTGGTGGGAATCCATGTTTGTGATAGCATGCATCCACCAAATGTCCATTCTTTCCGCAATAAAAGCATAATTTAGGCATCCCTCGACCATTTCCTCTACCTTTGCCCCCATGAATCCGTCCTCTTCCTCTAATCAAGTTATTTCCACTGCTTTGGTAAGTCCTGAATGCATTGGCTTCAATAGCATTCACCATCAATCCAGATTCAGGGTCTATAGAGTGTAACATTTGTGTTTCTTGTTGTAAAAGCGAAGAAAAAGCTGTTGCCACATTTAGTAAGGGGTTGACAAGCATGAGTTGGGAGCGCACATTTACATATTGATCGTTCAATCCTCAAAAGAACCTAATTACATGAGATTGCTTTCTATACTCTCGAATAATTTCAAGACTCTTTCCACACTTTCAACTATGCAGACAAGAACACACAAGATAGGTCTAAATTCATCTATTCCTCCCAAATACTCTTCAGTTTTGTGTAATAGGAAGTAATATTGAGCTCACCTTGTCTCGTTGAGAATAATTCTTTTTCAAGATATGCAATTCCAAACAGATCACCTTGGTAGAATCTGTGTTTTAGATACATCCATAATTCCTAGGCGTTATCGCACCACAAAACGCTCTGGAATATTTTTGGACTTAGAGATCCATGCAGCCAAGACAAGACGAACGTGTTGCAGTGGTCCCAAGCCTCAAATGAAGGATCTTCTTTCTTTGATTTGAGTGAAGTTCCATCAATGAACTTGAGCTTGTTCTTTGATTTGAGGGAAATCATCGCTGACCTTGGCCACGGTTGGTAGTTCAAAGTACTTAGTAGAGCATTCGTGAGAGAGATTCCAGGAATTTCGCTAGAGTGCAAATAGAAATGGCTGAATGAATCTTGCAGCAAATTCGTGTTGGATCTTGTTGTTTGGGCTTGAAACGTGTTGAACTGAACCATCATTTGGTTCTCTTGATTTGGCACTCTTTTATGCATGCTCGCTTCCATTGATGAACAAATCATGCAAACGTTACTTTACACGAATCATTTTAAAAATGTGATCTTGCGCAGGGTGGTTACACTTTTTTACAACTCCATGTTCACTGTACTATGATAAAAGCTGTTTAGCTGCGAAGTGTTTTCTTTGCTTCATGCAAAAGAGACTCAAAGTGTGAGATATTAGAGAATAACAAAAGACATGACTTCATTATCATGAGCTAGTATATATACAACTAATCTGAACGATATATTGGCAACAGCCTAACAAACTTCTAACACAACTCAAACTAACTAGTTCGTTAATTTACTAAATAGGACAGCTTGCTATACATGCTGCATTGCTGCAAAACTATCAGCTAACTAATCGAGCTATTCCACTCTAATCTGGCTACAAATATGGTGCACTTAGAGGTCTGTATGTGATTTGTGAGCACTCATAAGTCATAAGTCAATCATTAATCCAACAAAATAATTGATTCTCATCCATCCTCACTATTTTCTATACTAATAAAATAATTTAATATATAAAATTTTATATATGTATTTAATAATATAATACTATATTAATAAAAATAATATTATTTTATATTAATCGTGCGAATGATAATGTAAAAAAAAAAGAAAACGAATATAGTTAGTGTCTAAAACTTTTTATATTTATAGTGTATTAAAATTAAATTTATAATAAAATATAAAATAATTAATAAAATTTAATAAAAAAATATATATGCTAAGTTCAAGTTCTTTCCTTCCCAAAAAGAAAAAGAAAAAATTGTCTTATTTCTCTCTCTAACATTTTGGTGTGTATTGGAGCTGGGGTTTCCAATCCCGTGGCTCATCAAACTTCAAACCTCAAAGTTGAAATCTTTGGGCGAATATGGCGACTGGGAAGACGGGAATAACTAGTTGGTTCCAGAAGAAGATCACCGATCCTCTTATCTCGATTCTCCGAAGGTTCTGTTTCAAACTTATCTCCCTTTCTCGGCTCTGATCTGCTATTTATTTTTTGTGCATATGTAATCACTAGATGAGATCTGCTTCTGAATTTAAGAGAGAGATCCTTCAATGTTTATGACTATTCTTCACTCCAATCACAGAATAATCTGTGTTGAATATTGGTTATGCTAAGACGTTTCTGAAATGGAAATCTTTATCGGTTCATAGTATCTGAATTTCTTCTCGGGGCTGTTTGTTTACAGAGGTGCTGAGCCCAGTCAGCTGGCTTTCTCTGCTGCTCTTGGAATTACATTGGGAGTATTTCCTATATGTGGTATTTCTAATTAACCTACCTGCAATTCAATTCTTAGAATAAGCTGATTTAATTAAAGAGGAATGCTAGGGCCATCAGAATTTATTGTTTTTGGCCCTCATTTAGCCATTAATATTTAAAAGTGTGAGCTAAAGTATGTTGTTGGATTACTAGACTAAAAGGAATTGGATTGATTGCTAAAAGTGATGGCCAAAAACAATAAATCTGATGAGTGATGACCCTCTAGCATTTCTCTTAATTAAATTGTTCCCTACATTTTGTTAGACATGCTAATCTTTTTTCTAATAGGTGTCACTGTATTCCTCTGCGGGATCGTTATTGCATTGCTTGGCTCAAATTGCCATGCCCCAACTGTCATGCTTGCAAACTTCATTGCAACTCCAGTAGAGCTGAGGTATGCTGCATTCAATTCTAATATCTATTTGCATCCGCATTCCAGTGCCATGGTGAATCATTGTATTTGTATTTTGTTGTTCATGTGGTTGTTAGTAGAACCCGATAGTTTTGATTGATCTATGTGGTTGACTCTACCAACTGGGAACCCAGTGGTTTAGGAGTGATTAGTGGTTACTAGTGAGAAATTCAAGTTTACACTCCCTATCTATTTTGGATTAGTTTCATATTATAAGAAACATATATGTTGTTAGCCTTAAAACCAATGAAAAATGGCTGGGATACTTCTAATGTTGCTCGTATGCCTTCCCCCATTATGTCATGTGATGGATGTTTATTTTTGTAGTTTCTTATACATGCAGTTCTATCTTGATTCTATTATAGTGAGAATTATGGATATTCATTTGGCATTTCAGTCTCATTGTACCATTTTTACGCTTTGGTGAATTCATCTGTGGTGGACCTCATTTCACTTTAACATCTGATGCTTTGAAGAAAGTTCTTACTGGCAGAGCTTCACATGAAGTCCTATTAAGTATTGCTCATGCGGTAGGTACCACCATATCCTTCTTTTTTGGTATCTGTCTCAAGAAGACTAATAGTGGTTTATTTGCTTAATATATCAATTTCGGTCCTGTTTTTCAGAATATGATTGTGATATCCATTTTACATTAGTTGAACTGAGCTATATTACGAAAATGAATGGAGCTAATAGTGGGATGGATGCTTGAAATTCATATTATAATTATTAATCATGCGGAGAGTTGGGCTGCTTGTATTGTCTCCGTTGAAGTATTAAAACAATCATTGCTAATGTTATCACAATCACTTATGATATAGTACGATATTCTGTTTTACTAGCTTGTCAAATGAATTCATGTTTTTCTATTCACAATGAATTCCTCTCTGCTTGAGTTGCACTGTGATTTCTGCGTGATCCAACCTTCATTTCATTTTCAAAATTAAAATATTGATGACATATTAATAGTTATTTGTTTGTCGAAAACCTTTCCCAGCTATTAGGGTGGTTAGCTGCATCACCTGTTATTTTGGGAGCCCTATACATAGCACTTGTACCATGCTTCAAAGTTCTGGTCCAGAAGTTCTCATCTGTTCCTTCAAGTCCAAAGAAGCCGCTCCTCCGTCCACACTCAGAAGTTAGGCTGAAGGTAAGGGATGTCTGACAAAATAGTAACAAGGTCATAGTAACTTTTTCCACTCAATTACAGTTATAAGCCATTAATGTGTTCTTTCTTGATGAATTGAATTGTACATAATAATGCACAAATAATTAGAACTGTTTATATTATAATGCTAAGGTTGATGCTATTTTAAAGCATGTGGTTAACTTGCACTTGCACTGGAGAAAAATATGGGAAAGGTTGGTAGAGAGAGAAAAATTTATAGGTCAAAAGTAACAGGGCTTTCAAATTCTTCAGGTAGAAGGGGGTGATCTAAGATTTTGTAGGTTGTGGATAGCATTGTTAGTGCCCATGAAATACCAACCATAAAAGCAGGAAGGTTGTCCTTTTACCCTTTCTAAGGGTAAGAGTTGGTATTCTTACTTGGATTTCTCCATATCATCTTAAAATATTCTCTAATTATTTTTACTTTCTTTTTAAAAAGATATTAAATATCTTGTATGTTATTGGAAACTTGAATATTTTTTTTAATGCAAAACAGTTAGTTCCTTTTAATAATTAGAAGTATAGAAGCAGATGTATTCGCTACGATCAAAATCGTCCATGGCAATGTTCTCAGTTCTCAGAGTGACAATGTTCTCTATTATCTGTGTTGTTCTCAACATGACATCTTATGGAAGCTTTTAATCTAATGGTTCCTCTATATTAATATATACAGGAGATTGAGCAAGAGAAAGGCGAATGAGTTTAAAGCCGTCAGTGTTTCATTGATATGCTAGGGCCTATACTTGCATTCCTCCAAGATTAAGAACAATAAAATGAAGTCTTGTAGAATAAATAAAAGTCTTAACCAAATTAAATCCAACAAAAGAGGATAATTGTTTGGAGAGGAAACTCTTTTTTGGAGTACAAGTTAAGATAATTTTGTTTATTCTAGTTTTGATGTACAGTGAATAGTGATATAGGCTATTAGAACTTGTGTCACATTACGCGCTCTCACACTACCCCAATTTGGGTAATAGAGAGTACATATAGTTAATTGATTCCCTTCGTTACTATTCCATAGGCGAATACATTTGTAAATCACACCAATTAGGTCCTTATGGGACACATATATGGCAATTGGCAGAGATCCAGAAAGCATCTTCAGACAGCATAAACCATAAAATCGATGGACCAAAACCTTACTACTTGCTAATGTTCGGGGAGACCAAAGGCCACTTAAGATATAATGTAGAATATAATCAAAAGTCAAAACAAATCTTAAATGGCGCTTATTAGATTAGTATATATCCACGCAAAGTATAAATGGTCAACAGTATTTTAAATTTGGATAAGATTCTCTAAAGTAAAGAAAATGGTAAAGTAATAAAATGAGAAATTAATTCCTCTTAAATTAAGATAGTGTCTACATATTTTATGGAAATTACAAAAATAATAGTGATTACTTTTTCACTTTATCACTACTAATTTTCTCATTTTAGAGGATTCAAATTCTTTAAATTTTATTCGATAGTTGATTTTCTAAATTTTCATTTAATTAAACCACCTGTTTCTCCTCTTCTTACATTGAATTGGTTTTTGTACTTTTCGTCTTTCCTTTAAATTTCTGTTTCATTCAAATGTAGGGATTTTAAAAAAAGCTATAATTTTTAGAAACTAAACTTATTTGTGCGAGTTTTTAATATATTCAAAAATTGTATATCAAGATTTGTAGGATTTAAAATTCTACAATAGGTTTAAAATATAGCCTCTTTGTGAGAGTTCCAACTCCCCGCCCCAAACAAGTTTAGAATTTAGATAAATAAAAATTAACTATGTTAGATGTATACTAAAATATTGAAATGAATTAAACATATTATAATACAAAATAGATATTGAAATGAATTAAACAACTCATGTATTTATACATAAATACATAGTGACTAATTTTAGTGATTAATTTTAATATACAAATAATATTTTTAATAAAAATAATGTGCACACAAAAAAAAAATAATCACTAAATTAGCATAATATATATATATATATGAAATATTTAATTTATTTTTAATATGTATTTTATATTTCAATACATATTTTATACAAGTGATTGATATAGTAACTAATTTTTAGTGTATATATAATATGATTGTCAAATAAAACCCTCCACAAAGAAAAACAAAGTTTGGACAGAAAATTAAGGAAGAATATGATTGATAATTTGATTGAATGAAAATTTGAAGAATCAATTTAATTAACGAGTAAAATTTGAAAAAAATACTTTGACAATGTATTTCCCCACAACCAAATGTTGAAGAACAGTTGGTTCACTATAACAATAAAAGATCAACTAATGTCCAACACCAAATCACTAACTAGTCTCAGTTTTCTTATTTCATTATACAATACAATTTTGAAAGTGCTTCGACACCTCAAATTAACCTATTTGTGAAATAAGTAAATTGAAGACCAGTTTGCCGTAATTCAGTTGACTATCTCTATCCCTGTCAGAGGCTGCCCAGCATGAAGTTGAAGAACGACGTCACCGACAGCCTGCGCCAGATCAATTGGCATGAAAAGTTATGATTTTCACAGTACAAGTTTTCCTGCTTACTCTCTGACTCTCTCTTCCTCTCATGATAATAAATTATAATGGAATGTAATGGTTAGTGTGATCTAGAACAGTAATGTAAAACACAAAACAATTCCCAACGCAGCTAAAAATGACTTGTTACTGATCCAAGTCCAGATAATTGTGGAGACGTACCTTAGCCATGGTTCTATAAGAATGTTCAGTAACGCCAGCAACATGAGGAGTCATGATAACATTCTTAAATTTCAATATCTGATCATCAGGGTTGAATGGCTCATTCCAGGCAACATCAGTTCCTAGCCCTCCCAAATGGCCTGATTCAAGATGTTTGACCACAGCCTCATAGTCCATAAGACCGCCTCTAGCAATATTCACCAAAAGGGCACCCTACAATTATTAAATTGTATCATAATAGCCAGACATTAATGCATCAAATGCTAGATATACTTAAATCAAATGCTATTTTTCTTGCCTTTTCTCATTTATGGTACAAATTGATGATGCTACAGCAGGTGAACGCAATAATGGATTCACAATGAAACAAGAAGCAAAAGCTCTTGTTTCAGATGTTAGGACTCTTCTAGCTGAGCAAGTTCAGCAGTACATATAATATATTATCTAACCTATATGAAATAAATATCCAATTCTGCAACCATATCTTCCCATAGTACATCCTCTAATCTCTCAAGTTAGTATTTGTCTCCCATCTCTCTTTCAAGAATAAGATCGTCAACAAGAATTAACAATCAATTACAGACAAACTATTCTTTCTACTTAAGTGCATAATGAGCTGATCTAGCATATGAAGAGAAGTAAACAAACTACACAAGTTCATCTCCAATGATGACAAACCTTTTTCATGGAAGATATGAAATCATTGTTTATAATACCAGCCTGTAAAACAAAATCACATCCATGTCAATGAGTATCTAAACATCTATTAACTGAATCCAGGGTCCAAGACGGTATATTTACTACTAAAGAAAGGTATAATAGCAATCTCTGTTAAAGTAACCAAGGATCAAGGAAGATAGGACAGAACACGAATAAGAATGCCTGTTTACCAACTTAAAATATCATGTACCACCAAGAAAAACTTTCAGACATTGGAACCAACCATCTAATGTTCTAAAAACATTTTCACAGACTTCTTATACCTATAGTGAAATAAAAAGTGGAAGAAAACAAGCAAAAAGTAACGGAAATAATGAACAATGAAGGACTGGATAAAGCCATAAACCGTTTCACTGTTTAAACGTAAGCAGCAAACGATGATGTCAGCTTTCCTCACAAACTTGTACATATCTTCATGATTAACCCTCTCATCAACAAGATCATCCACATTACCTTCAACAAAATAATATGGAACACATCATGAAATAGAAGAACAAACTAGGATTGTTTATTATGTACTACTAGTCATAATCCACAGCAATCGTACTTCTGATTAATTTGCTAGTGTGCTGGGTGCATGAAGTCCAACTCCGCTTTGTGGCAATTACTTTTACACCAAATGGTCGCAATCGATGTGCCAAATCCATTCCAATGTTTCCAAATCCCAAAATGAATATCTACATTATCATGAAGTTTAGATTTCCACAAACAGTATATTCGATGATTGCTAAAACTACAGTCACACCAAGCGAGATATACAAATATGGAAAGTGAAAATATATTATCTTCAAGATTTATCTACACATGATACACACGTCTGTCATTTGACAATATGACAATAGTATCATATTATATATTTTCCCAAGCAACCTATCAAATTATATAATTTATTTAGAGAGAAACAGTAGACAGTAGACACTTAATTTTAACAATATGCACTAATGATGTCACCAGAAAGAAAAACAATATTCCATATAATGCAGGTAACGAGAAAAGAAGATAGCAAGTCCAAGGCATACAAAGATTTATTTGTCTTAAAGAGAAGAATCAATATACTAACTGTTTTCCCAAGTAAGGTTTCAGTAATTGGCTCTCCAAGCTTCCTCTGTTGTATGGAAATTTGCAGTTCATTCTGCAAGAAGAATATTTTTTGGCTCCAAAAGATTAAACAGCCTTTTGATGCAAATGCATGGAATGTAAAGAATTGTCATCAAAACAGGAGGGAACTTTTAGTTTTCAAAATGGAAGGTGGCATACTTGCTTTCGGAGGAGACCCAACATTAAATATATGGCCATTTCTGCGCATGAAGCAGAATTTCCTGTAGCATGACTTTGGATCCTAGCAACTTTGATTCCGTGCTTGGTGGCAGCTTCAACATCAACGCCTACCTTGTTGAAATAGGTGAGTAAAAGGGGTTGAAGCACGGAGAGAGTAAATTGGGCAAGTAGAGAAAGTAGTACCTTCGATACCAACACCATACTGCATTATAAGCTGCATCCGAGCTGCACGAGAAATAATATGTGAATCAAGCTTCATGCTTTTAACTATGCAGACGTGATAGTTGGGAATTGCTTGGGGCACATGTTCGAGAGGGAGAACATCAACCTACATAGGTATTACTATTAAGAGATACAGTAGCAGTAGTATATGAGATGAATAAAGGAAGGTATCGTAGGAGCGACCTTGATAAATGAATGGCTCTGCAAATATTGTGTCGTATATTCATGGGAAGCAGGGAAATGGGGTCCGCAAAAGAGAACACGAGTGATGCGTTGTTCCCCAGCAGCAGAAGCGTTGGTGTCCATGGGAGGAGTGTGATGACGATGGCGATGGCGCGGTCGCGTGAGCCGTGAGGCCAATTCGCAGCGGATACACGACCTCACCCTCCACGTGCTACTCTGCATCAATATCGATATCGATCCCAAACTATCTTATATTAATATCAAATTCTTCAACATGAATCTTAGCTTAGGGCTCCTTTATTTCCAGGAAGGAACTTGACTATAATATAATATTTGAATTGAATTGAATAATGCTGCTGTTAATCTGTTATGTGTCCTCCGGCGGCGCACTGCACACAAAAATTATATTTGTACTAATTAAGTTAAATATATTGTCTTACAGAGCCATATGGGTTTACATTTTACAACTAACGGGCCGGGCCAGGCCCTAACCTAAGTTACAACTTCTGAAGCCAAGAACGGTACAATTATTCCCTCCAAAATAAAAGCAGGGAGGGCGCTAGTATTGAGGAACAACCAGTAACCCTTGTCACGTCAGTTGCGAGTGTCGATAGACATGGAGATTGAACACGAAGAATCACCGGTACCACCACCAGAAGAAGAAGAAGCGAAGGAGCCACCGAGAATCCAGCGGCTGAGCGAGTCAGTGGTGAACCGAATAGCGGCTGGGGAGGTTATCCAGCGTCCTGTTTCTGCAGTGAAGGAGCTGGTCGAGAACAGCCTCGACGCCCACTCCACCTCCATCAACCTCCTCGTGAAGGACGGCGGCCTCAAGCTCATCCAAGTCTCCGACGACGGCCACGGAATTAGAGTATCTCCCTCCCTCTCTCTAATCCAATTTACTAACTAATTAATCAGTCACAACAAAAATGATTTGCTTAACTTGTTAGTTGGAGGACCTGCCAATATTGTGCGAGAGGCACACGACCTCCAAGTTGTCTGCGTTCGAGGACTTGCAGTCCATAAAGTCCATGGGCTTCCGTGGAGAGGCCCTCGCTAGCATGACCTACGTCGCCCATGTCACCGTCACCACCATCACCAAAGGCCAGCTGCATGGTTACAGGGTCTCCTATAGAGATGGTCTCATGGAGAATGAACCCAGGCCTTGTGCCGCCGTTAAAGGAACACAGATTATGGTACTCCCAATTCCCATCCTTCTTTCTTTTCCCCCTCAACTTCACTGAGCCTTTTATATCAGTTTTCCTTCAACTTTTGAATGTTGTTGCATGTAAACACGATATTTTCTACAGTATTTGATATTAATAGTTCATTCCTCAATGTTAACAGTCAACGTGCAGATTTCACTAAACTAGTTGTAATTCTAATTGATGTTTGCGCTTGTGTTATTAGGTGGAGAATCTTTTCTACAACATGGCTGCAAGGAGGAAGACATTACAAAACGCTTCTGATGATTATTCTAAGATTGTCGACTTAATAAGTCGGTTTGCTATTCAGCACATTAATGTCAGTTTTTCTTGCAGAAAGGTTGGTCTTTACCGCCCTAGAACTAGAACTTATATACTGCAATCATCTAAGCCACATTGTAATGTCAATGTATGTAATTCTTTTACAATCAGCATGGAGCTACTAGAGCAGATGTCCACACAGTTGCCACATCTTCTAGACTTGATGCCATCAGATCTGTTTATGGCATCTCTGTTGCACGCAATCTGATGAAAATTGAAGCTTCAGACAACAATCCAGCTACTTCAATTTTTGAAATGCAGGGTTACATGTCCAATGCAAATTATGCTTCCAAGAAAATCACTATGGTGCTTTTTATCAATGGTATATTTTATCTGTACAACATTAACTGGCGATTTTCAAAATTTTGAGGTGTTTATTGTTTTCAATAAACC
Organism: Arachis hypogaea; assembly: GCF_003086295.3. Taxonomy (NCBI): domain Eukaryota; kingdom Viridiplantae; phylum Streptophyta; class Magnoliopsida; order Fabales; family Fabaceae; genus Arachis; species Arachis hypogaea. The sequence continues at coordinate 179,562 of NC_092054.1, read as the reverse complement.
CTCTTGTCATTAGCAGTATATGGTGCCAGAGAATTTGTTTCATTAGTTATTGTGACATGATTCATTTGAGTCTCATGTTTTTTTTTTCCCTAATGAAAATACCCTTTTCTTTTGGGTCAAAATGAAAGGGAAAAATAAAGTGTCCTTTACCAGCTCATGTTTTCAACCCTAGACTGGATTAGTATACTAGATGAAGGGAAACTATTAAATGGTAAAGTTAATTGTTAGGTTAACTGGTCTACTTTGAATATCTGAAAAAATGAAAGTATGCATAACTGACAGAGGTATTTACGAAAGTAGCTACAGTCTGTGGGATATTTGGGCCGTTATTAGTATTTTCTTTTTTATTTATGAAGTTTATATTTGCTAATAACATAATCTTATATTCAATTTACTATGAGTAAAATATAACTGGTTGCTCTGTCTTTTCTCTTTTGCTATATCTCACTTGTCCTCTCATCTCAGTGTGTTCTAGAAACTTGCACTATTCTGGAGAATATCAAAATTGAATCAGGGAGTTAATTTTATGTTATATATTACTAAGTTTTATTGCTGTGCATTTAAATTTCTTCTTTGGAAAATGTATTTGTATCTTCCATGAGCTACTTGTTTGTAGATTCTCATGAAATTGTTTGTATTCATGTTTTCAGATAGATTGGTTGAATGCTCAGCATTGAAGAGAGCTATTGAAATTGTTTATGCAGCAACATTGCCAAAAGCATCTAAACCTTTTATATATATTTCAATTGTTTTACCACCTGAAAATGTTGATGTCAATGTGCATCCGACAAAGAGAGAGGTAAAACTATCATTAAAACTTTGTTTGTCCTAATTAATTAAAGTGTTCCATTTAATTAACTTTTGATGATGATAATATAAGCCTTCTGAACTGCACATGTTTCTCCATACCCATCCTTTGTTTTCCTCTCTTGGTTTCAGTTTTTGATAATCTTTTACTTTAGTGTATTTCCGATAAACGGTTATACTGTAGACCTACTGAAAACATGCAAATGAAACTTCATCATTTTCTTAATCATATTTCTGGATAGGTCAGCCTTTTAAACCAGGAAGTTATCATTGAGAAGATACAGTCAGTGATTGAATCAAGATTGAGGAGTTCCAATGAGACAAGGACATACCAAGAACAGGTATTTTTTAGCATATTGAATTTCATTCTTTCAACTGAAATTAGTGAAAGCAGGTGAAAGTCTTCTGTTTAATCCTCAAGCACTATGATTTGTAGTTATATTATGCCTACAGATTGCTCGGTTTATGCATTTGCAACTTGTCAATTTGGATTTTAACCCCCCCTTAAAAAAAATTGAAGTCATTCTTTGGATGAAGAATTATGATATGTCATGTATGCAGAGTCTGTCTTTTATTTATGTTTTATAAATTACAATCACTCAAAACCTGCATTTTCTTTGCATATTTTGCCTCATGTCTGTGTAGGCAGCTGATCAATGTTCTCTGTCTCGTATTACTAGCAAGGAGGCTAACCTCATCCCTTTGCCAATGGGTATAAGAAATTCTTCTTCTTTCTTTTTAGGTTATCCTCTGCAACTGTCAATTTTTTTATAATTGATTGATTATCATCATCACTATTATTATTATTATTATTCATGGTAGGTTCAAGATCACAGAAGGTTCCAGTGCATAAGTTGGTTAGAACAGATTCATTAGATCCTGCAGGAAGATTACATGCCTACATCCAAACCAAGCTTGATGGACATCTTGAAAAGAGAGCTACTTTGAATGCAGTAAGGTGATCCCCATTTTCTTCTTGTACCTTTTCCCATATGTAGCAAGCTTCAAGCTAATACTTTGGCTTTAAATTGATTTCTAGATGCAGTGATTTCATAGTCCTTTCTTGATGTTTAACTTTCTTTGAACCCCTTAATCTGCATTTGTTTTTGGTAAATTTTATTACATTCTTTTAGGCTTTGCAGCATTCATCATTTTATTTGAGCAGGGCCTATTTGCTACCCAAGTGTAGAATCTCAAAGTATCTAAAGTATACACCTTATAAACTTGATACAACCATTTAGACAAGGATGGAAAGTGTGGGTGGGGGGTTCTATGAATAATAATAGTTAAATTGTCAAACTTAATTCCTTCCCTGCTTCCGCGTATTTGTGTTTGAAGTTTGTTATTTGATTTAGTCTTATTTTCATATTAACGACTTGTAGTTGAGTTTCTGTATAATTGTTGAATATGTTTTCTTCTCTTTTTCTTAACATTCTTCTAAGTTCTATGGAATGCTTGGACTTGCATGAATAATCAAAACCTCCTTAGATAATTGGATTGAGAGGAATATATAAGCTATGGGCTCTCGAATTTCCCCCTTCTCTTTCTGTCTCATATATAAAGCTTTTTAGTTTGAATTAGGTCCCAATCCCTCTATGTGACAAAGAAGTTGTGTTGTCCCTTCTTAGGAACTCAATTCGACAAAGAAGGAACCCAAAAGATTCTACAGATCTAACTAGCGTCCAACAGCTTCTTGATGATATCAATAGCAACTGTCACCCAAGTTTGTATCTACCTTACTCATAATAATGACTCCATTTTGTGATGTATGTTGATGTCAAAAATGTTTCACTGGGTATCAACTTTATAGGCATGATGGACATTGTAAGGCACTGTACATATGTTGGAATGGCAGATGATGTTTTCGCTTTGCTGCAGCATAATACTCATCTTTATCTTGCTAATGTTGTAAACTTGAGGTAGGCATGTGTTTTTTTAAAGTATATGTTAAGTAACTTTTATAGCATATGAATGTTGAAACAAATTTGATTTAAGATTTTCTTGTGAAGCCCTTATAAAGTATGATTTGATATGTTTCCAGATTGTGATACATAGTTTTTGACCATGCTACTAGAGATTTACTAGTTTATGATCAATTAAGTCAGATATATAAAATTGTTTATGGGCCTTTACCTAATACTTTAAGCTCAAAGGGTCAAAGGGAGTGGTATTTGATGCTCTTTGTTTAATTATTTGCAGCAAAGAGCTTATGTATCAGCAAGTTCTTAGCCGTTTTGGCCAATTCAATGCTATACAACTAAGTGATCCAGCCCCCTTGAAAGACTTGATTATCTTGGCACTGAAGGAAGAGGATTTAGTTTCAGAATGTAATGATGATGACAACTTGAAGGAGAAGATTGCAGAAGTAACCCCCCCCCCCCCACCCCACCCGCGCGTGCACGCGCTGGTTTTAGATCTGTGCCAGTTTTATGAATGCTACAATATATTGTGCAACCATATTTGCCTATCATAGTTCCCTATTGAATCTTTGTTGTTGATATAAATATATGGGTATTTCTTTCCCTTTGCTTCAGATGAACACAGAACTGCTGAAACAAAAGGCTGAAATGTTGGACGAGTATTTTGGAATTCATATTGACAAACATGGAAACATTTCTAGACTTCCTGTGATACTTGACCAGTATACACCTGACATGGATCACATCCCTGAGTTTGCTCTTTGCTTAGGCAATGATGTAGGTTATAGCCCTTCCCCCTTCCTCCAAGTCTCTCCTCTATTTTCACCTGTTTATGGAAAATTATCTTATTTCCTTTTCTCAGTATTTTCTGAACCATCAATATTATTAGCAGCTGTTACTTCAGTTTATACGATCAAAAGATTGTAGCATCTATGAATTTGTTGTTTATTTTGATTACATTCTTTGTAATAAAGTGCATTCCTCTTCATCCTTTTGTTATTCCATTGAATTCATTGCCAGTTGAATGTAGTCGATAGTGTTTGTCGATCATATCTATTTTTTTTTTCTCACCAAAACATGCTGAAACATTGTCATATATGTTTTCCCGATAGGTTAATTGGGAAGATGAAAGGAATTGCATTCAGGCAGTTGCAGCTGCTCTGGGAAATTTCTATGCAATGCATCCACCAATGTTACCCAATCCATCTGGCAAGGGTTTGCTTTTTTATAAGAAGAGGAAAATGCTCGATAGTTGTGCGGAGGGGAATACCTGTGATGTTGTTGGTATGACTTCACACTTGTTCCTTTCTGGATCACCCACGTCCACTGATGCTTTGTAATGTAAAGAAAAATAAAATCTGCTGAACAGTGCCTTTTGGTCAACTGATTCTTTTTGAAAGTGTTTGAGGTTTAAGTGGTTTCACATAGCAGTTGTTAAATCATATCAGCATGCAAATATGTGCCACATGACAATACTATCCAGCATTTTATACCTTGCATTTACTTCCATGTCATGCATTATCATAGAGCAAGGTCTCCTCTAACGAAGACCCAATGTCCTCCTTGTAGAGTTTAGGTCTATAGGAGATGCTGACCATTAATAAATACCTTGATCAGTCTATATTGAGTCTTATACCATACTACTGTTTTAGGAGGCTTCTTTAGTTGGTGGTTATGATGAGCTTCCCTGCTTATCAGTTAGTGCTAGTTGGTAGAAGACACAACACTTGACAGTCAGTATAAGAGCAATGTCTAGTTTGTTTACTTTCAAATAACCCAACTTCCTTACCGGTCTCCTATATCTGGGTCATAGGTGAACAAACAAAACATCGAGGAGTGAAATATTGTTTTGATAAATGTTATTAGAGATTTATGTCCAAATGATCTTAGAGTTTGATATTTGTCACCCTCTGTTCAAATTGAAAATTTGATTACACCGGCCTTCACCCCATTTAAAATTCAGCCTAGTTCAAATTTTCTTTCAAATTCAACCTGGTTTAAAATTGCTGGTTCCTAATTGGGATTTGGGAAGAAAAAATGAAAGCTATCATTACAAAATAATCTCCTAGGGAGGTGTCTTGTGATGTTGACATGGCTATGAATTTTATTCTTCCATTATTTGTGCAAGTTTCTGCTTATTTTTATTAAGCTCCAAGCTACGTTGTGTCAGGGAGTGACGTGATCAATGATAAAGTTGAGCAAGAACTGCTTTCTGAAGCTGAGACTGCATGGACACAGCGTGAATGGTCAATACAACATGTGCTTTTTCCTTCCATGAGACTCTTTCTAAAACCACCTGTCTCTATGGCTACAGATGGAACCTTTGTTCGGGTAATGTACATACTTTTTTTTATTTAATAATTCAATAAATGATATCTATTGATCATCGTTAGCATTTACGCCATGCAAATTTCATCCTCCATATGTCACTACCGCAAGAAGTATTTCCTTTTTTTCATTTTAAAGAGCCACATGATGATATTTTTTATTAACTGAACAACAGATTTGTTTAGTGTTAATAATTTTGTTTTGTATTTTTAATGATAAATTCATGTTTTAGAATTGAAAATATAACGTCATAATTGTTGTTGTGTGGCCTAATTTTCCTATCGGTTGAATGAGCCAAGAACTAATTATTGATAGACGATCTTTGTGATGTGAAGAAACGTACAATTCAATCTTAGAAAAGGAATTTGACTACTGCCATTATCTATTTCGTTTATTGATATTTTGTGTCTTTAAACTTTATGCAGGTAGCTTCATTGGAGAAACTATACAAGATTTTTGAAAGATGCTAGGCAACCATATGGATTGTTGCTCTCTGCGATATCCTCTTTAATATTGTGCTCTTGTGAATATGTAACTATAGTATTCAGGGAGCTCGTCTCAAAGATTTCCTTAGGGAGCTCGTCTCAAAGATTTCCTTGGTCTGGTGATTCTGAATCATGTTTCTTGTAAAGTACTTTCGAATGTAAAAAGCATTTTGAGAACAATTGAATTGGATGTGTTCTTGTGTATTACTTTCATGTCATTGCAGCTAGCCAGCCAAGAACGAACGATTCTGACATCCTGCTTTGTGGTCATTCTTCGAGCAGCCAATCCTAATGTTGGATAAATACTTCCGGTTTTGTTATGCAGCTAACGTTTACCATTGAATTTTGTTGATATATATAAGGATTGACCAAGGATTCCTTTGTTTGAAGTAAGGAACTTTCTTAGAATGTAAAATGTAAATATAATATCCCATCACACACCGTGTAATGTACAAAAATCAATTGCTTTGCTGAATGTGTCTCATATTAATATACTCAGATTTTTAGATTATTTCCAAATCCCGATTAGTAACTTACTTCTATCAAGTATCGTGTATCAACAACATAATAGGTTATAAGTTGTAACCTGAAAGTAATTTGCAGTTCAGCTTTAGCGGGTCGTGAAATTATAGGGGAACATATTTGGTCAGATGGAATGAAGGGAGAATTTGGGTGGATCGCCTCACAACTTCTACATGTTGTGTGGGTTCGAATGAAACGATACTCCCAACTGGGTACGGACTACGGAGGCTCTATATTCTATACTAGGAGAAATGCATTTCCAAGAGAAAATAAAAGTGTAAAGGAAGATGACGGTTTAACAAACGCAACAATGACTGAAATGTGTTTGTTTTGTTTTGGTACACGAAATAAGCTTGCAGTATCACTATTTGAAATATGTACAAAAAGATGATGGAGGCAGGCAGCGATCAGGAACCACCGTGGCGGAGATAGAGTACTGATCTATAAAGGGCAGCAACGTGCAGGAAACAGATGAGCACAATGAGCAGATCATCCAAGAGTCCAACTATTCCTAATATCCCTGCCAGAAATGTGATATAATATAAATGACAGTTACTATCTACAAAACAGAAAGAAATAATTTCTTTTAATACCTTCTGGAATGATGTCTATAGGGCTGATGATGTACACAACACTTAGTATCATCTGCATAAACAAACAAGACTTGGCTTGAGATCAAGAGCAGAAAATCGCATCGAATTTGGTAAAGAAGATACGATATGATACTTAACTGCAATGTAGACGCGAGCTCGAATGACAAGTGGAAGGGATCTGCGAGGATCGGAGAAGTCCTGGAGAAGCCGACGCAGTAGGAATGGAAGATCTTGCAATCGCTGAAGAAGCCCGCCCTCACGCTCACCGAACAAGCGATTGTATCTCTGGATCTTGTCAAGAGCGTTAGCAACCTCGGGGTCGTGGCGGTGGCTGAGGGAGTCGTCGGTGGGGACGAGGAGAGTGATAGGACGGCGGCAGAGGGGGCACTTGCAGGGCTGCACGGCGGATCCGTGGTGCCAGACGAGCATGATGCAGTTGGCGCAGAACCAGTGACAGCAGTTGGATTGGCACGGAGTGTTGAAGTTCCCATGGCACACCGAGCACATATCGTTCGCAGGAGGACCAGGACCCTCCATTCTCTCTTCTCTTCGCCTTCCCTTTCTTTTCCTACGCTACAACTTCAACCGCCTCTCCCCTTTCACCTAATTCCGATCCTTTCTATCAGTTTTCTTTATAATATTTCTTTCTTTTATACTTGGCCTCTTGGCCATTAGGCTTAGCTCATTTTCCTCCCATCCTTCCTTGTGAACACTACCGATTTTTTTTTTTCCCTTCAAAGTATGCTCATCTTAGGATTTTCTAAATTGTAATCTACTAACTAACTAATAGTAATAAGCCCATTCTTTTGTTTTGCACCGTATTTTCTAATTTGACAGATCAAGCATTAATTTATCGCGGGACCAAATTTCATTTAAAGATTTGTCGCTCGTCAATGAGTTGTTGTCATTCCGTGGTAACTCTTGTACTCTACTTCCTAAGTGGAGACTCTACCATAACCTAAACCATATAATTCCTCTTATCACATCTGGTTGTGTATCCTCAACTCCCAACCTTGAAAATTCAACATAGGCTCTTGCTATTTTCTTTACTCTTTTTTGTTTTTTGCTAAATGGACAAAGCCATTATGGACTCTTTGTTTTTGTACATGACTATCATTATAATATGTTTCGTTATTGTTCGTGTGGGCCTTTGTCTCATATGTCGCATCTTACCCAAATACATGCTAAAATGGTGCAAAAATAGAAGGACGAACATGTATAATGAATCCTCAAGTCAACGGCCAGTGGTGGAGCCTTGTTGAACGGAAGGGACAATGGCCCAAGTCCAAACTTTAATTTTTAATTATATAAAATTTTAGTTTAACAAATATGAAATACCAAAAAAAAAAATTTGTTTAACATCTTTTTAGTTGATCGAATAGTCAATTTATTTGTCTGTTTAAACTTTGTATATGTAACAATTCATTGACCAACGACAACCAAAACAAATAAAATTTAAATTTGTGATCAATTAATTCTTGAACTACGAAATAGGGGATATCATGGTCAAATTAATATATATAATTTTTGTTTTGATCTCCTTTTCATTACAAAATTAAGTTTTGGTCTTTTTCTTAAAATTCAATCTAATTTCGTCCTTGTGCACACATGAACTCATTTATCTCTATTTTTGAAAGAGTAGGAAATCGGGATTCCCTATATATTTTTTATAATATAATGTCACACTTGTCTTATTATATGGTACATGCCGTTTTTGTTTACAGTATATATAAATGGACCATGATCATTCATTCTTTTATATTTTTATTGTTTTCTTAATGAAATTGTAGAAGAAAATAAAATGTTGGGTTTCATTTCCAAGTGTCCTGTCCTGTGCCTGGTAGCTTATATAGCGTTTAATTAAAGACCAAAATGCTAAAGCAGGAGTATACAATCTCCAATGCATGGCATCAAGATCACTACTGCTTATGCCAATGTGTTTCAAGTTACTCTAATACTATACTGTGTTTGAAAGAATAACTAATGTAGGTACTAGTTGTAGTAGAGGGATCCGGGGAGTAAAATAAATGTTTGAACAATTCAATAAGCGAAGGCATATTTACCGTAAGAATATGATATGATGGAGAAGAGTATTAAATTAAAGAAAGAAAAGTTATAGGCAGTCCATACGTTTTGCAAGTGACACATAAGGAACCGCATTATTGTCGGATCTTCTAGATCCGATCTTCTGAACTTGCTCCCATTTTGTCGCTGAAACAATTAGTGAGTTCCTAGCTCAATTCACTGAAGTACAGCACTACTAGTATACTATATACACTTGAATTGTGGCCATCTGGCATTACACGTTTACATTATCATCCTAATTTCTTACCTAAACATTATTCTCTCCCACACCCTCGGAACCATGACTAATTCAGCAACGAACTGATGCACCATTATTTAAATTGGCTGAATGTTGACTACCATCCAGTAATATTTAATTCCATTTCCTTTACCATTCTTGGACAAACCCGGAGAATATCGAAGGAGATATCACTTGGAGCCAGCTTTACTAATGGTATACTATTCTCGCCGATATCGATCATCCAATTATTGTAGTAATTCTTCGCTCTCTTAAGATTCATTATTAATTATATTATACTAATTCTCAACGTATATACCCATGGAACAAACGGTTCAGGAGAATGCGGGTGAGAACGAAGGAAACAATGCTAATGCTAATAATGATGCTAGGGACGCAAAATGGTGGTGTTCGACTTTCCACAATGTGACTGCCATGGTTGGCGCTGGAGTCCTTGGCTTGCCATTTGCTATATCCCAGCTTGGATGGTAATTAATATTAGCTAGGGATATGTATGTGCGTGTGTGTGTAATTTGTTCCTATATATATATATATGAATATGATGAATAAAGTACTGTTATTATAGGATTCCAGGTGTAACAGCAATCATGTTGTCATGGCTTGTGACATTCTATACACTGTGGCAACTGGTGGAGATGCATGAAATGGTTGCGGGGAAGAGATTTGATCGATACTATGAATTGGGAGAGCACATGCTTGGGCCTAAGCTGGGATTCTGGTTGGTGATGGTGCAACAGCTGACCGTACAGATTGCGTCCACCATCGTGTATTGCGTGACCGGCGGCAAGTCACTGAAGAAGTTCTTCGATCTCTTGATTCCCGGCTGGAGTGGCGTCCGTCAGACATTCTACATCCTCTTCTTTATCTTCCTCCAGTTTCTGCTCTCACAGACTCCTAACTTCAATAAGCTTAAACTAGTTTCCATGCTCGCTGCCCTCATGTCTGTCTGGTAGGTAATGGGCATAATAAATATATATTATATATATGTATTGGTTCAGTAGGTCTCGATTATACCGACGTTGCGCGCGTGCATGCAGTTACTCGACGGTAGCAGTGGTGACGTCAATAGTAATAGGGGTGCATCATCATCCTAGTCATTATGGAGTTCGATCTCACACCGTTGCGGGAATGACATTTGATGTGTTCACAGCGCTTGGGACCATAGCATTTGCGTTTGCGGGGCACAGCGTGGTGTTAGAGATCCAGGCGACGCTGCCGTCAACGGAGGAAGTACCGTCGAAGAAACCAATGTGGCGAGGCGTGGTGTCTGCATACTTGATAGTTATTCTGTGCTATATGGCAGTAGCAGTGTCTGGGTATTGGGCCTTCGGAAGTGCCGTTGAAGACGATGTCCTCATCTCACTTGAGCACCCCGCCTGGGTCATTGCCATTGCTAATTTAATGGTCTTCGTTCATGTCATAGGCAGCTTCCAGGTACATACATACATACACCTTCAACTTCCTTCCTTCCTTCCTTCCCATATATATACCCCTCTACCTACCTACCTACCTACTTAGCAGCTAATTCTTCATTATCAAGGTTTTTGCTATGCCTGTTTTTGATACCATTGAGTCGCTCCTCGTACGAAAGTACAACTTCGCTCGCTCCAGGACTCTTCGCCTCGTTTCTCGAAGCCTTTTCGTCGGTAACAACCCACTACTTTCATCAACTCTTTTTATTGCATTATTATTTAAATATTAACCTCCCTTTTCTTATCTTTGCAGCTCTTGTGGGGTTTATTGCCTTATGTGTTCCATTTTTTGGAGGATTGTTAGGCTTCTTTGGAGGACTCGCATTTACATCAACATCATATATTGTGAGCTTTAACTTACTAATGTATAACTATCAAACTAAATTTCTCTTATCACTATATCCTAACCCAAAAATATTGGATCCATAATACAGATTCCGGGTTTATTGTGGCTTGCTGCCCCAAAACCAAAGCACTATAGCAAGGTCCATTCTTATGCATCACTGGTACTACTTTTCACACTCAATTCATTCAATGCTCATTCTTCATGGAAATAATTTATACTCTATGCCAATCTTACCATTTCTTCTTGTCACAGGCTTGCGTTACTATTGGTCTTTTCATAGCAATTACTGCACCCATCGGAGGAGTGCGAACAATCATTCTTTCCATAAAGACGTATAAATTTTTCTCCTAAACCAAGGATTCGTAATCTTAGCTAATTCTATTCTTTATTTCTTTTTTTTTTATGCTATACAATATTTCTTTTTTAGAATATTAATTATTTTGATGGATATCTATATGATATTATCAAAAAATAGATATCTTTTAATTTTTTTCCTGGCTAGAATGTTTCGTAAACATATTAGGTAGGTGCGATGATTTTTCTTTGTTAATGAATTCGTAGAATTTTTTGTACCTACGGATTCATCGCCAATTTGTAAATTATTATTTAAATATTCTATATATGTTAACTATGAATGTTGTCCCAATAGTAATAATATTTAGCTGTTCCAATTCATGTTAAGGAGTTTACTATCTTTTAAAGTAATAACGTGTAAGAGACAATACAAAATTAATCTAAAATAATTTTAAATTATTTTATTTTATATTTTTTAATTATTGTTGAAATGTAATTAAATAATATTATATTTGATCCGTGCCTAATAACTCGAACCGACGTTATACCTCAAATCAGCTAAGTCAAAGTCAGTTGCGTCAAACAAGAAATATCCGCGCTATACCTCGGCTCATATTCTAGGAAATCTCGGGATCTCAACAAACGTACTCGTTCAATCATAAATAAGATGTTACAAGTGACCTAAGATAGATAACGAACACATACAAAACAGAACTCAAAAAGCCATTGCTATTGTTATTTTTTTATCATGAACTGACTTAAGTATCAGAGACTTTTTTGCGGGTTCTCCACATTGCTCGAATGAAAAAGGAACTTGAGGTGCAGCACATAAGAGAAGGATGCCATCAGTGCTCTTCCAGCTGTCGCCGACCTATACCTCGGAACCCAGTTCCAGACCGGAACATTTGGCACCACCGTGGGGCCAAGTTTATTCTAAATTAACCCCACCTGCACTTTATCTTAATATTTTTTGCAGGACCATGGTTGATGACACCGTACCTCGGACTCTTCCTCCCACTCATGATGAATTGGTAGCCATGAATGCTACCCTCCTCGCTGAGGTTAAAATGATGTTCGAGCTCCTAGAGTCAACCCACAACGGAAAGTCTAATGCCAAGGACCCTAAGAACACGACTTCAAATGTCACACGATCTCAGGAATCAAGTTCCCAGGAGATCACCCCGCCAAAAGAAAAACTCACTATAGACAATTTTTTCGGAAGATATTGTCAAATTTCAGATGTCGAAGAACTTTGTGTTGCCTACCGCACTCAAGTCATATGAAGGACTCGGAGATCCCCGTATCCATATTAAGAAAATTCAATCCATGATTTTCTTTAACGGTGCCTCGAACCCTATACTTTGTCAATCTTTTCCAATTTTTTTAGACAGTATTGCTTTAATCTGGTTTTCTAAGATACCTGCAGGTTCAATCTCTTGTTTCGAAGAATTGGCAAGGTTTTTTATCGAATACTTCGCGGCTTCAAAAATATACGTGCATGGGTCTGACTACCTTAGCACTATCAAGCAAGGTCCACATGAAAGCCTAAAAGACTATATGACGAGGTTCGCCAAAGCAACAATGGAGATACCTGACCTCAGTCCTGAGGTGCACCTGTACGCACTAAAGAGCGGCCTCCGCCCCGATAAGATCCAAGAGACCATTGCTGTCACCAAGCCAAAAACATTAGCAGAATTTTGAGAGAAAGTTGCGGGTCAAATGGAGATTGAGGAATTCCGTAAAGCATGGCGAATAGAGAAGCAACAACCTTGCTGAGATGAAAAAAGACAACCAAGGTCACAGACCAGCAAGGAGCTTAAAAAGCCTTTCAGGCTAACCCCAAAGTTCGACTCCTACACCAAATTCAATACAAAAATGGAGGATATAATCAAGGAAATCCTTCATAACAAACTCATAAAGCCACCGAGCAAAGCAGGTACCTATCAAGACCAAAAGTATGTGGACAAAATCAAGCACTGCACGTTCCACCAGAAGTTCGGTCATACCACTGACGAATGCATGGTGGCCAAAGATTTGCTAGAGAGACTGGCACGGCAAGGACTATTGGATAAATACATCAGCAGTAGGATGCAACGAGGTTCATCAATCTCGACAATGACAAAACATTAGACAACAAACACCAAAAAGGACCAATGGCAGCATAATCAATCCCACCCACCTAATTGATTATCAATTACATATCAGGAGGATTTGCATGTGGTGGAAACACAAGCTCGGCCAAGAAAAGAAGCTACCAGACCATGTTGACATTACAAGATGACACTGTCAAAAACATCTACTTTCCCCGTTCTGAAGATCACATTTGCAAATAAAGATTTTGAATCCAAAACCCTAACCTCAATGACCCAGTAATAATCTCAGTGACAACAGGAGACTTATTGATTCGAAAAGTTCTCCTGGATTTGGGAAGCAGTGCCGATGTCATGTTCTTATCCACATTAAAAAGGATGCAACTAAACGACAAGGCGCTACAACCGTCCTCCGGTGAATTGGTCGGATTTTCCGGGGAAAGAGTCCCCATAATAGGTTATATCTGGGTGAGGACGGCCTTAGGGGAGTATCCTCACTCAAAAACTTTAGATATCCGGTATTTAATTGTCGATTACTTTAGTCCTTATAATATTATCCTAGGAAGATCATCTCTAAATACTTTCAGAGCTATAGTCTCCACAATTCATTTGTGCGTCAAGTTTTTCTTGCAAGATAGAACCATAGCAACAGTATATTCACATAGAAAGGAAGCAAGACAATGTTACAATGCAGACCTTAAAATAAAACAAACGCCGATACCAAGGATAAATTTGGTCTACAATACCAACGATATACCAGATCTAGCCGAACTATCCTCGGACCAATCACGAGTAACGACCTATTCCAATAGATGACCTGAGTGAGGTAAGCATTTCTAACAGCAAAAATCAGGACACTAACATTGGTTCTGCTTTATCTGCAGGGTACGTGAAACAAATCACCAATTTACGCCAGGAAAATGCCGACCTGTTCGCTTGAACCCCTGCTAATATGTCGGGGATAGACCCAAAAGTCATATGTGGTACGCAATTTATAACCCACAAACTAACTGGCAAGTGCATCGGATCGTACCAAGTAGTACCACAACTGAATGAGGGTCGATCCCACGAGGATTGATGGACTAAGCAATAATGTTTAAGTGATTTACTTAGTTAGACAAACAGAAAAGAGTGTTTGGGTTTCAATTGCATTAAACAGTAAATTCAGAAAATCAGAAAGCAAGCAGTAAACGGGTTGTGAAATATATGGAGAAAACAATTAAAGCTTCAGAGATATTTATTTTCCGGATTAACTTTTCTTATTACCAACTATTTTAATCATGCAATATTCAATTCATGGCAAACTATATGTGACTAAACCCTAATTCCTTAGACCTTTTTAGTCTCCTCTAACCTTCATCAACTGCCAATTTCTTGATCACTTGATTCCAATTAGAGGGTTAAGTTCAAAACTAGTTTATGTGTCACAGAAACCCTAATTATCCAAATATAAGAGGATTATATGTCATGTATCCCGTTAAGTCCAGATAATTAGAAATTTAGGAGAATTTATTTTCAAGCTGTTGTTCAAGCAAAGAGCTTTTTCAAGTTTTACAAGAACTCAATTAGAACAAGGGTCATACTTCCGTTCCACCCAGATTCATAAGATAATTAACGAAAACAATTATTGAAATTGAAATCAATACATGAATTAAAATAAAAAATTAATAGTATTAATTCATAAAATAAACAGAACTCCTAACCTTAACAGTGGAGGTTTAGTTACTCATGCATGGTTCAGAGAGAAAATAAGGATTCTGAAAAAACTGTAAATTGCTGAATGAGGTATAAGAAAAGAGATGAGATCAGAGATTAGAAGAGCCCGAAGGGCTGATTCTTTTCCCTTTTATATCTAATCTTAATTTTAATGTAAAATATATTTTCTAAAACTAAATAATATCTTTTCCTATTTGTAATTAAAATAAAGTTTTAATCAAAATAAAATAGGATATTCGTGCATCTTCAATTGAGACGTGGGGACCATTGTGAATCATTAGTGTGGCACCTAACTTGGAGGACTTGGTGCCTAACTTGGAGGAGGCAGCAAGGATTGGACACGACTTGCCTGACCTGGCGCCTAACTTGGTGGATTGTGGCGCCTAACTTGGTGTGAAGTCCCAATCTGGTGCTTAACTTGGATTCCCTGGTGCCTAACTTCATGTTGAGGCATACACCTGGCACCTAACTTCACCCCTCCCAATTGTAATATGATTTTATGGCTTGGTGTGGCGCCTAACTTGAGATCATGGCGCCTAACCTGGAAAATTCCAAGTTAGGCACCACCTTGGCCGTACAGAATGAAGAAAAAGGGCATACTATTATATATCATTGGAAAGCTCTGAAAGTTAGCTTTCCAATGCGAATGGAATCACGTTGATTAGATTTCTATAGCTCAAGTTATGTTTGTTAGAGTGTAGGGAGGTCAGGGTTGACAGCATCATCCACTTTCTGCCTCTTCTTCTATAAAACTCCGTCAAATCCATCCGAATGCTATTTGAAATAAACAGAATTGCACACAACTTAAAGTAGCATCCATAGTGGCTAAAAGATATTTAAATCTTGATTAAACTAAAAAATTTGACTGCAAATTCACTAGGAAAAGATAGAGAAGATGCTCACGCATCAATATGCCACAAACTCGCTTTGGATCCTAAAGCTCGTCTAGTAAAGCAGAAGAGACATTTTGGACAGGAAAAGGTAGATGCAGCCATCAAAGAAACACAAAAGCTATTAAGTGCGGGTTTCTTTCGGGAAATCCACTTCACATCCTGGTTAGCAAATGGGTGATGGTAAAAAACAATTCGGAAAAATGGCGAATGTGTGTAGACTTCACCGACCTAAACAAGGCCTTCCCAAAAGACTCTTATCCGTTGTCGTGCATTGACAAGCTTGTCGAAAATACTTCTGGTTACAAAATATTAAGCTTTATGGATGCATATTCGGGCTATAACCAGATACTCATGCACTCTTCAGATGTGGACAAACGGCAATTATAACCGAGCATGGGAATTTCTGTTACAAAGTCGTGCCTTTCGGCCTCAAAACACATGCGCTACCTACCAACATTTGATGGACAAGGTTTTTTAGAACCAGATCAGAAAGAATATGGAAGTGTGCGTAGACGATATGGTCGTCAAATCTGAGACCGAAGAAAGTCACCTGTCCGATCTCAAGGAGGTATTCGAGCAACTAAGAAAGTACAATATGCACTTAAATCCTGAAAAATGCGCTTTCGGGGTACAAGGGGGAAAGTTCCTAGGATTCATGTTAACCTACAGAGGATTTGAAGCAAACCCTGACAAACGCAATGCGGTCATACAGATGAAGTCACCAACAATGATCAAAGAGGTACAGCAATTGACAGGAAGACTGGTGGGCTTGTTAAGATTCCTACCAACGATGGCAGCAAGATCAACCCATTTCTTCAACACATTACGGAAGTCAAACAAATTTGAATGGTCGGATAAGTGCGAGACAGCCTTCACCAAGTTCAAGCAAATCCTATCATCACCTCCGATATTGAGAAAACCAACACATGGTAACCCACTATATGTATACCTTTCAGTTTCTGCTAACTCAATTTCATCTGTTCTTGTGACAGAAGCAGGTCGGGAGTAGCACCCAGTCTACTTTATCAGTAAAATTTTACAAAACGTAGAAACTCGATACCCAACCATTGAAAAACTAGCCTATGCTCAGGTGGTTACAGCACGACGCCTATGGCACTACTTTCAAAGCTACAAGGTCGTAGTACGAACCAATCAACCGCTGCGGCAAGTGTTAACACGACCTGATCTTGCAGGAAGATTAACAAAATGGTCCATCGAGTTATCCGAAATCAATATCAACTACCAAGCTCGGGGATCACTAAAATCACAGGTACTAGCCGATTTCATTGTAAGATTCACCTCAACAGGGTAAATTTATCCAAAATGGGAGCTATATGTGGATAGTGCTTCTAACAAAGACGGTAGGGGAGCAGGAATTGTTCTCAAAGACAAAGAGGGAGTCTCTACCGAGCAATCAATAAAGTTCATGTTCCCAGTAAGCAATAACCAATCCGAGTATGAAGTGCTTCTGGCTGGCCTACGACTAGCCAAAGAGAGTGGAATTCAACATATTAAAGTCTATTGTGACTCCCTCCTCGTCGTTCAACAGGTAAATGGCATTTTCCAGGTACGCGAGCCTTTATTAGAACAATATTTAACACAAGTACAACATTTAATCCAGGGATTTCAAAATTTTCAAATCACACATGTTCATAGAAATGAAAACAATAGGGCTGATATATTATCCAAGTTAGCTACTTCAAGAAAAATAAATACATCATCTGAATTGTCACAAATAACCCTAGAACGACCTAGTATAGGCAACAACCGTGTTCTAAGTTTATCACAGGTAGAAGACTAGAGAGCTCAATATGTTAATTTTCTGAAAAATGGAACAATACCAACAACGGAGAATAATCCAAAGGTCTTCAAGAAAAAAGTAAGCTATTTCACCATCATTGGAAACGACCTTTATAGACGGGGGTTTTCCCGGCCTCTACTCAAATGCTTGGGGGACGAAGACGCAGCCTTAGCAATGTTAGAAGCACGCAAAGGCATTTGTGGAATACACATAGGTGGCCGAAGCCTTGTAGCAAAGTTACTAAGAGCAGGATGTTATTGACCCTCACTAAAGAAAGATTGCATGAACAAAGTCCAACGATGTAACAACTGCCAAAAGTGTGCACCAATAATTCACAACCCAGCCGAGACATTGCACACATCGGATATCGGATGGCCATTCCACAAATGGGGGATGGACATCCTCGGTCCTTTTTCAATATCACAAGGCCAGGTAAAATTCCTACTTGTGGCAATTGACTATTTTACAAAGTGGATAGAGGCTCAACCACTCGCCAAAATAACATCGAACAAGGTACAAAGTTTCATTTAGAAATTTATTATATGCTGATATGGATTACCTATGGACATTGTTACTGACAACGGTGGGTAGTTTACTGATAAAAAAATAGCATCTTTTTTACAAACCTTGAACATAAAACATCATTTTTCATCAGTCGAGTACCCACAGACTAACGGGCTCGCCGAGGTAGCTAATAAGATCATTTGGCAGGCACTAAGGAAAAAGTTAACTCTAGCCAAAGGACAGTGGGCCGAGTTAATACCAGAGATACTTTGGGGATAGAACACCACCCCACAAAGCTCGACCAAGAAAACGCCTTTCAAATTGGTGTTTGGATCCGATGCCATGATCCTGATAGAAATAGCCCAAGGATCAATCAGAACCAATCATTTTGATGAGAGGCGAATGACCGAATGAGAAAAGCCGAGGTGGATACAATAGAAGAAGTATGACAAGATGCAAGGATACGTCAAGAAGTGATGCAGCTCATGGTTCAACGCAAGTACAACAAGAAGGTCAAATTGCAGCCACTCCACCAAGGAGATCTCGTCCTCAGACAACTTGAAGACGTCCGAAAACCCTCGGGACAAGGCAAGCTCGCTGCAAATTGGGAAGGTCCTTTCCGAATTTCACAGGTTCATGGCCGAAGAGCGTACTCCCTACAAACTCTGGAAGGGGGTTGACTTACCAAGTACATGGAATATTTCGTCACTACGCTTGTACTTAGGGGTGGCAAGTGGGGAAGCTCGCCCCGCCCCGCCTAGTGAGGCGGTTCTAAAATCCCACCCCATCCCGCCTAACTGCAGGCTGCCGGGCTAAGCCCACCAAATCTCTTCTTTTTTTACTATTAATTATTAAATAATATATATAATTTTATAATCATTTTAATAAATTTATAATTTCTAAAAGCATAAAAAATTATAATTTTTATATTCACAAATATTAAAGTCTTTGTATTTATAAATATCTAATAAACATAATTATACACCAGGTTTTCATCCAAAACATAATTATAAATATTGTCTCCAAAGTAAAATAAACATAATTCAAAATATTTAATTTCATCTTCATTCTCTTGTAAGTTGGGTTGGGGGAAGTTGGGTTTTGGCAAAAAATTGCAAAAATACCCCCTTGCAAAAAAAATAATAATAAGCCCGACGGGGAAGCCCGCCCCGCAAAGCCCGCAGTTTAAGCGGTGCAAGTTAGGCGGACTTTTGCTATTTGGCGGTCCCAATTTTCCAGCCCGGCCCGCTTTTTTGGCGGGTTACGCAAGCTGGGCCGGCGGGTTTAGGCCCGTTTGTCACCCCTACCTATACCACACTTAAACATTTGTATCCATTTGAAGGTCGGGAGGTACTCTTTTTCCTACCACCGAGGTTTTTTGCAAAAAAGGGTTTTACTCGGGGAGGTTTTAACGAGGCCGACCACTTCAAATCTATCAAGCATTATTCAGTTTATCAATTTATACATTTCATCTGAACAAATATTCTGTCTACCATACAGTAGAAATGCAACCAAAATAGCAACAAAACACGATGCAATGACATACAAGGTCATAGTCATTTTTTACAAAAAGAGTTCAGATAAATAGAACAAAAGTCTAATCGTCAAACCTAGACAAAATACAAACTAAAGTCGAAATTCATTTATCAACTGCATCTGCAGTCTCATCCTGGACCTCCCCCTCAGGTTCATCATCAACCAATTGGCCATTCACAACCATTTTGATGACATCAAAGTGACTGACATTGAGATCAGGAGCAAACACACCAACTTGACTTATAGCACAGTCAAACCCTGCAACAAACAATTCCAAACCCTCTTCTTCAAGTTCTCGGATCCGAGATGCCGACTTGCCTTTCTCCACATCGGCTTCCTTCAGGTGTCCTTGAAGTGATCAGATCTGGTCTTGCAAAGTACCAACTTCGTTCTCCATATCCTTCATCCTTTTAGTCAAGTCGATGATTACCTCATCCCTCTCAGCAATTGATTTTGCAAGTTTTTTAACCTTATCTGTTTCTTTCCTTTCTTCAACCCCCAGTATCTCGGTGCTGCAACCAACACAGAGTAACCTGGAAGCCATAACCTACAAACAATGCAAGTTTAATTTGTAAACTAAAACAGGAAAGAAAGACAAGCAAAGGTGGAACTTACTGCATATATTTTCCAATGGTTTCTTTACCAACATTCCTCAGCAGTGGGACATCTTGGGAGTTCTGCGTGACCCTGTCTTCCAAGGCAGCAAAGGAAAACCGATCACTCCAAACAGATTCAGCACTACTACGAGGCATAAACCCATGCAAACACATCTGTTTCTTTACCCCACTTTTGACCCCAGAACTAAAAACCAAGTCAACACCAGATAGAACCTCGACCGAGCCTTCGGGTGCAGGGCTTTTTGTTTTTTCACCACGAGGATGAGCACTAGACTGAGTGACATCAGCATTGGTCTCCTTCACAACCTTACTCACCGAGACCTCTTTTCCCTCCTTTTTCTTCTCCAAAAATGACCTCATTTTCACCGAAGATAAGCTCGGAACTCTTCCTCCTACGACAAACAAAGTACAGTAGAAATATGACAAACCAAAACAAAACCATAGAAACTCTTATCTAGGGGTGTGCATGGGCCGGGTGAAACCGGGTTTGATGTGACCCAGACCCGGCCCGAAATATATACCGGGCCTATTTGTTAGACCCAAACCCGACCCTAGACCCGATGAAACTTATACACTTTCGGGCCACGATTATACCGGGTGAAAACCGGGCCGTTAACATTATATTACCTTGATACCTTCTTGTAAGTTAGCATGTAAAATTCACTTAGAAAAATATAATAAGAACTAACTCTTCTCTAAAATTAAAGTATAACCATAATCAATACTAATATTGCCTAATAACACCAAATATTTAAATCAATACAAATAACACAAGATTATGCATTAGTCTAAAGTCTTATGCATTTTAAACATAAAACATTAACTTATAGTCTTATATATAATGACTAATAACACAAAATATTAAGGTTTACAATACTTAAATTTCACATAATAATAGCTATCATCCATCACTAATAACACAAAATATTAATTGTGTATGATGACCGGGCCACCGGGCCGATTTCGGGTGACCCGAGCTATGGCCCGGACCCGACCCGAAATAATGACCGGGTCTACTTTTGAGACCCATACCCGGCCCTAGACCCGATGAAATCACAACAAATTAGCCCCTAAAGTGTTTGGGGCCGGGCCGGGTCTTCGGGCCGGACCGGGCCATGCACACCCCTACTCTTATCAATATATCATTTCAAAACATCATCAATACATAAAAGTTTCCCAGAAGAGAAACACTCAATAAAAAAGTCCAACAACTTGTCTTCCTCATCAGATCTACCTATCGCTTCCAGAATCTTCATAGGTTCAGGACACCAATACAAGGGAAAAGTTTCTCCTAACTCTGAATCCAAGAAGAACGGATATTCCGTCTCACAAGAACGGACCTTAACGAACATATCTTTGAAACTTTTAAATAACGATTTATATAACATAAAAATGGAGTGACCAGGAAAACTACTTAAATTTATCCAAAGGCCTTTACGGACCCATTTCTCTTGGAAAAGCGAAAAGAAAATATTCAATGTAGGGGCGGTCTCCAGGAAATGCATTACACATTCAAAAGCACGAATAAACGCCCAGGAATTCGGGTGCAACTGTGATGGAGCACAGTTGAGCTGTGTTAATATTGAACACTCAAAATCCAAAAAAGGAAGTTTCACACCCAATTCAGTAAACAAATAGGTATATACATAGAAATAAGTCCAAATCCCCTTTTTTCACAAACCCTATCCTCTGCATTATAGGGAAGCAACTCGATACGTATACCAAAGCCACCACGAACCCAGTTCACGGCATTAAAAATACATAAACTCTTCACACTTTGAAGAAGGGAAGCGCGACATTTAATGTTCGCATGCACCCATTTATACAGATCGTCCTTTACCTCCACTACTTTATCTTCTGGATTTTTCATGGTTAACAACTTAGCAGAAATACAGAGATGGAAAGAAATGAAAAAGTCTTACCTTTTGTCGCCATCCCCCTTGACTTAGTATGTGTCTCCAACACAAACAAACTGAAAAGTGTTCAAGTAAACATCAGTAAGGGAAAAACAAGCAAATAAACCCTGGCCATCAAATCAAGGAAACCGTTCGAATAACCAAAGAACATAGTGGTTATGATTACCTCGAACCAATACCCCACTAACATTTATTGCAAACGTGCCTTGCTGGTTCTTAAGGACAATAAATGCACAGTAATTACCAAACGAAAAAAGCAGCAGTTACTAACAAGTCGGCATCATATTGAGCTTGGGTGCTTGGATACAATAAAGCCAGGTATAACGTCGAATATTCAAACAAAAGCTCAACTTGCTTCTGACATTAGCAAGTCAAGTTTGGGTGCTGTGATCCGTGCCTAATAACTCAAACTGACGTTATACCTCAAATCAGCTAAGTCAAAGTCAGTTGCACCGAACAAGAAATATACGCGCTACCTCGACTCATATCCCAGGAAATCTCGGGATCTCAACAAACGCACTCGTTCAATTATAAATAAGATGTTGCGAGTGACCTAAGATAAGATAGATAACGATCACACACAAAACAAAGCTCAAAATCCATTGCTATTGCTATTTTTTTTATCACGAACTGACTTAAGCATCGAAGTCTTTTTTGCAATTTTTTCACATTGCTCGGACGAGGAAGGAGCTCGAGATGCAGCACATAGGAGAAAGACGCCATCAATGCTATTCTAGCTGTCGCCGACCTATACCTCGGAACCCAATTCCAGACCGAAATAATATTATATATATAAAATTATAAATATTAAATTATAATAAAATATCTTGTATTCCTATCATTATCGTTTTAATTATAATTACATTTTGTTGATTTGTAGCACTTGGACGTATCTGACATTGAATATATAAAAAGAGAAAGTTTAAGGGCTAGTACTTTTATTAAAATTTTGTCAGTATTTAACCAGTAAAAAAAAATGAATAATTTTACACCATTAAATATAATTTCACACCATTAAAAATATTAATAATGACTAATTGATAACTATAAATCATAAAACCTGCTAATCTATTGGCACTCCTCATAATGTGGTCAACATTTTTAGGAAAATATAGTCAGCGGGGGCAAGGGGCTTATAAATTCAAATGTTTTCAATGCTTATCTAGTTATGTCAAAACAAGTGTTTAAAGGGGATAACTAGGTGTTTAAAGGGCATAACTAAGAGTGGCACTGGATAAGATAGGGTAGGGTTTGGAGTCAACCCTAATTTTACTCGCGAGTTGAAATTTTTATATAAACTCAATCATACTCTATCTGCAGGTTGAGAATGTCTCAACCCTAACCCTACCCATTATTAACTCGCGGGTACTCGACCGTACTCGCAAGTTACAAAAAAGATGCAACATTATTATATAACTTGATGATAATTTAAAATATAATTGACTTTTATGTAAAAGAAAAAGTATTAAATTATTAATTAATGATATTTTTTTAGTGGTTAATGATCTTTTGCATTTAGTGAAAGGTCTTTCGTTTAACATCCACTTGAAACATATTTTTATATAAGTATATAACATATAGATATATAGGGTGCGGGTTAGTAACCCTATCCTACCCAACCCGCACAAGAACCTTATCCGCACCTTATTCTCTCTGTTGCGGATCAGGTTGACAAGCCTACTCGATCGGATGGAGTCGGATTGAGTAGCCGCAAATAGGGTGGATGTTGCCGGGAATGGATCCTCTCAATTTTTTTTAACAATTGAGAGAGTAAAGTGTGATCTCTCACCATTAATTTTATAAGTGGGACCAAAAATAAATATGAAAGAGAGAACAATGAAAGATAAAAGATCACACTTTACACTCTCAATTTTTTTAACAATTGAGAGAATTCCCGGATGTTGCCACTAGGGGTGTTCGCGGTGCGGTTTGGATCGGTTTTGAGTCAAAAACTCATCCGATCCGAACACTATGTTTACTTGCGGTGCGGTTTGGATTGGATGATCTTTTTAAAAAAATCCAATCCGATCCGATCCAATTTTGAGCGGTTTGGATTGGATTGGATTTGCGGTTTTGTAAATTAAAAAAATTAAATATATATAACAAGTCTCAACATCAAATTTAAAATAATCAACAATAACATAGCAAGTCTTAACAATATCTTAAAAAACCAACGATAACATAACAATAGAAATAAAATGATAGGTTACTTAAAATAAATAAATAAATCACATTTTGAACATAAAACATCTATTAAATAATAATAATACATGAAAAATATAAAAATGTATAACAAATTGAATATGTTATAAGTATAATTGTAAACATAATAATAAAATAATAATATTATAACACATTGTGCGGTTTGGATTGGATCGGTTGTGAAAAGTAGATCCAAAATCCGATCCGATCCAACGGTTTACAAAAAATAAGATCCAATCAAATTCGAATTAGTGTGGTTTTAATCGATTTTCGGTTTGGATTGGATTGGATGAACAATTTAATTTAGATCGGTTTAGATTTGAACACCCTAGTTGCCACCCTTAGGGATAACACAATTCCAAACCAACTGGATAATAATTGAAATAAGAATGAGAACTTGATCCATCAAGTGCACACGAGACGACAACACAGATTCACAGATACGTAAGGGTGTGGCCAAATCATGTCGTTGTGGTGCTCCCCCTCCAACTTTCTTCCCCGTTCTTCATCTTCTCCCAATTGCATTGGCTTAGCAACTCCAATTCTCTTCTCCTCAGACTTCAAACCTCTCCAAGTTCCCTCCCCTTCCCAGAGATTCAGAGTTGCAGCTAAATCAAACTCGGGCACGGAGCCGTCTCCCCCCACAAACACAAGCTTTCTCGCTTTTCTATGTCCTCTGCTCAAGCTTTTCTCTGTAACTTCACTCCACTCACTCCGATAATACCCTTATCCTTATGCTTTGTTCCTTCAATGACATGTTGTAATGTTGTTGCTGTCTCTTACACATTCACAGGGAGGAGATCCTTCTAAACAACGCAATTTCACTTTCGAGGTCAACAATCCCACTTCTTCCTCCCTATTTCATTTTCACGTCCAAAATTTAATTCATATGTCGAATGGCAGGTGGCAACATCTTCCTTGGCTACCCTCTCAAGATTTCCATGGGGAACAAAATCCAAACGTCACACTTCACTCAACACTCCCATCACCTCAAATCTTCCTGTTAATCTGCAGCTTTTTGAATTTGGTATGCTTCTTCCACTTTAGCTACATGTTTTCCAGCAATCCTCACATGCTATTGCTAATAATTTCATTTACTTATACTGCACAACGTTCTACAAGATATTGATTTATTTCTTTTGAGAACATTATATTATTGCTAAGCCCCGCTCTTGGTCTCACACTCTCACTCAATGTTAATATTTACTGTACCAGTTCTCATCCGAACCCTTGTGATTGTTGTGAATTTATCATTAAAGTTTGTACTTGTCCAATATTAAATCTTGAAAGCTGAAACATTGTTTGTCAACAGAGGCATGCCCCTTTTGTAGAAGGGTACGGGAGGCCTTGACTGAACTAGATCTTTCTGTGGAGGTTAGCTTCAGATACATCATATGGTCACATACAGCTTCCTTTCTTTTTTTCTATGCACATAGTCACATACACTTACCAGTTACGACCCTGTTTATTAACGGGCCTTGTTGCCTTAGTGCCTTGCGTATTCGTTTTCATTAGTTTATGAAGAAAAAGTAAAATCGGTGAAAATAATAAAAATTTATATTTTGTTATTAATTTATCTTTCACAAAATCCTAGAATTAGAAAACATTGAAATATGAAAACAAACTCTTGACTTTGTTTTCATTAAAAGGAATTGCATGAATATAAACATGACCGGCACTCATTTAATTGATTATTGATTTTTTTTTTGTCAAACAGAGTAACTGATTAGAGCAAAACAGAACGATTTGATACTTCCTTTTTGTATGAGAACTTAATTACAGTCAATGAATTAAAATATTTTTAGTTGAGAGTTGTGACATGACGAAATTGATTTAAGTTCACTTTTATCAATCAGTTCGGCTAATATTAACCCTTTTGGTGATATCAATTCAAATAGGTTTATCCTTGTCCTAAGGGTTCTGTAAGACACAGAGAGGTGGTAAGAAGAACTGGTGGCAAAGAGCAGTATGTGATTCCCCGTGTCATATCATTTCTTATTGGTTGATGATTTTATTGCAGTATAGCTGAATATCGATAATCTAAAAGCAACTTTCAGAGTATACCATATGTCTATTAATTTTTAAGTATATGCCCTTTCTTTTTTTCTTTTTCCTTTTTTTAAAAAAAAGAAAAAGAAAAAACTTGTTCCAGATGTTCATTTTGATTTCTTTTTAAAAATCTTTTGTTGCGTGCATTTCACAACATATTTAATGCAAGTGTAATAGTTTGATGCTCTTCTTTTCTTTTCAAATATCATATTTATTTTGAATTTGCTTCTGTGACATTCTTTTGTAGGTTTCCTTTCCTCATTGATCAAAATTGTGGTGTTTCTATGTATGAAAGTGGTACGTGAGGAAGCTCTATCTCTCTTCTTTCTCCAAGTAGTTGCTGCTTATCTGTATAGTCGCAGTGTCATAAATCACCAACATTTGCGGTTCCTTTAACTGGTTTGAGGAGACCATGTTAACAACTTATTTTTCATCTCCAGATTTCTTGCATGAAGTTTCACTTTTTTTTTTCTTAGTTGTATTAGTAAATCATATTAACTAATTCAATCCATTGAGTGTTGTATACAGATTTGTGTTAATAGATTTGCTAGGTTACTAAATGCAAGTATGCAACGTAGCCTTTAACTCGACCTGATTCTGCATGGCTTCTTCCCTTTTATTTAATTCTTCGTGTCTTGTTGTAGGTGATATCGTGAAATACTTGTTTGAGCGATATGGAGAAGGTAGAAGTCCATCATTGGGTTTACTGGAGAGGTATCTGATACAATTCTTGTTTTGGATGTCATTAATTAGATCTATTAATTTCAAACCATCGTTGTTATCGATTTACAGTAGACTAGAATATCTTAATTTAATATGCACATGAACGAGTTAAGGTAGTCCCTGAGCAGTGTTTTCCCAGCTAAGGAATACTTACATAAACAGTGTCTTCCAATCTTGGGCAAATCACAAAGCAACCGTGTAATGATTGTAAGTCTTAAATCTTAATACAAAGAGTTAAAGAGATGTCAACATTTACAAGACTAATTGTACCAGTCGTTGCTCCATGGTTTTGATGAGGATAAAATTAAAGTTGGCTTTTATTTTTTCCCTTAATAGAAATTGTTTGGGTGAATTTTTAAAAAAAAAATCTTATTTTTATTTTTCTAGTATTTTTATTTTTATTACTAGAAATTTACCACACGCTAAAAAATAAAAAAAAATACTTTCATTAAAATTTTTTTTTTTATCAATTTAATTTAACTGTACCCGAATAAACGGTAAGTTACTCTTGTCCAGCACTATTTTTACTGGATGGATGCCAACAATACTTCGAGCAGGTAGGGGAATGACCCTTTGGGAACGTTCCAGGCTTGACATTCCTCCAGGGAAGTTGGAGCTCTTCTCATACGAAAATAATCCAGTAAGATAATAATTTTCTATCTCTAGTTTGTGGAGGAAATGCAAATGCAGACACTCAAACTTGTTTTTTAGTTTCCACTTGGCCTAGACTGTGGTATGGAAAGAGAGCTAGTGTTGTTTGACCGTAGTTTCCTTTGTTTAAATTCAACTATGATGGACAGAACAAATCCACATAATTGTGTTGAAGTTATGGCCTGTTATTATTTTGTATTCTTGTTTTTCTTCTCAAACTAAACAGATGTAAAATTGCACCCTACAGTATGCACGAATTGTTCGTGAGGCATTGTGTGAATTGGAACTTCCTTACACTCTACAAAATGTTGGAGAAGGATCTCGTCAGATTAAGTTACTTTTGGATGCTTCCGGATCTAAAGAGGTCAGATTTAGATCAACAAAATTGCTTACCAGTTTAACTGAAATTAGATCCGTATGCTTCCAGATACGTTGGTTGTTTGTTCAAAATTGGAAATTGAAGTTTTACAGTGGGTTTGCTGCCCTATAGGGCTATACCATTAGCGTGGACGACCTTAAGCAAGTAGGTGGTTATGTCCAATAATGAAAATATATATATATATTGACAACAGAACACAAAATGGTAAGAAGGAAGATTGCAAAAGATTTTTAATTTCTCTCTACTCAAATATGAAAATTGTCTTTTACAGGTTCCTTACATGATTGATCACAATACTGGATTTCAATCTGGGGACTATAAGATGATCCTATCTTATTTGTTTGAAACCTATTCCACAGCTATTGTATGATTTCCACTCTCTGTAGCCGAAGAATTTCGTGCTTTGGATTGGAATCACTATTCACCAACAAGCCTGTGCAGAGGTCCAGGGTATTATAGGCTAGAGAGGATTGTATAAAGTAGAATAGGACTAATTAAGTAATTATAAGTCGACTGAATCTCTTGAGTCTTGATTTTATTTAGAATAAAAAGTGATATGGAGTAGCTTTTTTCATTAAGGAGTAGAGGATGTATCCTGGTCATTTTTAGAGTTAGTTGAACATATAGGTTTGATTTCGGATTTGTGCTACCCTATTGGTTAGTATCAAAATGTCATATGACTTTTGTTTTAATCTTCACCATTCATGAAAAATAGCCCTATTTGATCTTCTCACTCTTCTAATATAAGAAAATTAATAATTTCTTTCATTTAAAGCCTTCTTTTAGCATTCTTCATTTTTTATTTTGTTGTTTACAGTTTTAAAGTTTTTAATCAAATGTGTATAATAATAATAATATAAAAAACAATAAAGTTTTTACTATCATATATTATTGCAAAAAACATCACAAATATGCACGTTAAATATGAAAGAAATTTTATAAAACATTTTATCTATTTTGTGTTTGAATAAATAATTATATTATGTGTATATTAAAATTAATTATTATTATAAAATATATATTAAATATAAAATAAATATTAAACGATAAATTAAAATGTATATTTATATATAAAAAATACGATAGTAGATTTTTTTTATGCATATAAATATTTTTTTTTGAATAAAATCAAATGTCCAAACCTCCACGGTGTCATTTTCATTCTTGTTTCATTTGATATTTTTATATCATATTATGGTATGTATAAAAAGGGAAAGTGGTTTATAAATGTCAATTATTCAACCTCTCTGTTGTTCTACCAACTACAGCCAATATTTTAGGAGCACATAATGCACGTTAGTAGCTGTTTTTTTTTTTTTTTGTTCTTTTTTTTTTCGTCAAATCATCATGGGAACAAATTTGTTTAACCTTTTTTAATGGTCATGTATGATTGAAATAAGGATATGAATGTGATCATGTTTCTCAAGATCTCAACCATCTCTGTCATTTTATCTGGCCCGTTTCTTTTATATAATAATAATAATTATAACTAATATTAACTTGTCAGACAAAAAAATCCCTTAAGATTCCATTAGTTACTATTATTCAATTAGCACCAACACCAGCACAACAAACGGTAGGTGTGGCTCCCTCCACCTAATGATAATTGATCTCTTTAGTAAAAGACACGGTAGGTAATACATATGAGTCATCATGACTATAAATCTCGTGCATTATCCTACTATATAATTTTTTTGGGTAAAGTATATATTCTTAAAGTTTGGTAAAAAATTTTAAAATATTCTTATTTTATTTTAATTTTATTCTAAAGTTTTCGATTTATATCAAATATATTTTTGACGGTTAAATTTTTAAAAAATTTAAAACTAATTTAATAATAATACATAAAAATTATACTTGATTTACTTGTGTTGATGGTTGTTCTTATAAAATTATTATTTAATTGATCTTAAATTTTTTTAAAAATTAACCGCCAGTGATATATTTGATGCAAATCGAAAATTTTCGGGACAAAATTGAAATAAAATAAAATTTAAGGATACTTTTAAAACTTTTATCAAACTTTAAGGACAAAAATTATACTTTACTCTAATTTTTTTTATCCAAACAATAATAATATTTATACTAATTTTGGTGAAATGTTTTTTTTTAAATCTTACAATCGAAAATTATTAAGTTATGTATAATAAATTTATATTTTTTTCTGTTAAACAAAAGAAATACAATAAAAATAAACATATAAAATAAAATCTAAAATAATATAAAAAAAATTAAAATTAGTAAAATTTATTATTTTTATCAAATAATTTTAACTATTAATCTAATATTTTTTAATTTAATAATATATATTTCTTCTATATTTTTAAATATTATTATTGTGTAAAATCAATAAATTCTACTAATTCTATAGTATTTCTCATAGTATAAATATCATTTTCCACCCTCGGTCTCTTTGTCACCACCTTTGCTTCCCTTTACTCTGAAGCAAATTCAGAGTTCCAACGCGTGTTAATCTGCATACAAATTGCCCGAATTCCATCTTTAAATTAAACTGACATCTACCAACCCTTAACTTAAAAGACGTTCCTGCTCTGGCCATCGTAAACCCAACCCCCGCCGGGCCGCCGCCGGTCACGTTGGCTCGTTAATTTATAGTTGTATCCATAAATTGAAGCATGAGATCCAAAACGCAATTCACAGGCACTCTGAAGGTATCACTTCTGTGCCTTGGATTTTTGGTCCTCTTCGTGTTGATATTCCGGTCAACCATATCCTCCTTCAATTCATCAAAGTCAAACACAAGAAGAGCTAGCTCTGCTACAGAAGAAGCGCAAGGCAGAGAAGCAGAGAGCGCAACAGTAGTGGCGTGCCCGTCAGTGGCGCCATTGACTCCGACATGCAGCAAAGCCCCTCCATCTCTGGTGAACGCCGTGATCCACTACGCGACGACGAACATCACCCCTCAGCAGACCCTCCAGGAGATCTCAGTGTCAGCCAGAGTCCTGCAGAAGAAATCACCCTGCAACTTCCTCGTGTTCGGCCTGGGCCACGACAGCCTCATGTGGACGTCCCTCAACTACGGCGGGCGCACCGTGTTCCTGGAGGAGGACAAGGCCTGGATCGACCAAATCCAGCAGAGGATTCCCGGCTTGGAGTCGTACCACGTGGCCTATGACACCAAGGTCCACCAGGCGGACGATCTCATCAAGATTGGAATGGAGGAGGATGAGTGCAAGAAGGTGAGCGACCCCAGGTTCTCCAAGTGCCAGCTGGCACACAAAGGCTTTCCGAGCGAGGTTTACGACATTGAGTGGGATGTGATCATGGTGGATGCACCCACCGGCTACTTCGAAGGGGCGCCTGGCAGGATGAGCGCCATCTACACGGCTGGCTTGATTGCCAGGAACAAGGAGCAGGGCGAGACCGACGTCTTTGTCCACGACGTTGACAGGAAGGTCGAGGACACCTTCTCCAAAGCCTTCCTCTGCCAAGGCTATCTCAGGGAGCAGCAAGGACGGATCAGACACTTCACCATCCCTAGCCATAAGGCTCGTTTGGGCAGACCCTTTTGCCCCTCCTGAGTCCTCATACCTTTTGCAATTATATTATTCTTTTAACTTCCCCAGTACTGTTTCTCATCATTTCTTTACTCAATGGGAATCTCCAGCCATAGCCAACACAAATAAAAGAAAAGGGAGAAAACGAAGCCTTCGTATATTGCATTTTTTTCATACTATATCACCTTGTTTTGGTTTTTCAGAAACTCTCTTTTACAAAAGCGAGTAAGTTATTTTTCATCGTTAGCAATACACTTAATTGGTACAGAAGCTATACTAGGCGCACACCACTACACCAGCAACAATATTAAACATTGCCTTTACCACATTCATTAAAGGGATAACAGCCACGTTTGTAGTTGATGATCTTGTATATTTAAAACAAGGTTCCAAGAACAACGTACTTGATTTAGAAACTAGTAACGGAATGAGAAGAGATAGCTGCCATTCTCTTGTCAACGTCAACACGCAACAGTAATGAAAATTATGTGTTGCTTGGTACAAAGACAAAAGCTGTGAGTCGTGATTAAATTTGAGCAAAGACTAATTACATTTATTCCTGAAATTTGTTGATTCAGTTGTGAAGTGTTTTTCGTCACAAATTCCTTAAAGAGCATGCTGCTTCTACGCTGGAGATCCTAGGTGCTAGCTGATGGGCCAATTCAAACTTTAGAATCAAATTGTTCTCTCCATCCACTCATCATCACCCCTGCTGTTTTCCAATTTCTCATAAATACCAATCTCTCCTGGTTCAATACTCATCAATAGGTAGCACGAAATATAAATGCATGCAAGTTTTTTCATCAGTACAAATATTTTCGATCAAATATGCAAAGGATTATGTCATAAAAAAAATATATATGCAAAGGATTATATTTTTTTTGGTGACTGGGCAAAGGATTATATAAGAAAATAAAATTTTATTCTACATATTATTTTTGTCAATATTCACTAACACTTTAGATCAATATTTTATTTTTGTATTATTAAAATTTATTATTTAAAATTCACAATTTAAAATTTAATTTTGATAAAAAAATATTAAATTTTATAAGTCAAATAGCCTTACTCTTACAAAATTAAGCGATTTGTAAAGTCATGAAAGAGTAAATTATATCAATTTCGCTTTTAAATTATCAAAACATTGACAAAAATGACTCTCACTTTTGTTAACCACAAAAATACCTCCCTAAATATGTAAAAACGCTACAGAAATCTCCAATCGTTAAAAAAAACCTCATTCACTAACGGAATATACTAATATGACATACGAAATATACAAATGATATTCTATCATATTCACATTTCATTTTAGGTGAATGTTATGGTTTTGAAATAAAAAAATTTCTACACCTGTAAAATATTCGTGTCATATTTTTAGGACGGCAGACTGAACAATTCTAAAATTTCGGAATTGATGTAGACACGGATAATTCATAAGTACTTTCATTTTTTGCAGGTAGATTAATAGCTCCATTAAAAAATAAGTATGATAGTATTTTATAATAATTTATTATGTGTTGGGCTTACTACATTGGGTGGATATGTTGCTTCATGTAGTTGTGGGCTTATAAAAAATAATAAATATAAGGGTTAAGTATAATTTTGGTCCCTAATGTAGGGATTGAAAGTTTATTTCGTTTCTAACATTTTTTTCGCTACAAAATAGTCTCGAAGGTTTCAGTTTATTTTAAAATCGTCATTTTTACCAAATTTTTAATTTTTATTCCGAAAATACTCCTAATTAAAAAAACACAAAACGTTGAATAAGGAAAGGGGGAAGGGAATCACGGACGCGCGCGCGCAGAAGAGGGGGAAGGAAAGGTGGAGAAGGGAAGGGGAAGGGAAAGGGCCACCACCACTGATCCTCGCCGTCGTCGCTGCTCCTCGCCGTCGTCGCTGCTCCTCGCCGCCGCCGTTGCTCCTCTCCCCTTCACGCTTACCCCAGAGCAATCGTGACCCTCTCTCCTCCTTCTCTCCTTTCTTGTCTCGGATCTCCTAGAACCAAAGCTCATCGCCAGGTGAGCCTCTCCTACTTCACCACCGCACAGCAACGTGGAGCTATTCTTCCCCACTGTTCGTTCGTGCCATCTCGCCTCTGCCTCCCTCAATCCCTATCGCAGAAGGAACCAGAGCCACCACTGCTCGTTCCCCTCCTTCCAGCCCCTTCCCGTCATGCCCAGACTGCCGATGCTCCATTACTGCCTCCCCTGTCCCCTCTTTTCTATTTTCTATTTTCATAATTCAGGTTACCATTTTGCTTTCAATTTCTGTTTTTTATTAGTGTTAGTTCCTTGATTTGATTCTAGATTAATTTAGCTAGATTTTGATTTTCTGTTAGTTGATTTTAGGTGGGTATGATAGAATTAGCTTAGGTTATTGAATTGCTAAAAGTTGCTACTGAATTATTGTTGTTGTTGTTGAATTAGCTTATGTTTGATAGAATTAGCTTAAGTTATTGAATTTCTGTTAATGGTTAACTGTATGCATGATTTATTGTTCTTCTTCTTCTTCTTCGTCTAGTTGTTGTTGTTTCATTTTTGCTGCTTTTGCTGTTCTTCCGCTTCAGGTTTTGCTTTTGTTTCTGGGTGATTTTGGGAAAGAAGGGGAAGGATATTTTCGTCCGAATGACAATTTTAAAACAAACTGAAACCTTCGAGACCATTTTGTAACGAAAAAAAAGTTGGGGACAAAATAAATTTTCGACCTCTATGTTAGGGACCAAAATCGTACTTAACCCTAAATATAAAATTAATTTATTATCATTGTCCAAAAAAAAGTTATCATCAATTCTAATTCACCATTTTTTCGGCTTTTGTAGGTTTTTTTACTAATGTGCTATTTTAAAAAAATATTATTAAAATATTATTTTTTAAATTAATTATTTAAATATGACTCTTTTATTAAGAAGACAATAGATTTATTATTTTTTTTAGCTATAATTAATTATCATAATATAGGAAATGACATCTGAATAATTAATTAAAAAAAGGTGACATTTTGATACTAAATTTTAAAATAGACGCACAATAATAAAATTGTCAGTCTTTGTCACATAAATATATAGGAGTAAGAAAACTAATTAACTTGGCTAAGTATTTTAATTTGTCTAGCACAATTTATGAGTTTAACCATAACGATAAATTGAATAAGATCGAATCAATATTAATCCATTTTTTCATATATCTTTCCGAAAAAAAAAATCAATAATCAAATATCTAAAATCATGAAAATATTCGTATGTTGTTGAACACCAATTTTGTTTGCTTTCATTTATTTTCGATTATGATCAATTGAACCATGTTCTAAATAATTGGTGTTTGAAATAGAGCAATATTTAAAAAAAAACAAAAATAATTCTAACAATTCTTTATTTGTGGTGATATAAAAAAATATAAAATATACATTAATAAAGACCGTTTTCTTGGATTTCTCATATCACAGTTTTTACCAATTCAATAATATTCATACATATTTTAGAAGAGTTTGCAAGAAATATGTTATTGGGAACAAAAATATGTTTAATTATAAATAAATGACTTGAAATTATAAATTTTAAGGTGAGATTAAATTATATTTACACCTCTTGTAAATTATTCTTTTTCGTTTTTTTTATCTATTAATAATTATATAAATAAACAATATATAAATAAATTACTATTACTGAAACTTTATAATAAAAAAATAGATGAAATAAATTATATAATTTTTAAGAATAAATTCATCTCATGGAGCAAAAATCTATCTAAATGTAGCATACAGTATCCAATTCCATTATTATATTTACAAGCCCACAATCAGATGAAAAACAAATATATTGATCCAAATGTAATAAGTCCAATACACAATAAATTATTATAAAACACTATTTTTTTAATAAACTTATGAATTTGCCTCGATAAAAAAAAATTATTAATCTGTCTGCAAAACTGTGAGCGACAATTGATGGAATAGTGTCAACATCAATTTTAAAAATTTGGAATCGTTCAATCCATTACATGTCTATTTTATAAGTGTGTCACGACAATTTTACAAGTGTAAAAATTTTTTTTTTTTACACCACAAAATTCATCCTCATTTTATCTGATTTCCTTCTTCATCTTTACTTTTTGCAACCTCTTCTCTTGCTTTCTACCATTTTTATCTAATTTCTTTCTCTTATCACATTCACCATTGTAGTCGCACTACTGTTATTGGAGACTTCTGGTAACCACCGTTCACGCAATAATGGTGACCGCACATGGACTACCTTGATTGGCTTGTGCTCTTCTCTAGCTTCCAGTGTAAGCACCTCGCCCTTCACTTTCGTCAACGCTTAGATGCGCATAATGCCATCAACGAATAACATCAAGACACTTGACACCCATGTCCTTTGTCGCTTCTGTCAGAAGCTTCTTAAAAACAACTCTTGGTGCTCCTAGCTTCTGAATCTCTGATCGTCGCCATGACGGCTATGTGGATTCTGAGCATAATTTTTTTGGTGAGAACTTTTTTTGTGAGAACGCTATCTTTGTGGCTATTGTTGCGTGTAGCTAAAAGAGGAGAGGAGAGGAGATGGCGACTATGGAGAGGAACAGAGAGGAAAGGAGAGGATGGCTACTATGGGAAACATCCGAACATAAGAGGGCATCGCTCATTGAAGGTAGTAGTGTTAGTGCTGGTGGTTGTGATAATGTTGGAGGTAATGCCCTGAATAGTCCCTGAAATTTCTAACTTGCTTTAATTAAGTCCTTCACTTTTTGAAATGACCAAGTGTATCTCTTACTCTCAGAAACGTGAGTCTTTGTTAGTCCAAATTTCATTAGTCGTTTTAACATTGCTGATGTGTGTAGTCAAGTGTCAACTTGGCAGTTTGCTGCAAGCTGACATGGACAAACAATGAATTTAACTCAAATTAGTGTCCCAAATTTATTTAAAACACTCAAATTAGTCCATACGCAATTATAAAGCCTTAATCGACTAAATCCCCATTTTGGCCCCCTAAAATTCACACGTTATCCATTTTAGTCCTCGAAATTCAAAATTACCTACAATTATCCTCCAGATTTAAGTCCGGACACCAATGTAATCCCTCGACTCTTTTCGACAATGACTAGACAAACGGAATGATGAGACAGCACTCTTCCTGTCACGCTGGATGATGAGTAAACAACGTCGTTTACCCTTGGCACTCAAACAAGTCAGAAATGTCGTTGCTTTATATATGAAGGGAGAAGAAACAATGGAGACCTAAAATAAAGTATTCTTCTTCTTCTTTACCTCTATTATTCTTCATTTTTGACTTGTTTGAGCACCAAGGGTAAACGACGTCGTTTACTCATCATCCAGCGTGGTAGGGAGGGTACCATCTCAGCACTCCGTTTGCCTAGTCATCGCCAGAAAGAGTTAAGGGACCATATTGATGTCCGGAATTAAATCTGGAGGACTAATATAGATAATTTTAAATTTCGAGGACCAAATTAAGTAATCGCGTGAATATCAGAGTCCAAAATGGGGATTTAGTCAGCCTTAATCCTTAAATCTTCATCTTCATCATTTGTTCTTCCTCCCATATTCTATGATGTCCTTCTCCTCATCTTCATCATCTGAATTGAACCTGGTTCTTGCCATAGCGCTGTCTCGGCGCCATCAAACATGCTCTTTTTTTGTCTCTTTTAAGGATTTCAAGCATAGACGGAGCATTCACTTTTTCGTGGTTCTTTGGGGAGCAAAGACTATAATTGTAGATTAATTCCAGAAACTCCTCTTCTTCCGATGACACTACATAGTTCAAACTAAATAAGCAATCAGATAGAGAGTAATAAATACTAAATAATACAAATTCATGATCAAATATCATCAACTGAGAAGAAACTCCTCACACTTGCAACACTAACAAT
The DNA here is from genome assembly GCF_003086295.3 of Arachis hypogaea. NCBI lineage: Eukaryota > Viridiplantae > Streptophyta > Magnoliopsida > Fabales > Fabaceae > Arachis > Arachis hypogaea. The sequence continues at coordinate 141,999 of NC_092054.1, read as the reverse complement.
CTCCCCCTCAAGTGTGAGCCTCCACATCAAGCATCAACTCCCCTTTAGCTCCTCCACATATGAGTATTCGTCCATCACACCGCCGCAAAACACCGTGGGATACGGTCTCTGGACCACCTTTGTCGGGAAGACTTTCAATACTTCACCTTGAATACCCCTTAAAACCACCAGACCGATTAACCATCGGCTCTGATACCACTTGTTGGGTTAACCGTGGGGAGCTCTCGACTATCGGAGAGATTTCGGGGAGGAATCAAGTGAGAGAACATAAGATGAGAAGACACCACATCCAACTCAAAACCTTAAGGTTTTAAGTTAATGGGTCTCTCATCTTATAAACTCATCACTTTTCCTTACTTTCTTTGATGTGGGACTAACTTCATGCACTTCTCACACTTGCAACACCAACAACATGCAACCATATATGATCATATGAACATAATGAAAGAACTTCCATATGACATATGGTAACAAAAACCATTGATAGAGTAATAACTAAAATTATTTAAAAAAAAACTAATTTCTATATAGTTCCTCAAACAAGAGAACCAATTTAACTGACAAAAACCCAAAAACAAATATATTGAAGGCATACATTTTTTCTATGTTTAGGCTAGAACAAATAATACATATTTTCTCAAGTGTCAACAAATGACAAGATATATAAGGCAACAGTTCAGAATTTTCTCTACACATTCCGGATTAAACCATGTCAAAAAGTATCAACAGTCACCGATTCGTTTATAATTTAGTTTCGAGAAGAAGGGACTCTTACCAACAATCCCGACAAATTAAGGACGATAAAAAAGAGAAAAAGGAAATCCAATTTCATAATAACATCATCACAACAACAAAATCAACAATAAACAAAATTTATAATCAACAAAACCATTTCATACATTAATTTATCAATTAACAAAACCCCTGCAAAAATATCCAGAGTCATCTCAATTTTTGGCTTATCTTACTTACTTTGATCTAGTTTTATAGAATGCCCATTAAGAAACTCTTGATTTTTTTCCTTCTTTTTCTTTTTCAAAATTTTAACATTCCCAACATCTTTCTTTTTGTCCGACAGAGCTACTTCCCTGTTTCATTGAAACAAAAATTATGAATAAATTAAAAAATTTAAAAAACATTAAAGTAGAGAAAACAAGCATGCATACAAACTATAATTTAGAATTAGTGATATCACCTATGTGTCTGGCTATCTTGAAGGACATTGTTAGTTTCCAAAGCTTTTTGAATAATATTATCGCCATCACCATCATCATCTGACTACCAAATGATGCTTCTTCTTAAGCCATTAATGTTTGCTTTTCTTACCTTTTGGTTTGATATCATCAGAAGCATAAACAATGTACCTACCTACATTTGTGAATATCAAAAGACATTGGAAAAGTTGTAAAGGTAATGAAAGACAAAAAGGTATTGTTTTGACTTTGTTTATATTTAAAGTCTTTCGATTTAAGAGTGCATCAAAACATGCTTCAAATTCCATTAAAAGTACTCTACAATTGCAATAATTAATATCTTTTCCAAAAAAAATTATACAAGATCAAGTAGAGAAAAGTCAAATGAAACTGGAACACACACAAACAAGATAGGAGAAAGATAAACATTGAACGTGCTTTTATTGGAAATAGAAAATGGCAGAAAACCTCCGGATTAGGATTATCATCAATAAAACGATCTTCCAAATTATCTTTATCGCTGCAATTTGACCTCTCATTCTCTGTCAGCAATATCCATCCCGAATGACTCTCTGTCCAGAGTAGTTGAGGAAACAAATACCATTTTAAAGCAAAAAGAAAAAAGAAAGGTAAATACAGTTGGAGAGTGTTGAGTTAAGAAATTAATTAAATTAATTAGTGATGACAAACATTATTTTTGGGCAAAATAAATAATTAGTGTTGATTATTTATATTTACTTATTACTAATCATTTATTGTTGTAGGCCAAAATTCCATAGCCCAAATGGAATGAAAAGCAATCAGTAAGGTTGGTGGGCTGAAAGCAAAAATCAGAAGCCCAAAAGAAACAAAGCCAAAGAAATTAAAACGGGTTGCTTAATGGAAATCCAATCCAAGCCCGTATCCATCTCACAAAGCTTCTCTTGTAAGATTGAAGTCTTCACTCTTTCAATGTGCAACGTTCCTCTCCTCTCTGACCAAGTCAAATCAGAATTTTAGGAAAGTAAGAAAGAGAGAGAGAGAGAGCTTCTTCACCAAGCTAGTCACCAAAGAAGCAAGAGAGAGAATGATTAAGCTTGAAACACAGAAATCTAAATCAGAAAATCCAAACCAATCAAGCTTAGGTTATAGGTAAATCATTTCCTCATACATGCAACTCGGCTTCATCTCTTCTTCCCAACTCTCTGATCTATCCGAAATGGGATACAAGGGAAAGAGGATTTCTGTTCTTCTCTGCTGTGTATCTACGGTCTTAAACAAGACTTGGGGACCAAGTTGGTTTTCAAGGGCTAAGATCAAGTTGACCATGAGAAGATTTCTATGGTTACTGTTTTATGGCTTTCGGTCAAGATGAGGAAGTCAGAAGGAAAGTTTCTACCTGGGGATTAAGGAGAAAAAGTGAATCTGTGGGTTGGTGAAGCTCAAGGCTCAAGGTGTTGACCTTGGAAGAAGAACCAAGCAACATGCAAGGAGATAAAAGAAGCTTGTTGTTCATTCAGAAAGCAAGGAGAGAAGACCAGAGTATGAGAGTTGTGTTCTGAAAAGAAAGTTCCTCTACTTGGATAATGCTTTCTTTCAAAGAAGCATTCGGCCAATACTGAAGAATTCAATCTGAGGTTTGCAAATCTGGTTTTCCACATAGCGAAGAGGCTGTTGATGAAGTCAATCTCCTTCATGTTTTACTGAATGTAATGTTCTTTTCTATGTATATCTTTCTGTAATTTCTTGTGAGAAAAGGCATTGTAAGAAAGCTCAAGTAAAAGCCATGAGTGGAAAAAGGCTGAGTGAAACACTTGAGAGAAAAGCCTAGAGTTTGTTTCAGATTTCTTTAGGTATGTTTATGTCTTGTATCTTGTACCTGTAAAGTATCCATTTCTTAGTTGGGTTAGCACTAAGAGCAATAGTTATGTATTAGCATAGCCAATGTCAAGTTAGGTTAGAACTTGAGTGTGAAAGGATTGGGTCAATCCTGTGAAATTGGTGTATGTAATACTGTTAACTATAGTGAAATTCTTTCATAGTTGTGGAGGAGACTGGATGTAGGTTGCATAGCACAAGGCAACCGAACCAGGATACATGCTGGTGTTAGCTTTTCTCTTCTCTGCTGTGTTCTATTTTTTGATATTCATGAGACAAAAATAAATTGTCTCATAAATTTCTGCTGCTGAGTAAAACAGAATCAGAATTAAAAGTTTGTTTTAAAAGGGTCATAACTGCAACTGAAAAGGAAGGCATAGATTCAACCCCCTTCTCTAAGCCTACTACAACCTTCAGAGAGTGAAGGATACGAAGAGGGAACGGCGAGGGAACGCGACGGAACCCACGGACAAACTGCGTGGAGCATAGTAGAGCAGACAGATGGACAGCGCAGAGCAGACCAGAAGCGATGGAGGACCACCAACCGACGGATGCTCATGCCGCCACGGACGACGATGCAGATGGATGACAACACCCACGAACGGAGGAGAAACGCCACCGAACAAGAACTTCAGAGGACAAGTTAGGGCTGGGTAGGTTCTCTCACTTTGGACAAAATATCAAGGGTTGTTTTGGTATTTAAAAAAAGGGTAAAGTATTAAATTGGTCCTTTACGTTTGGGCGTAATCCTGTTTTGATTCTTAAGGTTTAAAGTGCTCTATTTGAATCCAAAAAAATTTCGTTTAGCTTCAATGTAGTCCCATCGTGATGTCAAAGTTAAATAATTAACGAAATGTCCTACATGACAGTAGTAGAAGAACAAGATCGATAATCTGGAGAACAAGTACAAGCTCCAGAGTTATAAAATCAACCGTGGATGTATTAATACATTTATTTATCATTCTCCTTAATTCTATAAAAAATATTTTATTTAAATTGTAAGAAAAATGATAAATAAATGTATTGATATATTCACGGTTGATTTTGTGCCTCTGAAACTTGTACTTGTCTCCAAATTATCGATCTTGTTCCTATATTGCTATCATGTAGGATATTCCGTTAGTTATTTAATTTTGACCTCCTGGTGGGATTACATTGAAGCTAAATAAAACTTTTTTGGATTCAAATAGGACACTTTAAACCTTAAGGACCAAAACAGGATTACGCCCAAATGTAGAGGACCAATTTAGTACTTTACCCTTAAAAAAAGAAGAAGTATGGTTAATTAATTATTTGAATCTAATTAAGAGAATATTCGATTTTTTAATAGAATATTCTGTTATCTTAAACGGTTCTGTCACGATAGGAACTAAATTGAAAACAAATTTAACGTATAAAGACTCAATTAAAAAAAAAAAAATATAGGAACTTAATTGAAAATTCGGTAAGATTTCAGAGACCTGCAAAATAATTAAACCATAAATTAACTATTAATTAATACGTTGGGTCACTTTATTAAACGGAATATATATTTGGAGGTTTATTTTGTTAAAATAAAATATTAAGGTCCATTTTGTCAAAATAAAAAATTTTTAGGTGACAAAATGGTTATATATTCTTTTTTTAATTATATAAAATTATTAAAATAAATATTAAATTTTATTAAATATATTTAAATTGAAAAATAAATATTTTATGATAAAATATTTTTGTTTACATTTTACAGATGTTCAATAAAATATATTTTTTATTTTACTTTTTTTGGTATTGAATTATTTTTTATTTTAATAGATTGGTTTTTCTGCTGTGGATGTAAAATGGACATAATAATGATTAGGGTTTTCTGTTGGGCTATTATAATGAAAGTTAGGAACTTAGAAGGCCCATTTGAGAAGATGGGTTAAACAAAACAGACCGAGAGGGTTAAGCTTGGTCTCCGTATATATATATATACATTATATACGTCATAAATGAATATATCCAGAAACAAATTCCAAGCAGAGAGCAGTTAGCTAGCCTAAAAGAGAGGGACACACCAGTGAGAAGGAAATGGCCGAATACGACGAGAGATACGAAGGTAACGGTGAAGAAGAAGAAGAGCGCCTTCACAACTCTCATTCTCGTCCTGATTCCTCTCCTCCTCCTCCCGACCCTACCAACGACGATCTCCCCGACTCCAAATCTCACGTATCCTCTCTCTCTCTCTCTCTCTCTGTGATTCCATTCTAGCTAGGGTTTGGTCCTTTTATTGCACTCTACATCTATCAGGGTTTTAGATGCCTTTTACCTTTTCTCTGCTTTTCTATGTCTTGCCATTAAGAGAGGGTTTTCTTTTTTTTTTTGTTCCCTCTTTAGAATCGGAACAGGGCAAAGCAATTACAAATTATATTTATATGTGTAATTATATGTGTGTATGTTGTGTTAATATTTTCTGTTTGATTCCGCTCCCCTTTGCATGATTATAGCTTGAGATGTTAAGGTTATTGTGAGCTTTTTACTTTGCGTATTTATTTTTTGACTATTGAGTCTTTCTAAGGAAGCTGCTACCAAGATGATTCTTTGTTGTTTTTAATTCTAAGGAAGAAAGTCTCTCTGCTGCTTTTTTTTTTTTAATTTTAAAAAGTAGGTTGAAATATGTAATTCGTACACCATATTTGATGTTTATGTTTATATCTGGTGTTTATTATTGGCTGCCTTGGCTTTGAGTCCTTCATTTTATTATCAATTAGGTGTTTCTGATTGTGGATTATGTATACCTAATGCTTGCTTCACATGCAATACGGACTATGTGGCATATCTGTCTATTGACATTACCCTTATTTTTTTATATATTGCTAGTTATTGGGTATGTAAATACGTGCTTCGTTACTCTTCTGTTGTTTATATTTCTATTCGCAGCATGGCTCTCGGGAGTATGACAGAGAATCTTCAAGGAGCAGAGAAAAGGAGCGTGAGAAGGGAAGAGAAAAGGACAGGAAACGAGACAAGGGGAGGGACAGGGATAGAGATAGGGAGATAAGCAGAGACAGGGACACAGAGAGAAGTAGGGAAAGGGACAGAGATAGGGAGAGAAGTAAAGATAGAGAAAGAGATCGGGATGGAGAGAAGGAAAGGGATCGGGACCGGGACCACCATCACAGAGACCGCCATAGGGATCGCAGTGAGAGAAGGGAAAGGGGAAGAGATAGAGATGATGATGATTATTACAGAAGCCGGGACTATGATAGGTAAATAATTCATCTCAGGTTTATTCCTTATATCTGAGTATGAGCTTGTGTATCTTTGTCAGCACGGGTTAGCAGATCTTCTAAGAATTTATTGTTGATTTCCCAAGATATTTGCTATGCCTATATTTTCACATTCATTTTATTGTCTTTTGTTCATTTTCTTTTCCAATTTGTTTCTATATCTTTTGATGGTACAGACGAAGGGATTATGATAGAGAGGATAGGCACAGGCGCAGGTCTCGTTCACGTTCTGGATCTCATTCGAGGGCTAGATCTGAGCATAGATCAAGGTCACGGTCGCGTTCGCGCTCAAAGAGGTATATTGTAAAATAATTCTCGATGCATTTGACAACAGTTGATGGGTGCACAGTTGAAAGCAATGTAATGTTGTATGAATTTCTATTCTTGATGTCAGGGAAGGATTATATTATATCAAGCTTATCGTTTTATGCCTTCCAATCCTAGTAAAGCTTCTACCTACCTTGAATATGGTCATTGAGAAAGCTTATTTTAAGATATAATAACAATGTCTGAAACTCAACTACACAAGTCTATGTGTGCCTCAAAAGTGTAATGGGAAATGAAAGCACCTATACGATACAAGGATAAAATCATGAGCTCATATTTTTAGTTTATTTTCTCAAATTAAAACTGTTTACAGGTACTATTTAAATTAACTATATTTACTTGCAGCAAAAGGACTAGTGGTTTTGATATGGCTCCTCCTGCATCTGCAATGTTAGCTGGTGCTTCTGCTGTTGCAGGTACATTTGCTCCTATATGTATATATTATAAACTTTTAATAGTCTGAACTGTTTTTTCTTTGGTTGTCCTAGTATGGAAAATTCATATCAAATTGCATGGTGTTAACTTGGTAAGCTATGTTCAGTTATTATTCTGGTATATAGCTCTTTGAAGAGTGGTTTCCCACGGTGTGTAATTTTGTCTTTCTTTTTACTTGGTGATATACTTCTGGAACTAAAAGATGCTTTGGTTTTTTTGTCTTGTGTTTGGTGTTTGTTTGTTTTGTTTCTATGTCTTGTCTTGTGTTCTAAGAAGGCAATGTTGGGCTACTAGCCCCACTGTGCTGACAATGGGCGTGAGCCGACACTGTAGCTTTTATGTCCACGGAGGAATCAATGCACCGGTTTTGGTGGGTCTTGTTCATCTTCAACTGGAAACTATTGACTACTTTGGTGACTTACAAATATTATCTCTAAAACTTGTTTATAATGTTCTTTTAATCCTATTCATATTCATATATAATACATGCAAAGAAGTTAAATTATCCTTAAGCTCATGCAAACTGGAGCAGCAGGAGTCTTTTGATACTTAATAGGATGGGAAAAGATTGAAATAATGACTTTTTTTTTTCTGAGATGTAATGTACCTTGCCTGCAGGCCAGATTACTGGAGCAAATCCTGCTATTCCTGGGATGTTTCCAAATATGTTTCCGTTGGCTACTAGTCAGGTATCTTCCTTTCCTTATTCCCGCCTCTAGTTTTCTGGCACAATATTTTCACTAATTTCGCCCTTTTATTTCTGTCATTTCAAGATGCAGCCATTTAGTGCTCTTCCCGTCATGCCAGTTCAGGCTATGACACAACAGGTAAATATAAACCTTTTTCCTATGATGATGGTTTCTTTCTATTCTTCTAGTAGCATCAAATTTTGTCTCTTATTTAATTTGCCAAATATACAGGCTACACGTCATGCTAGACGGGTGTATGTTGGGGGCCTACCTCCTACGGCGAATGAACAGGTACTACATTATCTTATTCTGATTCTTGTGTTTTGTGTTGAGGAGGAAGTTCTAATTTGTTTCACTCTTACTGGATACTATATAAAGTGGCAAATGGACCATATATTTGTTCTGTTGATTTTGTTTGTGGCCGCTTTTAATCTCTCTTCTATTATCTTTTACCTTCTTTGCTGCAGTCAGTTGCTACTTTCTTCAGTCAGGTTATGGCTAAGATTGGAGGAAACACTGCCGGACCAGGTGCGGTAAAATCTTCATTGGATTGAGCCAGTTTGCAGACATTTTAAGTTACCTAATTCATTCAATCTTATTATGGTCAGGTGATGCAGTGGTAAATGTTTACATTAACCATGACAAGAAGTTTGCCTTTGTGGAGATGAGGTCTGTTGAGGAAGCTAGCAATGCTATGGCTTTGGATGGGATTATTTTTGAGGTATTCTTTTTCCCAACTACAACTTAGCTCGCATTCCATTGAGTTGGTGAGAATTTGTTGGTATCAATAGGTTGTTATTTTAGTGAATTTTGCTTTTGTACTTCAGGGGGCACCAGTTAAGGTCAGGAGACCTACGGATTATAATCCTTCTTTAGCTGCTACCCTAGGTCCAAGCCAACCTAATCCCAATTTGAATCTGGGTGCTGTTGGCCTAACACCCGGGTCAGCTGGAGGACTCGATGGCCCTGATCGAATTTTTGTGGGTGGTCTTCCATATTACTTTACAGAAACACAGATAAGAGAGCTTTTAGAGACTTTTGGTCCTCTTAGGGGCTTTGATCTAGTGAAAGACAGAGAAACAGGAAACTCAAAGGGTTATGCATTTTGTGTTTACCAAGATCTTGCAGTTACAGATATTGCCTGTGCTGCTCTCAATGGAATAAAAATGGGAGATAAGACTCTTACTGTTAGACGAGCTAACCAAGGTGCTAACCCACAGCAACCTAAACCTGAGCAAGAAAGCATTTTAATGCATGCACAACAGCAAATTGCTCTTCAGGTATAACATATTTGTTTTTTATAACAATATACTTGTTACCTAGTCTCTGTATATCTTGAGATATGTAATTTCCATGTGGTTGGTTGGTGTAGAAACTTATGTTACAACCAGCTTTAGTGGCAACAAAGGTGGTGTGTTTAACCCATGCAGTTTCTTCTGATGAGCTCAAGGATGATGAGGACTACGAAGAGATTCTTGATGACATGAGGCAGGAGTGCTCCAAATTTGGTAATTTGGGATTTAGTTTACCTTTTTGTACTGCAAACTATGCTACTATGTATTGATTTTTGTTGTCTTATTTATTTGTTTTACAGCCATTTGTTCCGCATTCTCCAAAAAAAGAATCAGGCCTAGTTTTACAGACTGAAGCCTTCCATAACCTTCTATTTCCGTTGATGCATATTTTGTTTTGTTACATGCTTTGGAAACTAATTTGTACACTCAGATTTTATTTTGTTTTTACAATCTGTAGGTACTTTGGTGAATGTGGTGATCCCTCGCCCACAACCAAACGGTGAAGCTACCCCTGGCGTTGGAAAGGTTGGTCCCTTTCAGCTATTCGTCTAGAAATTCAATCTTCCCATTCTTTTTCCAGTTTCATTTTTGTATCATTAATAGAAATATGAAATATTGCTGGTGTGCTTTCCGAATATGAAGATGCTTTGATAGTGCTGTTTTATTTCATATATATTGTGGCTATATAACTTAATATTGCTTGCAGGTGTTTTTGGAGTATGTTGATGTTGATGGTGCTACAAAAGCCCGTGCTGGATTGAATGGACGGAAATTTGGCGGAAATCAAGTTGTAGCTGTCTTTTACCCTGAGAACAAATTTGCCCAGGGAGATTATGAAGGCTAGTTGCATTAGTGTCGCTTGGATTGTATTTTAAAAGATTTCTTCTTAGCATGGATTTTCTTTTGTATTTTAAACTTTTAAGCCGAGTTGTGGACATGTATTCCATAAAGTGATGATGAATTGTTTTTACATAGGTTGGAGTAGTAAGAAAGTGTTATGATGGGAGAATTTGTTAATACACTAACTAACCTCTATCTTGATCCGTAAACCTTTTGTATCTTTTTGAAATTTGTTATCCGCTTTAGTTTGGTTTGCTTAAAAGTAGGCCTAACATTAATTACATTAAGAATTTGGGTCTAGGGTGTTTCGGCTTGCAATAACTTTTGATCATTAAATCATTTCGGAAAAATAAGTGACATCATCCGATTGAAACACTCATATTCGGGATGGGTAATAGAGAAATGATAGAGATAACAATCTCTCTACATTTCCTCCCTTTTCTTTTCTATTCTTTGGAGTCTATACTCGTCTTACAAACATATCGCTTATCTAACAGCCGCTTTCCCGTGTTCCCTGTAGAGTTGTCAAGTGAAGCGCACACAAATAATCATGTTCTGTAGCAGCAAACTATGTATGGTGGTGTCTGTGACGAGTATAAACGTAGGATTGTTATTTCTTCCATTTTTGCTTTAAAAGAGAGCTTTGTTTTGTTAAATAAGCTAGGGTCCCATAGCCACCGTAAGATTGTTTGGCGTAGCCCTCACATACACCACCTAATTAAATTTGTTACATACTTTTATTCTATTGTTATTATTAAGGAGCGGATAATTTAAGATAAAGATGTAATAGAAATAAAGCATATAATGGGAGTGGTATTATAAAAATTGGATTGACAATATTTCCTCTCCAATTTCATAAAGAGAACTCTTAATTAATTAAATGACATAGAGGTCAGCCAATTCTTCCAGAGAGTCAGCAGTGAGCATTGGATCTGCCTTTTCTAGCATCCACAAGAGATGATCAAAGAGAACTACCTCACAGTTAACCACCAAAACATTTTCATAATCCTCACCGCTGTTTCGCTTTGACTTATTGATTAGAGCATTCATAAGAGGATGATTCAGATATTTGGAGCTGATTACGTACCGTTTCCTTGTGCTGCCAACAAATATAGTTTCAAAATTTTCATGTTCTTGCATCTCATTTCCAGCCCACAAATTCTCCTTCACAGATTTGGACCTTAAACTGCTATATGATGAAGATCTTCCTAGCTGCCAATTTGACAAGCTCTTGCACTTCCTCAGCATTATATTGATCTTCATCTTCTTCATTGTATTTGGATTCAGGCAAGTATGGAGGGGATGATGGGAGACACGGAGAGTAGTATTGATAAGGAAGAAGCGAAAGATGAGAGAGACAAATAGACTTAAAACACACTCATAACAAGTGTGGTACTTCTAAAGAGAGTTAGCGAGGTGGGTGCAAAGTCTCTGTTCTCGGCCGCTAGAAGTGTGGGGTCAATTTTCGATCAAACATTTATTCTAATTTTTTTGTGACAAGAACAAGTAACCTTTTGATGTTTTATTAGTGTTCAAGCCCGTGCGTCACACGGGAGAGAATTGCAACAACCAATGATTGAAGCTCCCGTACATGCCAGCATTTGAAATGTGGTCTGATAGTTTGAATTCATGCTATAGCATTTGAAATTGAAGATTCTAGTTTTAACTTGAGAATTTAATAAAATTGGTTTCGTAGTTCTTAATTCCTATTCCCTTTGGTTAGTTTTGAGTTTATGAAAAGCATATTTAGAACGTTATCTGTCATCGTAAAGAACTATTAAATATTTAAATAAGTTGACATAATAGAACAATAACAATAACAAAGTTTTATTTTACTAAGTAGGTTTAGCTACATAAATTAAAAGACATTATTGTATTTTGTTATGTTTGTAATCAAACTATCCATATGTAGATTTTTTTTATCACTTCATGCATGGTTTTTTTTAAGTCTTTTTCTACTATTTGTTATTTCTTTACCTTGTATCTTACTCATCTTTTTATTATTTGAGTATTCTACTTATCTTCTTTCCACATATCTAAACCATCTGGGACGAGATTTTACCGCCTTTTCTACAATAGACATCGTTTTAACTTTTTCTCTTATATCTTCATTCCTTATTTTACCCATACGTTTGTGGCCACTCATCCATTACAACATCTTAATTTCTACCACACTTAACTTATGTTCATGCTTATCCTTTTGCTGTCCAATACTTTGTTCCATACAACATAGCCGTGGCAGTGTGATAAAATTTTTCTTAAAGTTTTAAAGGTACTTTTTTGTCGCATATAAAACCAAACGCACTTTACCACTTTCACCAACCCGTTTGTATTCGATATTTTACATCCTCCTCAATTTTTTCATTATCCTACATCATAAACCTAAGATACTTGAAATGCTTTACTTGTGGAGTTGTGGTTGAATGATTTCTCCAATTTTTTACTTTTGTATTAGTATTTTTTTTTTTTGCCTATCAAACTTACATTCCATATATACCATCTTACTGCAACTTATATTCAAATTGTACCCCTTTAGTCCTCCTTTCTACAACTCTAACTTCTAATTTAAATGTTCTTTTGTTTCTCTCGTAAAAACGATGTCATCGACAAAAAGCACGTACTATGATATTAGTTCCCTGATATGCTCAGTAAACACCTCCAAAACTAATATAAAAAGATAAGAGCTTAGAAACGATACTTGATGCAATTCTACACTAATAAAAAACTCTTCTGTCACACGCCACTTTAAGTCTTTACACAAATTTTAGCCCCATCGTACATATCCTTAATTGCATGGATATATTCATTCTTTACCCTCTTTTTCTCCAAGATTTTCAATAGAATCTCTCTTAATACCTTATCATATGCTTTTTTCAAATTAATAAACATCATGTGTAGATCCTTTTTGTTATTTTGATATCTGTCCGTCATTCTCCTTAGCAATTATATCTATCTGGCATAAGACTAAACTGATTTTCTAAGACTTGTATCTCATGTTTCAACTTTCGTTTTACTACTTTCTCCCATAACATCATAGTATGACTTATGAGTTTGATCCAGTTCTGTAGTTTTTAAAATTTTGTATGCCTCCCTTATTCTTGTATATAGAGACTAATGTACTTTTTCTCTATTTATCCAACATCCTCTTAAATACTAAAATATCATTAAAATACTTGGTTAACAAACTGACGTCTTTTTCTCTTAAAATTTTTCACATTTCAATCAGAATAATAACTAGTCCGATTGCGCTTCCAATTTTCATTCTCTTAAGAGAAAATGTGTTTTACTTAATTTAGTTTTTTAGAGACTAATTTTTTTGTTATTTCTATTTAGCAACAAATTTGATGTTAAAATGTAAATCGAAAATATGATTATTACATGTTACTTCACAATTTTAATTATAGAGAAATATTAGAGGTTTAATACTTTTTATCAGTATTAGTTAATATTTTTAGCTAAATACTTTATTTTTATACCATTAAAATTAGTGTTTAAATTTTAAAATTTAGCATAATATTTATAATTTAGAATGTTGATTAAATATTGACAAAAAATAATAAAATTTATTAATAATATAGCATTACTCTTAGTTAAATATTCTTTCTCTTATAATGACAAGACTCCGTCATTATATTTTTATTTTACTAACAAACGCTTTCATTTATATTTCTAAAATAAAAATCTTAAATAATTAATTTATAATTTATATGATCAAACTAAAATTCTCTCTAACAATTTTCCAAACTACTCTTTCGTTTAAGTTGAATATATGATTACATTTCATTAACAAGTTTTCAAACTAGAAATTCTTGAAATCAACCATTTCTTTACCAATACTTTACTAACACCAAGATCTATCAATTTCTTTTTTTTTTTCTAACACAAAATTGTGAATTTGTAATATTTCCGTAGGATTCAAAACCTTCTTTTCTATGATTTATTAATTGGCTTGGCGCTGAGTTAGAACTTAAAGGAATCAGTTGCTTTGTGGAGAGAGCTATACACGGATGCTGCTTGTTTTGGGTAGTGATTAACTGATTATAACAAAGAAGTTTTCTGAAGAACCCCAACACTATTAGCTAGGGAGCTGATGGGTAAAACATGGAGATTAACTCTGGCTTTTGTACGAAGGATTATTGGATTAGGAATGGCCGGGGAGAAGCCGGAAAAAATAAATGCTCTAAATTAAAGTCCTTCCACACTTGAAAAGGAAGAATCCATCGTGCAAGCAATTAAAAATTTAAAATACCCTCCTCCACTAATGTAGCTAATAAGGTCTAACGCCATATTTAATTTGGGTTTAGGAAAGACCGTATTTATCCAAGTATAAATTTTGGTCACGGGATTTTACCTCAAAGTCACCGATCGATAGTATAATGCAAGTGCGGTTGTGGTTGAATAAGCCATAAATACATACATGATACATATCCTCCCAAAAGGAAAAGGTACTTTTTCACGCTTGCCGAACCAATTATCATGAAGGCCTATACTTGTCACATGAAGGCCATAAATATTTAATATGTACACAACAACGTAACTCTCTCTATAAAAGTGCATATAATGTCCTTATATCGCCATGTCAATTCAAAATTATTAGTCAGTCCATTAAGATGAAGCATTTTAGGGACACTATTTTGACATGCGCATGCATGTGGTTACTAAGTTTGAGTGATATATGCTTGTCTCAGCCGCGGTCGCCACAACAAGGACTCCAAGTGCCATGCTTCTTCATCTTTGGTGACTCATTGGTTGACAACGGAAACAACAATGGAATGCTAACCCTTGCCAGAGCCAATTACAGGCCTTATGGCATTGACTTCCCACAGGGTCCTACTGGCCGCTTTACCAATGGTCGAACTTATGTTGATGCTTTAGGTAAATTCATTTAATTTCCCATTCTATTTTATAAATCTTGCATCATGCTTATTAACTAGTGTATTTGTTATATCTAGATAATAATAGGTCGGTAATGCTGAAGGATATACTATCTAAAGTTATCTTATATAACATAATATTTATAATTTTATATACATAATATCTGTAATTACATATTTATTATCTCTAAAATTACATAATTATTCTAGTATTAATTAACAAATATTAAATAAAATAGCTTTGAATTGTTTAGATTAATTTTTTTATTGTCTTTCAAATATTATTATTATTATTGATAATGGATAATATGAGCAGCAGTAAACAAGAAAAGATTGAGATGATAAAGCATTCAAATAGTAGAAGGCAATCGTTATTTTCTACTATTTGTTTTACTTTTATTTATAACAATTTAATGTTCTCGTTTTTTAAACGTACGTCATGACTCATGAGTCATGAGTCTCGCACTGAATAAATAAATAAATAACTTTAATATAATATTGAATTCATAAAACTCTGTTACTTAGTATACTAGTAATCGGCTAAATCATAACAGAGTGAACAATCGCTAGAAGATAGGAAAAGTCTAAGGACAGCAATTTTATTAAATTCTGATCAACATGTAATTAACAAAAAAGTGAGTAATCTCATACTATTAAAATTATTATTAATGGCTATTTGATGACTATAAATTCGTTTAAGGGTTAACTAATAAATGCAATATTGGTATACGTGATCCGGTAATTGCAGCTCAACTTCTGGGTTTTCCAACATATATTCCACCATACACAAGAGCACGGGGATTGGATCTTTTAAGAGGAGCCAATTATGCATCTGGAGCAGCAGGCATCCGGGAGGAAACTGGAAGTAATCTGGTAATTAAGTATATACATACAGGATACATATGAGAAATCCTTGTATGGTTCTGGAATACAATTTATGCATTTCTCAAAACCAACGACAACCACTCATCTTTAATTTTCATAACAATTCTAAATGAGCAGGGGGCTCATACATCAATGAATGAGCAAGTCTCTAACTTTGGAGAAACAGTGCAGCAGTTGAGGAGGTACTTTAGAGGAGACAACGATGCCCTTAACAGCTACCTTGGCAAGTGTTTGTTCTTTTCAGGGATGGGAAGCAACGATTACCTCAATAACTATTTCATGCCAGATTTTTATTCCACCAGCTCTGATTACACTGCCAGAGCATTTGCAACTATCCTTCTTCAACAGTACGGTCGCCAACTAGCTGTAAGACTTTTGCTTCTGCTCGACATTCAAATTGAATGGAACACTCTCTCAAAAGAAAATAGTCTACAAACACAATATTTAAGACAAAAAGAATAAAAAAGTGATTGTTACAACTAGGTATGATATGATATGTCACGTTTCATTCTATTGTTTTGCAGCAATTGTATTCGCTAGGTGCAAGGAAAGTGATTGTTACAGCAGTTGGCCAAATCGGGTGCATACCATATCAATTGGCCCGTTTCCATGGGAATAACAGCAGATGCAACGAAAAAATCAACAGTGCCATACAATTGTTCAACTCAGGTCTTAAGAGAATGGTTCAGAATATTAATGGAGGGCAGCTTCCTGGAGCAAAGTTTGTATATCTGGATTTTTATGAAAGCAGCCAAGATCTATCTTTAAATGGAACGTCCCTTGGTAAAACTAAAGTTGTTTTATATATTTAATTCGACACATATCTTGTACATTGTAATAATCACCGAAAAGCACATACAGGATTTGATGTGGTGGACAAGGGGTGCTGTGGGGTTGGAAAGAACAATGGACAGATTACTTGCCTTCCTCTTCAACAGCCATGCCAAGATCGACACAAGTACTTGTTCTGGGATGCATTCCACCCAACTGAACTCGCCAACATCTTACTAGCCAAGGCAACCTACACCTCACAATCATACACTTATCCCATTAACATTCAACAATTGGCAGCGCTCTAAGAGAGAGCCATTCTACTTTTTACGCATGTTTGACGTTGTTTATGTGTCACTGCAATTTGCTGATGTTGTTCTTGTTCCTTAATTACGTGGATGATGATAATATAATAATAAATTTCCTTAGTTGATTCATAGCAGCTGATTTGTTCGATTAGACTAGTACTACTAAATTCATACAAGACAGTTGGTTGTGATTGAATTGAGTAAATAGCAGTACACCACAACGATTGTCTGAACGGTCAACTACTGGATTGAATTCATAGTTCCCATTAAAAGCTATCATCCCCATGAGAGCGTTCACTGCTTCTGTTGTCTGGAATGGAAGACATGTGATTTGGCCTCTGTTCCTTCCTATGCCGCAGCAACCTCTGTTTACAACAGTAAAACCTACACGCAGAGAGTAAAAAGTTTAAAAGACGTAGTCCTTTGATCGCCATCAATTATATCATTATCATGATCTAGCATGAAGAAGGATATTCTGGAATATGTTGGCAACATCAACGAATACAAATCTGGCAGCAGGTAGATTGTTGTTGAGATTGCTCAACACGGTCTTAACATTCGAATTGAAAGGTTGCACCAGCAAGTTCACTTCTTCAGAGCATCTTCCGCTCGCACTTTGAGCCAATATGCTCGGAATACATCCCATTAGGCCTTGTCCGGCAATAACAATTTTTCTGGCTCCAAGATTGTAAAGCCTCCGCAACACCAGTAAATAAAAAATGAAAAGAATTACGAACTTGTTACGTACAGTGAGCTGCGTGTTATATGTTTGGGCTAAGAGATGAGCGTACTCCTCAGCATTGTACTGATTTCTGGTTGGGTAGTTAGGCATAAGGTGGTTGTTTAAGTAGTCATTGCTGCCCATGCCAACAAAGAACCATAGCATCAGCTCCAAGATTGGCAGTTATTTGATTCAGCGTGTTCTCCAAGTTTCCAATTTGGTCATCCTGCTCATGTATCCTCATAATTTAGACTGTTGGAGCTGATTGAATATAATAATTAATGATAGACAGATGGTTACTACGCACAAAGTTTCTGCCTGTGGCATCAAGGATTCCGGCAGCAGCTGAGGCATAGTTTACTCCGTGAAGCACTTTATCCCCTGAGGCTTCTGAGTAGGCAGGAGTCAATGGAAGTCCCAATAGTTCCGCTGCATTTCAATCATCATATACAGTTCAAAGTCAAATCAGGGTCAAAGAAAAATTAATCATGAATTCAATTTCTCTATTGGCTGGCTGCTTTAGTTGAAATGATTATGTCAAGATCGACATTCCACAGTCAGTCATCAAGTGTGCAATCTGATTCTTGTGGCAAACTCACACACCAAAAGAATACTACTGCAATCCTCTCTGAAAAATAAAACCCTCATTCACTCGATTCTGTACAACCAAGTTCTTTTCTGCTTATGAAGCTATCCTTGAATAGGCAGTCTTATTAAGTATTACACCCAAACACACATATATACTGTACATTACTTGCACCCATTTGACACATAATCTTAAGTTACATAGCGTTACATGACTATTTTAATTCCTTATGTGATTATTTAATGACTTCTGAATTCTGATTATGACTATTTATGTATAGTTAAAGTTCCTGAATCTACTCTTCCATGGTGTAACCATTGGAGAAGCGACCAGTAGGGCCTCCGTTGAAGTCAATGCCATAAGGGCAATAGACTAATAGTTAGCCTTAGCAAAGGAAGGCAGATTGTTGTTGTTGCCATTGTCTATCAGAGAGTCACCAAATATGAGCATGGCTGGCACCATTTCTCTCGCACCACCTCCATTGTGTTGTTTCTTGTTCTTTTACATTCTTTTTCCATTTATAGTCAAATATCAGTTGGCATCAGATCCTATAGGTTCTAATTTCTAATTATGTTAGGAAAGAGTGTAATGTAATCAAAACTAGAATAAATGTCTAGAAGAATGGTAGGTACATCCTACTAGTATTAATAAATGCATGGTGCATTTGGCAATGTTGAAAGCAACTCGTCTGGAGCGAAATACAGTATTCTCTTGTATTTCAGGATTGAGTGCTATCTTAGTATATCTTAGGACAATTCTTAAGATATATATAGTGAGTTGAGCGTAACCACCGGTTAAGGTGCTTCTGCGCGATAATCTGGAACCTCTGGTTGGAAAGGAATAGGCGAATCTTTCAGCACACAAGCAAAGGAGTTGAAGAAATTATTAACATGTCTTCGATTAGTGCTAACGAGTGGAGCGGTGGAGATCCCTTTAGTTGTTGATGGCTATGCCGAAGATGACAAGGGGATGTCTTTCGTTATTGTTTGTATTTTGTTTTATTTGTTTGTTTTTAGTTTGGCCGACTTGGTTGCTCCACTACTATTGTGTTAAGCTGTTTGCTTTCAAAAAAAAAATTTTATTTTCTTTTTCATTTTCCGTATGACATCAATAATATATATAAATTTTAAAAATAACAAATGTTAAAAACTAACATTTTTCTTTTATATTTGTCTTGCATTACCAACACTAACCAATTTTCTAATTTTTCATTAAAGATATTGGTTATTTAATATTTCTCTTTCACTAACCAAATGTTTTAAAAGTTTTAAATGTACTAAACTTGATATCTTTTAATCATTTCCTTTCCTTTTTTATTATTGATACTGACATTTACTGCATACTTATATCATATAAACCCAGCATCTTGCTAATTCTTAACCATTGACATTTTTATTATTGTTATTCTTATTTATTCATGAGTTGTGTTATTTAATCTCTGTCCTCATCTGGGAAGCTCCCACTTTAAGGCACACCCCACTCTCTTGGAGGTTCACCCTTTCCTAGTTTTCCTCTTCATCCATGCACATATTAATATTATCTCACACTCTTAGTGACTTGATTGAGCGTCGTCAGAGTATCGTTTTAGAATGTACAAATTACCTTGTTAGATCACCACTCTTGGCTACCAGATAACCTCCATCAACAATACAGAACATCAAAGCACTAGTAGTGTACTAGTGTACGACTATGTAAAAGAAATAAGACATTCATCTAACCCCCAACAACGTGGAATATAATTGTTTTTTCTCAAGATACAAACACTTATTGTGCAATTCTTATTATATAATCATAGAATAAGCCTACTTATAAAGAAATTTACTACCCACTCTTGCTTTTCATTGTTATTATCCCCTCAATAATGGGATAACTAAGAACTAATATATAGCTAAGTAGGAAAAGTTGACCGAACATGTCCTCAAAATCTTTGACATTGAGTAGTCTCCATAATCCCCCAAAGAAACAGACAATGTTCACTATAAGAAGCACAACCAATGGAGACATGAATAGTGCTGCGCCTTGGAAATCAAACTTGCCCTGCTCATATTTCTTAAGCTTCTCTTTGTCAATGGCCTTGTTTGACAAGCTAAATTTCACCTTGTTTAATCCTAACCATTTCTTGGTTCCATCTATTAGTGCAAATAAGCTGCCAGTAACCGACTTTAGAATCCAAATTCTTTGTTCATCCCACCACATTGCCACAGAGCCATCTCCAGAAAGGACCTCAATCAGATGTTGAATTTGGGTGGATACATGAATCGTTGCAAACACTACGAACCATGGATCTGTAACCTGTACCACAAAAAAGAAACCAGAACATGCATGTAACTTCAAGTCATTGAGATTATTTAATGGCCATCAAGGAAAAAAATTGTTCCATTTAACTTATCATGTCACCACTTAAGATTTCTTTCTGCAAAACCAAAAGTAGGCAAATTTTAAATTTAACTAGACCCAAAAAAAAAAAATAAAAGAGAAAAGAAATTAATAAAAACTAGCAGTGAGTAGGCACTTTACCTTTGGAAATAGGGGAATTCCTTTGAAGAAGCATACTTGAGGAACAATGCCGTAAAGGATGAATGCAACAGCATACATGGATGACATGGTCATGAAGCAATAAGTGAAGGTATGAATGATGGACATTCTGGAAATGCCGTAAGTGAAAGGGCTGTATTTGGACACTCCGAGCAAGCAAAGTTCAGAGAGCCACTTCACCAACTGAAGCATACCTTCCTTTATGTCAGTTGGGGCACATCCCAAGAAACACGGCCTTTTTGGGTACAGATAAGCCGATTTCCATCCTCTGCAGTGCAGCAGATACCCAGTTATTGTACTCTCCAACAAGATCCCGTACGAGAATCCCACCTCTGTACCCCATTTTGTGTTTGTCTCATAGGAACAGGAGGCAACCACTTGAGCTTCTTGTAAAATTGCATCTCTTGGAACATTCTTTTTGGGATTTTGCTGCCCTCGAATGACCTTGAGCGATTCTATGTACATGCTAGATTTTCCGAAGTAGCTTTCGGCATCCAGCAGATACTCATCTGTCATTATTGATCAATACAATCTCATTTCACCGTCTTATTATAGTAAAGAATTTTTGGATTGCACCACATTAATATTTGTATGTACCTTTTTGGTTTGGACTTCCAAACAATAATGCACTTCTGTACAAGTAATTGCCGCTACCAGAAAGACCTGGTCCCCTGAGTCCATCCATGCCTTGCCACATTGTCTTCAAGAATTCACCATATTTCATCACAATCAGAGAGATGATAGAAAATAAAGAGAAAATCATCAATTTAGTCCCAAAAATTATGGTGTTGAAAAAAAAAAAAAAACATCCTTTGACAATATAAACAACTAACGATTAACAAAATGTCCTCCTTGCTTCTTAAATTTTGGGATATATTTTGTGAGATACTATCGTGTATTGATAGTTGATACCACGCAGACATGCGAATTTGAAATTCTAACAAGAGAATAAGACATGACATATAAATAAAATATAAAATATTTTTATATAAACTTGTAATGATGTTTTAATATTTTATTGATATTAAAATATAAATTAATTTTTAAATTATTTTAATAATTATTAATAGATACTATTTTTAAATATATTTTAAAAATATATATTATAAGAATATATATTAAGAATAAGATTGGATAAATGATAGTACTTAAGTATGTCTAAACGTGTTCGAAAATTTTTTTTTATTTTTATTAAGACGCGTGTTGATTATTGACATATCTGATATGTGTTCGACCTGCGAATACGACAAGAAAATGTCCACATATCTAACTTGATATTATTTATCTTCGGAGGCTAAGTTGTTAATGTTACGGTCTTTCGTATAACAAAAAAATAAGTAAATAATAAAAGATGGGCTTAGCTTGGTTTACCTTAAAAGCAGTCCTGGATTGGTTATCATAAATGTCTTTCTTGCTAAGGTTGTGGAACATTTGAGGGAACTGGACAAATGCAGTATATTTAGAAGTTTCGGTATCAAGAAAGAAGCACATAGCTTGTTTGGCAGAGGACGGATCGTTGCAATACATATCACAATCCACTACAAGAACATAAGGGCCATTGCTAATTAGACCTGAGACTCTGAGCTGCAGCACCACACAAGCAATCATTAGAATCTCAAAAAAGATAAGGATAAAGTATTAAATTGATTTTTTATGTTTAGGCGTAATTCTGTTTTGATATTTAATGTTTAAAATGTTCTATTTGAATTAAAAAATTATTTAGTTTTAACGTAGTTTTACTCTGAGTTCGAAATTAAATAATTAATAAAATGTCTTAAGTGACAGTAGTACAAGAATAAAGTTGATAATTTAGAGAATAAGTACAAGTTCTAGAAGTACAAAATCAACAATAGATATATCAATACATTTATTTATTATTCTCTTTAGTTTTATAGAAAATATTTCATTTAAATTGTAAAGAAAATGATAAATAAATGTATTTAATGCATTCACTGTTGATTTTATGCCTCTAAAATTTGTATTTATTCTTTAAATTATCAATATTGTTCTTATATTACTGTTACATAGGACATTTTATTAATTATTTAACTGATCTCACAATAAAATTACATTGAAGCTAAATAATTTTTTTTTAAATTCAAATAGAATACTTTAAAAAAAATAAATAAAAAACATGGATCGAATCTTTTGAGACCGGCACATGCATACCAATGTATTGAGAGCTCCTCCTTTGAATTTATGAGGAAGAGATGGCCTCCTTTCACGAGACACATAAACAACAAGCGGTGTTTCTGGCTGTTCATTTATAATCTGAAAATCGAGAAATGTCATCATGATTAATAAGATTGATCTTGTAATAATTTTTAAATATATGAATTTATTAAATAAATTTTTATTTATCTAAATATTTTTTTTGTGAATGTTACGGTGTCTAAAAAGTTATGTTTATTTATTAAAAATAGTTAAAATTCAATATTTAATTTAAAAGATATAAAAATAAATCATTTAAGAAAAACAAAATTTATTATAAAAGTTAAGTTAGACAAAATTTAAGTACCAACTCATAATTAGCCATATTTTTCTATGTTGAAATAAAGTCAATATGCAACTTCATTATTTCCAAGTCTTCAATATTTAAAAATAATAAAAGTTGGAAAAAAAAAACAGTAAAAAACAAATTTTAAAAAATGATTTCATTTCATTCTTATCCTATGTATAGAGAAGAAGATTCTTATTATTTTAACAACATTTTATTATAATAATAATTAATTTTGTAATTAGTGGATCCTACCATTTCAAAAGCAAAATCCAACAAAATAGATAGAGTTATGTTAAATAGTTGAACACCAAGTACTTTCTATACTCAAAAGTAAAAATTTCCAATTTTAAGCTCCTAATCTCTTGCTTAGAAGGTTACTTCAGTAACCAAATATAGTTGTTACGTTCTGTTCTGTTTTTTGCTCCCTAATTCGACGACCAAAAAATAGTTAATAAAAAATAGTTAATGTGTTACTGTATATACAAAATAAAATTTAAACTTCTATCGTTTATTTGAACAGAGTAATAAACTAATACTATACCAACTTAAATGAGTTTATTTTAAAATATTTTATATTAAAATAGAATTTCTATTTAGAATACTCTTTTTTATTTTTTCATCATTTATCTTAAAGTACTCCTAAATATGATTATTTAATTCATACCTCGATATGAGATGATCTATTCGTCACAATTTGACAATTTTTAGAGTCTGAACTGAATTTTTCAATTTTTTTTTGCATTTTTTCATATTTAGCCTGCAAAATAAACAAAAAGTATTAGATATCAAATAAAAAATATATTAATTTTGCATTTTTTATATTTATCCCGTAAAATAATCCAAAAAAAATTCAAATATCAAATAAAGAAAAATATAATATCCTAAAAGGATAGGTTAATAAACTCTTTCTCAACTTAAAAATTCTAAGTTATAGAATTTTCATTGACACTTAATATTTTTCTTGTATCAATAAGATAAATTATAAATATTTGTTTAACTACGTGGTGGAAATTAAAATAAAAAAAAATTGTGCATTATTATGTTAATATATTGACTGATGAGCACTATTGAGTACTGATGTAAAAGTTGTTGCCCTTGGGTCTAGCTCTTGTATAAGTTACCTTAATGTCATTGTGCTCTGTCATGAACTCGTGAGAACGAAGGAGATGGTCATCCTCCCCCATAGGAGAAAAGAAAACTTTGGGGCACCTTGACTTAATCCCATATTTTTTGCAGAACGGAAGCCAGTAAGACCGGGCAAATTCACAAGCCTCCTTAATGCCATATAGAGTTACTGGACATCCACCGTCATCGGACAGATACACTGCAAGTTTATTGCTGGGATAATCCATGGCAATAGCTGAGATCACAGTCTCCATCACCTCTACAGTTGGCTCCTTTTCAGGATCGAGCGTACACACAAAGATGTCAAGACCAGGCAAATTCTCATCCTTAGGCAATTTCTCTGTCATCACTGACCTTGACACAGGGTGCCACCGGAATGCTTGGTTAAAGAACCACAACACACCAAGAATTAGTTCAGCTACGGTGATGAGAATCCATGGTAGAGTAGTAATATTGTTTTGGAAAATTCGGGTAAATCGATAGTAAAAGATGAGTAGTACAGCCACCAAATGAAACAGAATGTGAAGTCTACTCAGAGGTAAACATGATTGGACAGTCTCAGTATGCAATGTGAAGGTAGCCATGTATGCCTCTTTTGTTAGTCTTTACTTTGAGTCCAATAATCTATTACAGTCTTATTCAGATATAAATAAGCAAATAAGGCGAATGATCAAAAGAGCAAACTTACATTAAAAAACAGTACTCCTTCCGCAAACCGCGAGGAGCACGTTATGTTATTTAAAAATAACTCGTGGAAAGCATTATGCGTGAGTAGTCTTTTTTTTAATTGAATCTTTTGTAGAGTTGAATCAGCAAGAAAATAGTAAAAAATTATTATTTTTCATAAAATGTCAAATATAATAATTTATATATTTAGTTTAAATTTTTTATTTGAAATATTTTAATAATTATTTCAACCTAAGGTTTTAAGAATGAAAAAGTTTTTTAAGTATACTTTTAAAAAACTACATCAAAATCAATGTTTATTTGTGTAAGATACAACTCTGGTATTTTTAGTGTTTTTGTCAAACTAATACTATCTTTTGATGATTTGTTAAGGGATTTTTAAATTTTAGGAAATGTAATTGAATTGTCAAAATAAAATTTATTTTCTAAAGACAAAAAAATATATTTAGTTAGATTTATTTTCAGAATTCTTTTTCAATATAAAAAACTAATATTTGATATTAAATAATAAAAATATTTTAATTTTGTTGATCCACTATAAATAATTTTATAAATTAACCAGCTTTATTGTAACGAATTAATTAAAAAAATGTTTTAAAATGATAATTATTGTGACCGGTTAAATTTTATATTTACACATAAAATGATATATTATTATTTTAAAGTAATTGATGTATACAAGAGGTTAGAGGCAAAGTCATGGCGGAGTTTTATTGGGCACTCAAATATTTTATAAAATAATTAGTAGTAATGTATATGATATTTTTTGTCCAATTGATTAATTAATTTTTGTTTTTTAACTCAACTATATATATGAACATCTAGGTTCAAATCTATTCACGTTACGTTGTATTTTATTTTTGAAAAACATTCTCAAAACAATGAAATGATATTTAGACATACGTTAATAATTCAAATTTTTTTTTATAAAAATATGGTAATACTAAATTTAAAAATAATCAACTTAATAAGTAAAAATATTTTATTTTATAAATTATACATAATAAAAGATATTAAACTACTCTTATATTTCTTTTATATTATAGAAGATGGAAAATATATAATAAAAGACATTTTAAAAAAATAATTTGAACATTAAATTCTTCTCAAGTATAAATTAAATAAATAAAAACATAATTTTTTTTTCTTGTCTATTGCATCGATGATTGAAATCAATCTCTTCTTTAGTTCCATAATTATTTCCTGTCCAAATGGAACGCTAAAGTTTTGAGACTTGGTAATTTTTTTTTTATATATTTAATCTAATATTATTTTATTTTTTATAATTCTTTTGATTAAATTTTTTTTAGATAAAGATATTTAAACATTCAATATTATTGTAATTTTTAATATTTATTATTCTAACAATAATTTTTTTAAATATTTTTTAGTTCATATATTTTAATTTTCCTATAACTGTAATAATGAAAAATAAAAAATATAATTTAAAAAAAACTAATATTCAAAAATAATAAAATATAACTTCAACAATAGTTATATTTATAATTTTTTATTGATAAAATTATTTATTTATTTTTATATTTGTAAAAATTTTTAAAATATTTATATTTTTAAATTTTATTTAATATAAATGTTATGTAATTTTTTTGTAAAAGTTTTTTTCTTCTCAAAATTTTTCTTCAAGTTCCATCACTGAATAAAGTTTATGAAAATATTTAAACGAAGAAGAATAAAAAAACAGTAATAGACTCAGAAAATTTATATAGGGGAGATATTTATAAGAAGAATGAATAAGTTTTATTTAACTATATTATTTAGACATTTAGAACTATAAGTATACTAATTTAAACTATAAAATGATATGTATTCATCAATTTACACATGAATTTTGCCTTTTATATTAGTAGTTAAATTTTAATATATACGTACCATATGGCTATTTAAAATAATAATTATCAAATTTAAAGTTACATTAATTTTTTCAAAATTTTTAAATATGAGTAAAGTATCGTTTTTGTCCTCAACGTTTGGGAAAAGTTTCGAAGTTGTCCCTAACGTTTGAATCGTCTTATTTAAGTTCCTAACGTTTTAAAATTGACTCAATTTTGTCCTGCCGTTAGGAATCTATTAACAGAATTGATGGCGGGACAAAATTGAGACGATTTTGAAACGTTAGGGACTTAAATAGAATGAACACGTTGTGGACACATTTATCCTTCCAGCCATCAGCGTGTAGCGTCGTTAAATGATTGAAGTGTAATTATGTCGAGTGTGTGAATTTTCAGGTGTATTTTTGTCCCTTCTTCCTTAAAAAAATAAGGAAAAGTATAGGATACCAACATATTATTTGCCAACTTATTACCAATAATAATTAATTATTATATTTTAAACACATGTATAAAGAGACATATCCAGAAAATATATCTATAAAGACACTTCTATTAAACACAGTCATAAAAAAGACATTTTTATTAGACACATCCACGAAGACACTTCCATTAAATATAGTTATAAATAAGAGTTGGTAGAAGTTGGCAGAAATGCTGTTGGTAACGTAGCGGGACCGAAAAAATAAACACGAAAAATACTGTGTCCGCCGGAGTGTATAAATGATATACACGCGTGACTCATTAAATGATTGAAATGTAATCGTATCCAACATGTAAACTTTCAGGTGCACTTTTGTCCCTTCTTTCTACTTATATATTTGGAAATAAATCATACCTATTGTTGTCTTTCAAAAGTCCACTAATTATTTATATATTTCAAAATTGGTCCCAAGAAGAGTATCCTATATTACAAGTTGATCCTCAAGTGTCACAACCTAGGTGGAAGAAAAGTTAATAAAATTGAGTTAGTGTTGTGATAAGAATTACGATGTGGATGTCCATTTATTATGGGCGACTCACACATTCTCAAAACTGATTACATTAAAAAAGTTTAAAAGTGTAAACATTTCACCTCTATAAATAGTGAAATGTAATTGTACATTCGTACACAACAACAACATAAATAAAAGCACTTCTATCTCTTTTCTTAAAAAAAAAAGAGTACAGTCTCCCCCTCATGTCGACATCATTTAATATCTCGAAATCGACGCATTCCAACCTGATGTACCAATCTTTTAAAAGAGGATTCTGGGAGTGACTTTGTAAATAAATCTGCCAGATTGTCACTTGAGCGGATCTATTAGACATCAATTTTATCCCTTGATTTTGAAGATCATGAGTGAAAAAAAATTGGGAGAAATATGTTTTATTCTATCACCTTTGATGTATCCACTCTTAAGTTGAGCAATGCATGTTGTATTATCTTCAAACAGGACAGTTGGAGCTATCTTTTGATCAATCAGTCCGCATGATGACAGAACATATTGGATCAAAATTCTGAGCTAAAATCACTCGCGACTAATTTCATGTATCGCTAGTATTTCAGCATGATTAGAGGATGTTTCCGCAATCATCTGTTTTGTAGACCTCCATGATATAGTTGTACCACCATATGTAAACAGGTATCCTATTTGAGATCTCCCTTTGTGTGGATCATACAAGTATTCTGCATCTGCATATCCAACTAGCTGTGACTTGGATCCATAGGGATAAAACAATCCCATATCAACCGTTCCATGAAGATATCGAAATATATGTTTGATTCCATTCCAATGTCTTCTGGTTGGAGAGGAACTATATCTTGCTAGTAAATTCACAGCAAATGATATATCGGGTCTTGTATTATTAGCAAAATACATTAGTACTCTAATGGCACTAAGATATGGAACTTCAGAACCAAGGATATCTTCATTTTCTTCCTTAGGATGGAATTGATCCTTTTCCACATCCAAAGATCTTACGATCATTGGGGTACTTAATGAATGTGACTTATCCATATAAAATCTCTTCAAGATCTTTTCTGTGTATGTTTTTTGATGAATAAAGATCCCATTTTTTGTATGCTCGATCTGCAGGCCGAGACAAAATTTAGTCTTTCCAAGATTTTTCATCTCAAACTCTTCTTTTAGAGTTTTTATAATTGTTGGAATCTCTTTAGAAGTTTCAATGATATTTAAATCATCAACGTACACAGTAATTATAATGAATCCAGATGCAGATTTCTTTATGAAAACACACGGGCAGATATCATTATTCTTGAATCCGTTTTTGGCCAGATACTCAGTAAGACTATTATACCACATTCGTCCATATTGCTTTAGACCATATAAAGATCTTTGCAATTTAACTGAGTATAATCCCTGTGAATATTTATTGAATGGTTTAGATATCTTTAGCCCTTGAGGGACTTTCATATAGATATCACGATCTAATGAACCGTATAAGTAGGTTGTCACCACATCCATTAAATGCATATGCAGTGTTTATGATATGCAGGTAAATTGACCAAATAACGCAATGTTATTGCATCCACTACAGGGGAATACGTTTCTTCAAAATCTATACCGGGCCTTTGTGAAAAACCTTGTGCCACAAGTCGAGCTTTGTAGCGTACAACTTCATTTTTCTCATTTTGTTTTCTCACAAATACCCATCAGTATCCAACAGGTTTTACATGTTCTGGTGTACAGACTACAAGTCCAAAGACTTCACGTTTTGCAAGTGAGTCTAACTCAGCCTTCATGGCTTCTTCCCATTTTGACCAATCATTTCTTTGTCGACATTCTTCGACTGATCTTGGCTCAAGATCCTTACTTTCATACACGATATTTAATGCCATATTATATGCAAATATTTCATTGATAGTTGTCTTATTTTGGTCCCATTTCTCTCCTGTAAAAACATAATTTATCGAGATCTCGTCATTTTCACAATTTTCAGGTACCTAAACGTCTTCTAGCGTTAAAACTATATCTGAATTTTGGACAACTGTAGGTGTGTTTACTATGTCTTTTTCAACAGGAATAGTATTTACCTCTTTTCTCTTTCGAGAATTTTTGTCTTTGGAACCAACAGGCCTGCCACGCTTCTGGCGTGTATTTGCTTCGGTGGCAATTTGACCGACTGGGACATCAATTCGAATTGGGACATTTTCCACTGGTATATAAGATTTGGTTATCCTCTTTGTATCGAAAAATGCATCAGGCAATTCATTTGCTATTCTTTGCAAATGTATAATCTTTTGAACTTCTAGTTCACATTGCCCTGATCGAGGATCTAAATGCATCAACGACAATGCATTCCAATTAAGTTCCTTTTCAGGAAGCTTATTCTCTCCCCCTAATGTTGGAAATTTTGATTCATCAAAATGACAATCTGCAAATCTGGCTTTAAATACATCTCCAATTTGTATCTCAAGATACCTCACTATAGAGGGAGAATCGTATCCAACATATATCCCTAATTTTTTTGGGGTCCCATTTTGGTGCGATTAGGTGGTGCAATAGGAACATATATCACACACCCAAATATTCTTAAATGGAAAATATTTGGCTGCTGGCCAAAAGCTAATTGCATAGGAGAGAACTGATGGTAACTCATTGGCCTCAAACGAATAAGTGCTGCGGCATGTAAAATAGCCCAAACTGAGATTGGGAGATTAGTTCTCATTAGTAAGGGTCTAGCAATTAATTGGAGGCATTTAATTAGTAATTCTGCTAACTCATTTTGTGTGTGAACATGAGTTACTGAATGTTCAACACTTATTCCATTAGCCATACAATAAGCATCAAAAGCTTGGGAAGTAAATTCACCAGCATTATCCAGACGAATTGCTTTGATTGGATTTTCTAGAAACTGTGCTCTTAATCGAATAATTTGAGCAAGTAATCTCGCAAATGCCAGGTTGCGAGAAGATAATAAGCACACATGTGACCATCTCAAAGATACGTCTATTAGGACCATAAAATATCTAAAAGATCCACATGATGGATGAATAGGTCCACATATATTGCCTTGAATCCTTTCTAAGAATTCAGGGGACTCAAATCCAATCTTTACTGGTGATGGCCTTAAAATTAACTTCCCTTGAGAACATGTAGCACAACAAAATTCACTAGATTTAAGAATCTTCTGGTTTTTTAGTGAATGTCCATGGGAGTTTTCAATAATTCTCTGCATCATGGTTGTTTTCGAATGACCCAATCGATCGTTCCAAGTTATGAATTCATTTGAGTTAGTAAACTTCTGGTTTACAATGGCATGTGATTCAATTGCACTAATCTTGGTATAATATAACCCAGATTGAGAGTGTGGGTAACTTTTCTAATATAATCTTCTTATTTGAATCATGAGTTGTGATACATAAGTACTCATGATTTTCTTCATTGATTGTCTCAATATGATATCCATTTCAGTGAATATCTTTGAAACTCAATAAGTTTCTTAGAGACTTAGTAGACAATAGTATATTATTTATTATAAAATTTATTTCTTCGGGAAACAAAGTTATAGCTCCTCCAGAGCCTTCTATCGCATTGCCTAAGCCAATAATAGTATCAACATATTCTTCTTTTGGCACAAGATGGGTAAAATATATATTACTTTTGAGAATGGTGTGCGAACTTGCACTATCCACAAGGCAAACATCTTCACTATATGTCCTTGTCATTCTCTTCAAAGACAAATAATAATAAGATAAGTAGAAATATTTACGCAGTAAAATCATTTTCTTGTTTGAAAATATTTTTCTAAGAAGTATATTAAAAATTTTATTATTATTATCTTGGCACATTCAGTCATTTTAAAATTCATAAATATCATATTTGAAATTCAGATGCATAAACAATAAAACTTAACAAGAAGTTTTTTATATTATTTATTTACATGAATACTTAACAAACATACATATTAAACTATTCCATCATTGATCAAATGACCAATATTTTTTTCAGGATCCTCAAAGAAATCAGATACATCATAATGAGTGGTGGAATTTTCAACAGCATCATTTGAAACGAAATTCGTTTCCTTTCCTTTGTCATCCTTTTTCAAAGATGCTTGATAAAGATCGACTAGGTGCCTTAGGGTACGACAGGTACGCGACCAATGGTACTTTCCACCACAACGGAAATATTTATCTTCTGTTGATTTATTTTGCCCAGTGTTTCTTTCTTTATCCCACTTCTGGTGAGATCCTTTCTTATGAACATAATTCTTATTCCTTCCATAATTTTTCTTACTACCAAAACCTTGCCACTTAGGAACGTATGAAAGAGGGAGGAAAGGGATAATTGATATCCAACAGATCCGATCAAGTGATAATCTGACAGATTTATTTACAAAGTCACTCCTAAAATCCTCCTTTAAAAAATTGGTACATCATATTGGGATGCGTCGATTTCAAGATGTTAGATGATGTCGACAAGAGGGGGAGACTGTACTCTTTTTTTCTTGAATAGGTTTTTTTCTATTGGATTTTTCTTGACAAGGTTTTTAATGAGGTAGTCCCCATCACAAAGGATAGTGTACTCTTTTTTCCTTGGTCAGGTTTTTTTCTATTGGGTTTTTCTTGACAAGATTTTTAACGAAGCAGTTCCCATCACAAAGGATATTGTACTCTTTTTCCTTCACTAAAGTTTTTTTCCATTGAATTTTTCTTTAGTAAGGTTTTAACGAGGCATAATCCTGAATGGTCATCTAAGGGGGAGTGTTGTGATAAGGATTATGATGTGGATGCCCATTCATTATGGGCGGCTCACACATTCTCAAAACTGATTACATTAAAGAGGTTTGAAAGTGTAAACATTTCACCTCTATAAATAGTAAAATGTAATTGTACATTCGTACACAGCAACAACATAAATAAAAGCACTTCTCTCTTTTCTTTCTATATTCTACTAATACAATATCAATATATCATAATAATATTGGTAAATATTAATATTAGTGTCTTCTATTTATACTTTGTTATTTTTATTTTATTATATCTTCCTCATTTATTTATTTCACAACAGTTAAGATATACTTTTGAGTAATATCTCAAATATTTAAAATTTGTGCTATTAGACAATTTTTTCCTCAGGAAAATTAATTAGGAATTTGGCCCTAACCCTCTTTATTATAAGTTAAGTCTGTTTTAAAAAAGGAATATTGTTGAAATTAGGATATCGTCTTCAACTTCTTGCTCTTTGTGCAAGGGTGAGTTGCACCTTCGTCGCACATCTTCGTTGTAGGTAATGGAAAGCGGAGGTAGCATGTCGACTCCAACCCGGCGATGAGGTGGGCAACTTCTAGTGAGGAGATGAGTGTTGGTCGCATGACTTGCTTCACGAGGGGTCGAGTAAAAAAAGGAGAACACCCTAAGTGCAAGTGCAGGACGTATGCTATAATCTGCAGGTCTCACACACTGAAAAACTCGAATAGCCTGTTCTTTAGATATTCACTTCAAGGTATTATTAGTATTTTGGATTGTTGAAGCAATGACATCATTAAAAATGGTAATGATTTTTATGTTATTGTAAATGCAGGAAAAACAAGATCATTGCATTCGACTGATTTTATGAGATATTTGGTTATAGGATGGACAGTGTAGTGAAAGGGGGAGAAGAAATTACTCTAGACTTCAATCATGGATTAGAAGAGAAAGTGAAGCAACTGAAGAAACAGTTGTTGGAGAAGGTTGAAGAGAATCCAATTGTGAAGAGACATGGATGTCTTAGTATTAGCTGTTGTGTTTTGTATGTTTGTGGTTGTTTAGGCATCTCTTTTTGTGCAAATTTTAGTGTAACAAATGGAGGTGAACATCATTAAAAATAGTTAGTATATATTCAAACCACCGCAGCTTCTAATAATATATATCCAGATACAAACTTAACATAATATTTTGGTAGAGTATTGAAATAAAGTGGCTAAGCTTAGTAGCCATAAAAATTATCAAAGGTCTACATTTTTCAACACACAAAAATATAAAGGTAAAAAAAAAAACTAAATCCAAAAGAAGGTCTGTTTCCTTCACAATAACAAACATGTTCTTAAAAAATAATCCAAAAGCATCAAAATAAAACAGACTAATTTAAGAAAGGTTCATTTCTTCTTAGATAGATTCAGTCCTGGTATTGGAATGAACTTAAACATCGTAGAAGTTGTACCACTGCTAGCAATTGCCATAATGCCGGCCACTACATTTTTCTGTGGTTTAGGCCTAATTATTCTTTGCTTTGGATGTCTAAAAGACTGCTGAGCTAGTCCTTCCTGATTACTTTGAAACCAGCTAGCCACATTCTGTAAATGGAAATACAAGATTCATGAGTGTAAGTTATATAAAATCATAACATATACAACCAACCCTATAAAAAATTTTTAGACCATCACATTGGACAGTACATTTGCTGTTGTTGTGGTTGGAACACTTTAGTTTTGACTGCTAGTAGGTCCTAATGCATCAATTTATTGTTACACAAAAACTCAATGGGATGAAACTTTTTATTTGTAATAAATCATATAATTTAGTGTGTAAAAAAGAATATTATAATCTAGATACATCCGTAAATAAAATTTTTATAAGGCATATAGGTCCCTAATAGTATCAAAATCAAGGAGAAAGATCCCTAAGAAAGCTAATTACATGTCACTATACATGCAAGATTAAGATATAAGCAGTATACTAAAGAGTTCATAACAGAGTACAACACATTATAAATTCAAGGTACCTGAGATAAGGAGACTAATTAAGATACTAGCACCTCATGTTGGGTATAATAATTATTTGCCTTTCTTTTGGCCTTTGAAGTTGTTGCTGGGTTAGGTGCTCACTTGCAAGTCTTAGCTTGTGTGCAGACTCTCCACATTTATCACATGTTACCCTGAGGTTTTCTTTTCCTTGGTACCATCTAGTTCATCCTCTATTGGGTTGGACCTCCTTATCTTAACTGGTCTCCCTATTGGTCTCTCAATCTTAGGTGGTATTGAGCAAACTATTCCTGATTTTTTCCTAATAATCCTCACTGTTGATAGGAAAAATGGAGTGAGCATATGCAGCAGTGAAAGAATCCATCTTCTGCCACTTATGCACATAACCTTTAGGCATTGTTCATAGAATAATTAGAATCAAATTAGATCAATTATTATCATTTGTATTTATATAGCGTATCTGTATATTAATTAAAAGATTCTATGCTTTTATCACTTTGATCCTGTTAGCAGCTATATATACCCCTTGTACATTGTACTTTCGACAACACACTCAATAATATACAAATTCTTTCTCTAGTTTAGTCTCTTGTTTCTAACATGGTATCAAGAGCTTAGGTTGTTTTTTTTCCAGAAACAATTGGTTTCTAGCTCCTTTATCTTGTTTCACCGGCAGTACTTTGTCCTCAGTTTTCGACTTCTTCCCAACGCCTTGGTTCGTCACCGCTACCACCCTCACCTTCTCCTCATTGCAAGCTTTCCAATGCCGCCACACTGGCCGCCGGACGCTCCCTCACGCACCGCCAGAAGGCCGGTCACCGCTTCAATGAATTTTTGTTCATAAGTTCGGGTTTCTTTTCCTTCTCCATGCAGCCTCTTTCGTCCTCATTTTGCTCGCCTTCCCAACCTCTTTGTTTATCCTAGACCATCTCATTGTCTTTGTTTCATCCTCACGAGTACAAAGAGCTCCGCCACGCTGTCTGAAACCACTGCACGCGCCTACACGTGCCGCCGAAACATCGCTGGCCGCACCCATTCTTTCTCTGCCCAGAAGCTTCAGCAGCCGTTGGATCTTTGCACAGATCGCACGCTCCACAAGCCTCAACGTGTCGTGCCACAGGCCTCCTAGTAACACGCCCTGCGTGCTACCCGGTCCGACCCGCAACTCCGACCCGTGTCCAGCTCAGCTCCAGCGTGTTTCTTCCCTCCAGTCAGACGTCGCCACGTGTCATCCTTTTGCTGACGTGGCGCTAACGTGTTGCTGACGTGGCAGACAAGTGGGACCCTCCTAAGGTTTTTTGGTGAGCTCTTTCTGATTCTACCCTTTGTTTTTTCATTTTTGCCCCCGAGTTTGTAGTTTCTACCCTTTTTTGCCTTTGATCCTGTTATTATGGAGAAACCAAATGTTTTTCAGCCTATTCCTGTTATCCATAATGGATCTAACTATGCTCATTAGGTTGAAGCTATGCGAGAATTTCTTAAAGGCTGGAAGTTATGGCGACTAGTGATATTGTTTGTCCTGTTAAGCAAACTGGGACCTCCAAATCCAAGGAGGATGATGAGAAGGACTTTGTAGAAATATTGGAAGATTGTGATAGTAAAAATCATCAAATTATCACCTGGTTTTGCAACACTTCTACTCCCGGCATTCATTTACAGTTTGGACGTTTTGAAACTACTAAAGTGGTATGGGATCATTTGGCCAAATGTTACACTATTTCTGATCTCTCTCATTAGTACCAACTGCTAAAAGAGCTTCATAGCCTTAAGTAAGAACGTGGCCAAGCAGTTTTTGATTTTCTTGCTCAGATGAAAATTATTTGGGATCAATTGACCTCTTGTGAGCCTGTTCTTAAAGATCCCATTGATGCTAAGGCATATGAGGATTACAGGAACCAGACACGTCTCATATAGTTTCTTATGGCACATACTGATGATTATGAGCCGGTCAGGGCTTCTCTTCTTCATCAGAATCCCCTGCCTAGTCTTGAAGATGCTCTTTCTCATCTTATGTCTAAAGAAATGCGCTTGGATTTGACTCGTTCTAAGAGTGAAACTGCCTTTGCTGCCACCGACAGAAAGGGCAAAATCTGTCGAAACTATAACTGTCCTGGGCATTCATTCTCCGACTGTCCTCTATTGAATGTCGTAAGTGCAAACAAAAAGGTCACATTGGGTCCAATTGCCCGAAACAATTTTGCCATTATTGTAAGCTCTCGAGTCACTTGATTACTGCCTGTCCTACTAGACTACCATGTTCAGATAAAAACAAGTATCAACCTCGTCCCAAAAACTCTCCGCATGTGCCTACTTCTACTACTGTTGCTGCTACTGACTCTACCCCTTCTACCTCTCTCAACACTCCTTCTGTCTCTCCATCAGACATTGAATCTCCTCTTAAGCAACTTTTCTCTTTTTCTGGTAATACCCTTACTGCTCTTTCCACCCTCCAGGTAATTCTAAATAGTATTTTGATTCTGGTTGTTTTAATCATATGTCTCATTTGTGTCATCTTTTCTCGTCAGTGTCTACCACTACAAATGCACCTTCTGTCAACACCGCTAATGGTTCCCTCCTGCATGCAACACATCAAGGGTTTATTTCACAGTCCAATATTCATCTTCCTGATACTTATTTTATTCCAAAATTGAATTTTAATCTCATCTCTGTCGGTCAACTTGTTGAACTCGGTTTTGATGTCACTTTTTCTATTTCTAGTTGTCGTGTGCAGGATCGTCGGACGGGAAAGATCATCGGGACTAGTTGTAAAGTCGGACGTTTGTTTGAGCTCAAGAACCTTCATGTTCCCTCTACAAATCTCTATGCTGTTTTCTCTCCATCTACTCTTCACTTGTGGCACAGTCGTCTTGCCCACAGCTCCTTAGAAAAATTACGTCCTCTTATGTCTACAGGTGTTTTAGGTCCAATTCAAAATGAGTCTTTTGATTGTATTTCTTGTCAAACTGCAAAACAACCTGCCTTATCCTTTTATAATAATTCCTCTAGTGCTTGCTCTCCTTTTGATCTTATTCATTATGATGTTTGGGGGCCCGCTCCCACCGCTTCTATGGGAGGGTCTCGATACTTTGTAGTCTTTATTGATGATTATTCATATTTTACTTGGGTTTATTTGATGACTAATCGTCATGAGCTGCCTCAGATTTATATTAACTTTGCTACTATGATTCGAACTCAGTTTTCAAAGGTCATTAAAATCTTCAGACGGGATAATGCTATGGAATATCGTGACTCAAAACTTTTAAATTTTCTCGCTGAACAGGGTACTTTTTCGGAGTTTTCTTGTACTGGTACCTCTCAACAAAATGGCAGAGCTGAGCATAAACACCGTCACATTCTTGATTCTGTTCGTGCGATGCTTATTTCTTATTCCTGTCTTGAGCGTGCTTGGGGTGAAGCTGTTCTCACTGCTGTTCATGTTATCAATCGACTCCCTTCTTTTATTCTTGGTAACACTACTCCCTTTGAGTGTCTCTATCATACTCCTCCCGATTATAGTTCTCTTCGTGTATTTGGTTGTGTCTGTTTTGTCCTTCTTCAGCCCCATGAACACAATAAGCTTGAACCTCGGGCTCGCATGTGTTGTTTTCTTGGTTATGGTTCTGAATATAAGGGTTATCATTGTTGGGATCCTATCTCTCGACGCATTCGTATATCTCGTCATGTTGTCTTTTGGGAGCATCACACGTTCTCTAGTTTTTCCTCTTTTGAGTCCATTCCTTCTACTCCATCACCATTTTTTACCAACCCTGATATTGATCTCTTTCCTAGTGATGATACTACAGGGTCTACCTCAAGACCACCCTTCGAGGCCCCTCTTCTTCCGTTTTCTTCATTTCCCAATGCTTCCAAACCGGGACGATGCTCCTGCTCCTTCTACCATGCCTCCTTCCGCCACCCATTCTTTTAGGGTAAGAAATCCACCTCCTCATCTTCTTGATTATAACTGTTTTTCTACTATTTTTCATCATCATGAACCTCGGTCATTTCGAGAAGCCTCTACCAATCCAAATTGGCAGCAAGTAATGCAGGAAGAAATTCAAGCACTTGAAAAGACACAGACTTGGGATTTAGTTGATCCTCCTTCTGATCAAGAAGTTGTGGGTAGTAGATGGGTATACAAGATCAAGACTCACTCTAATGGTTCCATTGATCGTTATAAGGCACGATTGGTTGCTCAAGGTTGTACACAAGAGTATGGTATTGACTATGAAGAGACTTTTGCTCCTGTTGCTCGTTTTACGTCTGTTCGAGCTCTCCTTGCCATTGCTGCGGTTAAGAAATGGTCTCTCAGTCAAATGGATGTGAAGAATGCATTTCTTAATGAGGATTTGAAAAATAAAGTCTATATGAAACCACCTCCGGGATATCCTTGTCCTTCTAGTAAGGTCTATCTCCTTCGCAAGGCACTTTATGGACTTAAGCAAGCTTCTCGTGAATGGTTTGACAAGTTCAGCACTACCATATGCAATATTGGTTTTACTTGTAGCCCTAATTAAAATGCTCTCTTCATTCGTAAAAGTGAATGTGGAGTTGTCCTTCTACTTTTGTATGTCGATGACATGATCTTTACTAGAGATGATGTTGATGGTATATCTGATCTCTAGGCGTCCCTTCATTGTATTTTTGAGATGAAAGATCTTGGTTCCCTTAGCTACTTTCTTGGTCTAGAAGTCATATCCACCGATGATGGCATCTATCTCTCTCAAGCTAAATATGCTTCAGATTTTCTTGCTCGAACCAGACTTATAGATAGTCGCACTAAATCTACTCCTCTTGAGTCTAATGTTTAATTTACTCCTATGGATGGCACTGTTTTGGATAATCCTACTTTTTATCAACAGCTAGTTGGAGGACTCGTCTACTTAACTGTCACCCGACCGGACATCGCCTATCCGGTTCGTGTTCTTAGCCAGTTCTTGTCGGCTCCTCGTACTACTCACTATGCGGCAGTTCTTCGCATTCTTCGCTATGTCAAAGGCACCCTGTTTTATGGACTTCATTTTTCTACCGATTCATCTTTATCTCTTCAGGCGTACTCAGATGCTGATTGGGCTGGTGATCCCACTGATCGTCATTCCACTACTGTTATTGTTTGTTTCTAGGCAACTCTCTCATTTCTTGGCGAGCTAAGAAGCAAACATTCACTGCTCGATTAAGCACAGAAGCTGAATACCGTGCTCTCGCTGACACCACTGCTGAAGTTATCTCGATTCGTTGGCTTCTTGAAGACTTGGGTGCTCCTCAGTCATCCTCAACTAATGTTTTTTGTGACAACCGCAGTGCTATTCATATTACCCATAATGATGTTTTTCATGAACGCACCAAACACATTGAGAATAATTGCCACTTTGTTCGGCAACGTATCCTTATTGGTGCTGTTCGTCTCATCGCTGTTAGCACACTGGATCAGACTGCTAATGTCTTCACGAAAGCTCATCATCCGACTCGTTTTCGGACTCTGTTATCCAAATTCAAGATGGTATCCTTAGCTCCCACTTGAGTTTGGTGGGGATGTTAAGAGAATAATTAGAATCAAATTAGATCAATTAGTATCATTTGTATTTATATAGCGTATCTGTATATTAATTGTAGGATTCTTTACTTTTATGACTTTGATCCTATTAGCAGCTATATATACCTCTTGTACATTGTACTTTCAACAACACACTCAATAATATACAAATTCTTTCTCTAGCTTGGTCTCTTATTTCTAACAAGCATGTCTCCCCTTTTTGCTATTGTAGTCATTACATGCACACAAGGGATGCCTAAAATAACAAGTTTAACCAACCAACCTAAAATAAAAAGCATACTGATAAAATGGAATATATAACTAAAAAATCATTTGTATGAATGTAAAACGTATGCATAAGTGAAAATGTACGTGTGAGTTGCCACATGTTATATGTATAGGTGCTGTTTCTTAAACACACCCTCACCTTTTTCATGTGATATTGAACCTCAAACACATGTCGGGTATCGTCTCCAGTCCACTAAACAGTCCAATACTTGCATTCTTTCATGATGTCTTCCATCCTCTATTGCTGTACGGGAGCTACCACATGTGTGTATGTGCTCAGAACACTCTTATGATGTACTATTTTCCTCATGATATAGCATCTTAACTCCTCTAGCATTGTTAGAATACGCTTTCTTCTATAGTGTAAAATCTTCGCATTCCACACTTCTGTCACATTATTAATGATGTTGTCTAGTTTAGGCCAGTAGCTAAAGTGGGACTTGGTCCAACATCTGGGATCAAACTTAGCAAGGTAAGCCCACGCATCCTCATTTACCCTTTTTTAGTCAATCCATGTTCTCTTTAAACTCATCAAAAGTGATCCTCATGGCACATGCCCAACAACACTCTTCATCTGTTTTCTCTTATATTTGTTGGTGAAGTTCTTCCATATATGCCTTACAGAGTTTCTGTGGTGTGTGTTTGGCATAACCTCTTTCAAAGCAAGCAACAGTCCCTGAAACAAAATTAAACATGCTTTAAATTTCAACAATACATCACAATATAAATTGCTATGTAGAATTATCAATTAGTGAAACTGCACAAAAATTAAATAGTTCACACCTTTTGTTGTTCACTGAAGAAATTTCATCCTTCAACAGCATACAGCACTTCCCAAATCATCCTGTAACAACTCAAGAAACTATTTCCATCTTGCTTTAGTCTCTGAGGGAACAACTACATATACAATCACTTGAAAGTGATTGTTAGCATCTTGAGCTATTGCTGACAGAAGTTGCCCCCTATACTAACCCTTCTAAAAGCATCCATCAAGCCCTAGCAATGGTCGACAACTAGTTGTAACCCTCGTTTGCAAGAATCTAAGTAGACATATAATTTGTCAAACAATGGGGGAGACTATGGGATAGGCTCCATTGACAGAAGGGCTAAAGATCTAGGATTGCTTCTGTGTAGCTCCAGTAAGTATTCTCTAAATTTTTCACATTGTGCTTTTTGGTTGCCTACATACCTCTCCCTTACTATCTTTAATCCCATGTAAAGCATCTTGTCACTAATGATAACATTGTAATCAATCTTGACATGGTCACATGCCTCTGCACGAGTTAGTTTTAGCCGACTAAGGAGTCTCTTAGATAATTTGTTTGCAATCCAGTTTTGGTCAGCCATGTTTCTCTCAAATTTCCTCCCACAAGTGTGCATTAGGTTGAAAGTTTTAATCTGATATCCACATGATCTTGAGTTCCTTGTATAGTAAATAAGCTAGGAACAATCATTCTTCTCATGTTGACAATTATCACTCATTACCTCAGAACTTCCATTAGCATTCTTTTGACTACCATTGTCCTGAATAGCAGTATTTGCCTCATCAAAGTTTACTAGTATACTACTTGCAATAACATCACTTACAACCACTTTGACAGCATTGGCCTCACTTTCTTTTTCTTGAACCTCCATTTCATTGGTTGAAGCAGTCTCACCAGCAGCAGAATCTTCACCATTTTGGTTAGAGCTTCCATCATTGTCTCTCTTGTTTAATGTATCTTCCATTGCCTGTTTTTTAGCTAGTAGTCTTGTTTTGGACTTTTCTTTTTGCACTTCCTTTTCAGCCATGAAACCACCATTTACGCATGCTGCTCTATCCCTTCTCTTATCATTTTTTATGTAGAATATCCTTCTCTCATAAGCTATAGTGTAGTCCTTAAGATCTTTTTTAAATTGGTCCAATATCTTAAACTTCATATTGAGCTGAAATTATACATTTCTAAAGTCTGCATTTAGATCAAATTGAGGCCATTCAAATCCATTTCTCCCTTTATCACTAGAGTATTCAGGAGTCAAAAAAGCCTCTGAATTATACTCAAAGTCTATATCTGACTCATCCCTTGATTCCATACCAATCTCTGAATTATACTAGGCCCATCATTATCATTGGACCTTCGTCCATTCGCATTTGGACTTACAAAACTTGGCCCAACAACATCCTTCTGGCTCCCATGTGGCCCAACTCCACTATTTTTAACATTTTTTTTCGTCACCAGCTCTTTTAGTGTGAGTATTAGGTCTGACATAGAACCTTTTTGTGTGTGAGTGTGTTGTATGGCCAAGAACTCAACACCACTCTTCCTTGTATTATATGTATTGGGGATTTTTTTTCTTGAATTGCTTTTTTTCCTGTCTGACCCTTCTTCCTTGTATCATACTCTTCCTTTTCACTTGAATCACTAATCCCATATCCTAAAGGTGGGAGCTTATATGGCTTATCTTCAGTAGTTTTATAGCCATCTTCTTCACTAAAACTACTCTTAACATTAACTTCATGCTCCACTCCACCATCCTCAATAACCAATTCCTCCACATCCACATTCTCGTTAGATACTATTTCCTCCACACCTTCTAATATCGAATGATCAAAATATATGTGAAATTCACCTGCATATTCATTGATTTTATTATGTATTTTATTCTTTTGCAAGACTCTAATTTCTGTATCTTATTCTTTTGTAAAATTTACTTGTGTATTTATTGATTTTATTTTTGTATTTTTGTAGCAAAATTTTGATTTTAAAATTAAGTAATTTTTGTGTTATTGTTAAAAAATTTTGATATTATTTTTTT
The DNA here is from genome assembly GCF_003086295.3 of Arachis hypogaea. Classification (NCBI taxonomy): domain Eukaryota; kingdom Viridiplantae; phylum Streptophyta; class Magnoliopsida; order Fabales; family Fabaceae; genus Arachis; species Arachis hypogaea. The sequence continues at coordinate 98,967 of NC_092054.1, read as the reverse complement.
ATAATTTTTACATGATTCAAAACTCTCCATCTTCCTCCTAATTTTATGCTGCTTCTTCTTTTACTACTTTTTATCTTTTTCTTTCTCATCCTCTCCTTAGTTCATTTTCTCATTATTATTTTTTTATTTCATTCTCTTAAAAAAATAAAAAAGAATTAAGGATGAAAAAAAATAAAAATAAAAAAAACAATAACACCAATAAAAAGAAAAAGTAGAAATAACGCATGAAAAATGAAAAAACACAAAAAAGAAGAAGAAGTGAATTTGCGTACAGATTGTGTAAGTAAATTTTGTTAAATTTAGACCAATTTAGTTGTTAAAAAAACTCGAATATGTAATGAGACTGTTTTTCAACTTTTTTAACGCGTGGCTATTGCCATGCCATAGTTATTGGTGATCGTCGGAAGGTGGCCACCAGCCTTTTGCCGTTGGTAGGTAATCGCCACTAAATATACTACATAAAGAGAAATACATACCTCAGGTATGACACAACTCTAATCCCCTATCTCTTTGACTCTTGATTTGAGCGTTAGAATATTGTTAGAATATTTTTACAGGTATTTGTATTCTTACCACTCATTGATGCCAGAAACCACCTCTCCAGACAAACCTAAGAGTCTAAGACTCGTCTTTCCTTCACCATTTACTCATCCAGGGACGTACTGCACAGTTTCCTAATTAGAATCTTTTTAAATAATTCATCCCCATGATCTATTTTTTATGTTCTTCTAATTTATAAATGTGTTTTATCCAACTTCTCTAATAAAAAAGGAAGAAGAAAAACAAATTGAATACTTTAATTACTTTATTAGGTAATTGTTAGTTAAAAAAAAATTTAGTTGTGCAGCAAAATCAATAAAAATTATCATCATGCATAGCCTATTAGGGATAATAACACCACCTGAACGGCTGGCCTATGGAACCCATCCTACCCCGAAACCCGATCTTGGAGATTGTCTTCGTGATTGGTTTCATTATATATATCACGGTGTAAGGGGCCAAGGCTAACGTGTAGCTGCCCTTTGCCTGTCGCTCCGGTACTTATATAATATATATATAGTAACAAAATTATTATTATTACACTAAAATTAATCAATAAATTCAGTCATAATGTATTTTTATATAAATAATATATATATAATTTTATTTATTTTTAATATATATTCTATATTTTAATGTGTATTTTATGTAGTGACTAATTTTAATTGTTAATTTTAATATATATCTAATATTAATCATTTTTATTTTATATAAAAATTTAATAGAAAATAAATATAAAAATATATATGGTTTTAAATTAGAATCATAGTATGTTGTATATTCATAAATTTTAAAATAAAATAACATTTTGATCCTCAATATTTAAACTAAACTCTAATTTAATTTTTAATATTTTAAAGGTTTTATTTATGTTTTTCAAAAATTTATTATATATCTGTCTATTATCTATTAATTCGATAATCTCTTTTACATTCTGTTTTCAATTAGTAGAAATTCATTATTATTATGAGTTCGAATTCTGACTGAAAAAACTACAGTATATGTCTTTTGCTAATACTATACACATAAATTAAAAGTAGGTAAGTAAGATAATGTTGTAATTTACCTCATCAATTGTTATTTACCTCATCAATTGTTATTAGATCCTACTTTTAGTTTAGAGACTTAAATCTGGTGTAAGAAATTATATTATATTATATTATATTTCATGTGTATAATGTGTTTTTTATTAGTTTAATAAATATTTAATTAAATAACAAAATAAAAAAGTTATATAATTATTTAAAAAATAATCGATTTGATGAAAATTAGTTTTTATATTAAAAAATATTCAATTTTCTTTCTATCAATAAAGTTTTTTTATTCACCATTAATAATTTAATTAAAAAATTAAGAAGATAAAAAAATAGACAAAGTGATCATTTTTTTCATTTTTATTTGTGATAATTAAAAATTTTATTTTTAATATTTTAAATTTTCAATAACTTTTAATAAAATCTTTTATAACGAACTTAACATATAATTTAGGGTACAAGTTAGCAAAATTTTTTTAATTATTATTCTTATATGAATACATTTTTATATGAATTTTTAAATTTACATGAAAAAAAAAATATTGTTTGTAAAATAGAAAATATAGCTATAAAGCCGCATAAATGTTGCTTCAGTTCACAGATATTTTGGTATGGTTCTTCTAGGAACTGGAGTGACCGTGGATCGTACCCTTTGTCTTCAGTTCAAATTTTAGGTTAATCTAAAGCTCTATTATTAATATTCCAACGGTGAAAAAGTTTTAGACTGAAAGGGATAATAGATTTTATACAGGGATATATTAGTCAACAAAAAAAAAATGTAAATGCAAAACAGGAGTTGCTATTTGTGGTTTGGTGTGGTTTTAGCAAGGAAAAGATGCATTGTTTCACTAAAACTTGTACGTCCAGCATTTGTTTTGAGAAAAAAACCATTTGAGAGCTTAGCTGGTTAGTATCATTTTTCCTTCTTGAGAGCCCCTCTATGCACTCTTTTAATTTGCACTCCTTTCAAAGATAGACAAAGAAAGAAAGGGCTATAAATAGTAATGATGGAATTGAAATGGAACGAACAAAACTTACAGAAAGAGTGCATCAGTTTGGTCCTTCTTACTTAGCTTTGGGATTAGTATTCTTTCCGAGAGCTGTTGCCTGCTGTAGTAGTAGTCATCAAAGGTTGAGACAGGTCTGTATTCTTAATTTCTTTTCCCTAGGATCGGACTTAATTTTGTTCTTCGCACACAAAAATAAACGCATCAATTTATCATCATCTTTAATTTGTTTAATTTATTCTGAATCATAAACTATTAGTCTATTACTATATATGTTACTTTTTCTCTCTCTCCCTCTCCCTCTCCCTCCCCTTCTTATCTTCTTCTTCTTCTTTGGTTTTCTTTTTTTATTTTCCTTGAAATAAAGAGTTAGGGTTCTCTTTTATTGTTGGAGCAAATAATATCATTGATTGCTTCTTGCTTTCCCAAGATCTTTACCAGCATATTTCGTACCGTCTGAGTTCCGGCCAGTCCAAGAAATTTCTTGCTTGGCCTTACATATTTTAATGTTACGTTAAAGTGAAAGGTCTTTGGTATTTTCTTCAGCCTTCAAGAGAGTTTAGACGCCTGAAGAAATGGTCTTGTATGTTGAATCTAATGTGGACTAGGAAAGAGTAGGGACCTTACGAGCACATATATGTATAACTACATAAAGAAGATATAGATATGAGAAAAAGAGTACGGTAAAATTGATTAGATCTGTATGTCCTACTGTTCCATTCTCCGAATCTAATCTATACATATATAATCTTAGATCTTGCTCTTGAATTTTTTGATGAGACTTAAATGATTTTAGTGTTTATTTAATTATCTCTGATCCACCTCTGTTATTACCTACTCTGATTAAGGAAACAATTAATAGATACTAAATATAACAAGTTTTCACTGTTTTTGGCTTTTTTTTTTCTTATCAATCATTTTTTATTATAATAGACATCCATCCCAGAATACAACCTTTTAATACGTTATACTTAATAATAATAACAATAATAATAATAATAAATCCTTCCTTCGAAATAATTATCATCACAATAAAAAGATCTATCGATTTGGTAGATCTTAGTTTATTTTAATTTGTATAGGGACTCTTGTATGTGTTCTTTTTTTTTTTTTATCTTTTTTTCTCTCTACTATTCTTTCTGCCTTGTAATTCATTAATTGAATGTGTTTGAAAAAGGGAAAGAAATGGGGAGGGGAAAGATCGAAATAAAAAGGATCGAGAACACAACGAATAGGCAGGTGACGTTCTGCAAGCGAAGAAATGGACTTCTGAAGAAAGCATATGAGCTATCAGTGCTGTGTGATGCAGAAGTCGCCCTAATTGTCTTCTCCAGTCGTGGCAGACTCTACGAATACTCCAACAACAAGTAATTTTTAATTTCTTTCTAATCTCTATTATTTCTTCTAAAACAATTCAACTTTATATATAAACAATTAAGATGCATGAGGATATATATATATATATATATGTATGTTGCATTGCTGCAGTAGTTTGCCGTTTCAAATTGAGGTTGACCACTAATAACTGTAACTACCGAAACATGGCTAATTATATATTCATTATTCAGATCAGTTTAGACCAAAAAAAATTACAGAAGTAAAATATTTTAAAAAGGTTAAGAAGAATGTGATGTTTACAAAAGTACTGTTCTTGTTGGTTAAGTTTTACAAACAAAATTTGATAAAATTATGAAAGAATAAGAAAAGAAAAGAATGCGAACTTTTATTGATTATTGATTGATTGAATTGTACTGAAGTGTGTTGTAAACTATGAGGGTAAAACTAAATATATATAGAGCATTGTCCTATGAAAGATAAAAGCAAATAAAGATAAGATAGAGATAAAGATAAAGATAACTATAAGATAAGATAAAGACTAAATTATAATTTAATTTGTGTATTCTGTTGGGCTGAATTTGTGGGCCACAAGACTTCTTTATTGTTGTCCTGGGCTAATATAGAAGTGTAGTTTAATATGCCCCCGCAAGCTGGTGGATGGAAGATGTCAATAATCCACAGCTTGGATAAGTTCCAATGAAATTGTCGAGGAAGACGCCTCTGACGTAGTGACGCGGAGGAAGATGCGTGCGGCGGAGCTTGAGCTGCCGACGGCAAAAATATAAAAGGAGATGCTGTACTTGAGCAGCGAATCTTCAAAAATGCGCGCAGCGGAGCTTGAGCTGCCGGCGGCAAAAATATAAAAGGAGATGCTGTACTTGAGCAGCGATCTTCAAAAATGCGCGCAGCGGAGCTTGAGCTGCCGGCGGCAAAAATATAAAAGGAGATGCTGTACTTGAGCAGCGATCTTCAAAAAATACGTACGTATGACGCAATAACTTCAAATGGCGCATAGAGCGCGATAAAAAAAAGAGGGCGCGTGGAGCGCAATAAGAGTGCAGATGAAACTGATAAAACATACGCAGATTAAACTGCTGAAACAAATGCAGATATGACTGCTGAAACAGAATGCAGACGAAATTGTCGGAAGAAAGGAGGCGCAGACAGAATTGCTGATAAAGAACCGGGGTAACCAAAAAGGATTTTCACTTGGATGCCTTTAACAAAGATTGGTTGGATCTTGAACTGGAAGATTGATTATTCATTGTGAGAGGAGGTTGAAAAAGAGGTAGGGTGATTTCTCACCGAAAAGATGATAGCTTATGTATCCTCTTCAAGGAGGATACCAAGGCTCTGATACCATGATAAAATTATGAAAGAATAAGAAAAGAAAAGAATGCGAACTTTTATTGATTATTGATTGATTGAATTGTACTGAAGTGTGTTGTAAACTATGAGGGTAAAACTAAATATATATAGAGCATTGTCCTATGAAAGATAAAAGCAAATAAAGATAAGATAGAGATAAAGATAAAGATAACTATAAGATAAGATAAAGACTAAATTATAATTTAATTTGTGTATTCTGTTGGGCTGAATTTGTGGGCCACAAGACTTCTTTATTGTTGTCCTGGGCTAATATAGAAGTGTAGTTTAATAAAATTATTTTTAAAAATTAATTTTACATAAAAATGTAGTGTTTATTAATAAAAATAAATTAAATTAAATAAATAGTTACCTTGTCTTTTGATGCAGAATAATATTAATTTTTATATAGCAATAAAATAAACAAATTAAAAATGTTATATCAATTATTTTATACTATTTTTTAATTCACAAAATATAAATTTTAATTATTAGAAAGTCTCTGAGTATAATATTCGATTTCGCAAAATTCAAACCTTTTAGTAATTATTTTTTTTTTCGAATTATAAAATTTATCCACAGCAATAAATTATAGTAAACTAACTAAGAAATTAGCCACGAAAATTAGTATTATTTAATAATATATTTTAAAATTACACATTCTTATATGAAAATTTTTGCCGAAACATTATATGTCATATAGAAAGGTAAGTTATCAACTGTCAGTCTTCATCCTACATCATTTAGGATACGTTTCTTTGTAAAAACAAGACACTGACACATACATATTGATGTATTAAAAAGTTTTATATAATAAATAAATAGAGTTTAATTTTAATGTATTAAAAAGTTTTATATAATTATATTTATTTTTTGATGATTAATTACGTGATTAATATGAAAAGATAGTTATTTTTATTTATACGATATTATATAATTATATATATGTATATATAACTACTTTATAATTTACACTCACAGTGAGTATATTAAAATTAAATTCAATAAAATATAAAGACAAATATTATATTTTGAGATATTAAATTAATATATTTTGTATTCTTTAATTAAAAAATACAAAAAATATTGAACGAAGACATAAATTTTTTTATTGTCACAGTTAATTTTTTATAAGTATATTTTTTATTATTTTATTTTTTTTAAATTTGTGTGAAGAAAAAATAAATGTAAATTAGACTTTTCATTATTTATTATATCTTATATTCAGTTTATTATTAATCAAAATACAAAAAACACGGTTAGAAAAATTGTTTAGCAAGCATTTATTTTATTTTTAGTGGCAATTAAAATAGTCGCTCATATATTTACCGAGAATTAAGAATTAGTTATTTTATGCTTTGTCACTAAAATTTTAGCAGCAATTATACAATTGTCAATTCAATAAAAAAAATATTTTAATGATCGTAAAAGTATACAATTGTCATTATAACATATGATAATAACGGCAAAAAATGCCAATGAGTTATAGCGCAAATGGCAGTCTCCTCATACTCAATTAAGAGGTTGCGGGTTCGAGTTTCCTATCTTTTGGTAAAAAAGTAAAAAAAAAAATCGTCTCCTGCAACATTATATTAAAATCGAACACATCTAATATAATTAATGGCAGAATTACTTTTATAAACATTAGGAATACAAATAGGACAATTTAAACGTTACGGATACAAATAAAACTTATCCCAAATGTTAGGCACAAACATGATAGTGTACTCTATCGATAAATATATAATTGTTGCAAAAACATAAATTAAGTAAGACATATAATGGTTATTATGTTATTGTTACTCAAAATTTGTCCCTAAAAATAAATTTTTGTTATAGTAAAACATTAATTTTTATATTTTTATCTTTTATATCTTGTTTTCAGTTTCATATCTTGTCGAAATCAAATACAGTCCTACACACAATAAAGTCTTAATAATTACAATGAAATTTGTGTTATTGGCCTTTTAATTTTGTTGTCTTAGAAAAATATTTAAGAGATAAATTAAATTAACTCAAAATTACTTTATTTTTATTTTTGTTAATAATTATTGGAATTTGAGTTTCATCGAGATCTTTAGAATCCTCTCTTTTAGTTAAATTCTCATTCGTGAGGAGGTGATCCAGCCGCACCTTCCAGTACGGCTACCTTGTTACGACTTCACTCCAGTCACTAGCCCTGCCTTCGGCATCCCCCTCCTTACGGTTAAGGTAACGACTTCGGGCATGGCCAGCTCCCATAGTGTGACGGGCGGTGTGTACAAGGCCCGGGAACGAATTCACCGCCGTATAGCAGTAGGAGAGGCCTGGGATAGTTTTATAGTTGCTCAAGTAATAAGAGGCTCGTTATTTCAACAAAACCTAAAGTAATATCTCTTTCCCCTTCAAGTTTACCTACTACGGTACCGGCGTGAATATGATCTCCACCAGACAAACGTAACGCTTTAGCTAGTACACGAAAGTGCATACCATGATTCTTCTGTCTATCGATAACTGCGTGCATTGCACGATGGATATGAAGAAGTAGTCCATTATCCCGGCAATAAAGAATTCTTTTTTTTTCTCAGTTATTTCGATTTAATTCTCTGTAAATGTAAAAAAAGAGTGTTTATGTAGAAAAATTTTTTTTTTTTGCGAATATATTCTTTTTTTCAGACTTTTTTTTTATTCTTTAGTCAATTGAATTGGTTGAATTGTTGTTCATATTATATTAATATGAACCAAACCTCCCCAAGTAGGATTCGAACCTACGACCAGTCAGTTAACAGCCGACCGCTCTACCACTGAGCTACTGAGGAACAACGGGAAATTTGATCTCATAGAGTTCAATTCCCGTATTTTTCTTCTCATCGGAATTTTTTCACAAAGATTTGCCATGGTAAGGAAGAAGGGGGAACAAGCACACTTGGAGAGCGCAGTACAGCGGAATTTTGATGCAACAGGTCTATAGAAGGGATTAACAATTTGGTTAATATATCAAAATTTGTTCCTTCTTGGCTAAAAGAGATTCCTATTACTCCAACCAACAAAGTAAATAATACTAATATAAACATAGAAAAAAGCATAGTATTGGTGGATTCATGAGGATAAAAAGGAGAAGGCTTTTTATGTCAAAATCTTTATTGTATATTTTTGTACATATAAAATATATATATTCTAATATATTAATAAATAATATATTAATAAAATATAATATTAGAATTATTAAAATAGAAAATATTGCTTTTTATGAATATATATAATATTTTATACGGTTAACCAACATGTTAACTAATCGATTACGATAAATTGGATCGGATTTTGCGGTTTTTTCTTCTACAGTACCTCGCCGTGACATGAGCGTGAAAGGGATAATCTGTTTTTTTTTATAACTTCTAAGGGCTAAAATGATTTATTTTGGCTTTTTGGCCCCATTGTTACTCTAGATGGTGAGGATGTTATTGATTGTGAACCATTATTGGGTTATTTACACAGAGGGATGGAAAAAATTGCGGAAAATCGAACAATTATACAATATCTGCCTTATGTAACACGTTGGGATAGACCTATTGCCGATACTAAGTAGCAGCCAAAAATTTGTATCCATTTTTCATGATATTATGCATGGATCAGATATATCATGGCGAATTCTTCAGATTCCATTGTGGAAGACACAATGGAATCTGATAAGTGAGAAGATATCTAGTATATTTATATATCTTTAATAGAATATATCTTTAATAGAAAGATATCTATATAATATCTTATTTATATATTTCTTTTTATATTTCTATATTTATTTTTATACTTATTTTTATTCAAAAAGAATAATATATATTAAAAAAATAAAAAACGAAATCCAATTTTATTAATAATTAGTTTTTTTTATTATTGCCGAAGAAATGAAATAAAAGATAGGGTAGAGGTATGACAAATTGGAGCTACTATGTACATTAGATATAATGATGTAATGGAATTGAAATTCGATATATATAAGTCTATATATAAGAAGGTCGATCTGAATATTTAGATACATATTGTAGATTGATCCATATTATATTATATTATAGAGTAAAAGTTTTTGCACTACAATTATAGAATAGATAATATAGATAATATGGTAGAAAGAAATCAATAAATATATAATACTAAATATAATAAGAACATAACATAAATGTTATATGCACCAAATTATAAATATTAAATTAAATAAAATAATTTTAAATTATTATTTGTTTACGATTATCATTCTTTTAATACACATGTATTGCTTATGATTCTTTTAATACACATCTATTGCTTCATGATTCACCTACATCTGTATCCTTTACTAGAGTTGTGACTTTACTAAGAGTACTATGTCTACACTATATATAAATAATACATTCGGATAGGAGTTCATAAAAAAAAAAAAAAAAAAAGGGGGTAAATAGGCCGAGTTGAAAACAGGACACCCAATTATTATATTACATTAAAAATTTGTTGCAAAACAAAAATTATATTAATATTCTTTCTTCCATTGAACGAAAATAATCAAGATCTCTGAAAAGAAAATAAAATTTTGCAAATTTATATAGTCAACAAATAAAAAAAAAGTTTATTTTTCTTTGTACAAAATTATATTTGAATATCGTACTTTTGTTATTATTTTCTCTCTTTTTTTTTTTGAATAAAAAAAACTTGAAAACTTCAGCTAAAAAGTTGGAAAATAAACAAAAACAAAAAAAAATAAAAAAGAAACTTATTTGATGTCAAATGTAGAGTTCATACACCATTGCTCTAACAAATTTATGATCATATCTTATTTTGCAACTAAATATATGTTCATAAGTCAAATTAGCATTTTCTGTAATTAAATAAGTTAAAAAGAATTTTTAAAATATATATAATACGCTAATAAAGTATGCAATATTTCTTTTATTAATTAATACCATATTTTATTCTAAATAAATTATTTATTTAGAATATTTTACTGTCTAAGAAGTTTAATTTTTCGCTATTACTATTTGGGCAATTTACGCATCTAAATTGTTTGATCCCCAATATTACGCAAATACATTGTTTCAGTTTTTAATACGCAAATGCATTGTTTCTATATTTTATGTAAACCGCTACTGGCAGTAGCGGTTTACGTGTGAGTGTGTGTGTGTGTGTAAACCGCTACTGGCAGTAGCGGTTTACGTGTAAGTGAGTGTGTGTAAACCGCTGCTGCCAGCAGCGGTTTACGTGAGTGTGTGCGTGTGTGTAAACCGCTACTGCCAGTAGCGGTTTACGTGTGTGTGTCTGAATGGGGCTGCCTATATAAACCATAGAGGGACCAAATGTGAAGAAGTAGAGTGTTATTCACAAATGGAGGGAGAGGATAGTTTTGTGGCTCTGGTTCACTGCTCTGGAAAAATTCAAAAGAGCAAAAGGCATGGTGTAAAATTCACAGATAGAGAACCGCTTAGTGTTTTTATCCGATCTTCGAATACGTTGGCGGAGATTAAGCAAAGCATATTACGGAAGCTCGGTGTGTGTGGGACGAAGTGGGTAAAAAAATTATTTTACAAGATTCCCATTGATGTTGTCTCAACTGGTGTGAGATATGAGACCTTCGTGATCGGGTCGGATGAAGACTTGCATGTCTTGTTTCACTGCAGGCGTAGTTTTCCGGAGGTGAGGGTAACTGAGCTGTTTGCAAAGTTGGAAGATGGTGTGGATAGCTCAAGGGCATCGGCCCCTAATCCTCAGTCGATCCCAGCCGGTGGTGCCTCAACATCGATGCCTGTGGTAGCAGTGGCAGTTCCGAATCCGGAGCCCGAACGTGCTGGGGCTGTTCATGCATATGTTGGTCCCGTTGTTCCTGATTTTGAATGCGATGCCGGACCGGATCGGGTTGAGAATGCACTGTTTGACGATGATTTGGATGAGGAGCCTGTCGATATTGGTGGGGACAGTGATGATGATATTCCAAGAGGCGGACGTTCAGCCCATGGATGTTCCGGTTCTGCAACACAGGAGTACCCTCCCCACCTCTCTTCTTTGAACTTGGAAGCCATCGGCCAACAGCAGAATGCTGATGCAACATTCGAGGGGCAGGGGATGCATGATGGGACAAATATGTCTGAATTTCAGATTGGCCAATCCTTCCAGAGTAAAGAGGAAGCCTTGTTGAGTGTGAAGGATTACAGTATTCGGCGTGGAGTTGAGTACAAGGTTATGGAGTCCGACAACCTGAAATACCAAGGGAGATGCAAGGAGTTTGGTAACGGGTGCACGTGGTTGATTCGGATAGTCATGCGGAAAAGGAAGGGCACATGGGAGGTTAGGAGGTACAACGGTCCGCACACGTGTATGGCCACATCGATATCAAGCGACCACAAGCAGCTTGATTATCATGTTATCTGTGCGAGAATCTATCCATTGGTTCGAGCTGATGCGTCGGTGTCTATTAAGGTGTTGCAAGAGGCCACGGAGGCGACTTATGGATTCATGCCTAGTTATCGGAAGGTGTGGTTGGCGAAGCAGAAGGCAGTAGCGCAAATATATGGTGATTGGGAGGAGTCATATGCAGATATGTCTCGGTGGATCCTTGGAGTCACATGCACGATGGAAGGTTCGATTGCTCTATTGAAGACGTCCCCGGTTAGGGTGGGTGACCAAGTTGACGAGGATAGAGTTTTCTTTCATCGGATGTTCTGGACGTTTCCTCCGTGTATTGAGGCTTTCCGCCACTGTAAACCGCTGATAAGCATCGACGGCACACACCTGTATGGCAAATATGGCGGGACGTTGTTGTTGGCGATCGCACAGGATGGTAACTCAAACATTTTGCCTGTTGGGTTTGCACTCGTGGAGGGAGAGAACGCAGATTCTTGGTCGTACTTTCTATCGAACCTTAGAAGGCATGTCACTCCACAGCAAGGTATTCTCGTGATCTCTGACAGACACAACGGCATCAAGGCTGCATTAGAGAGCCCCGATAGTGGTTGGCTACCCCCGCATGCTTATCGGGCATTTTGTATTCGGCATGTTGCTGCAAATTTTGCCCTCACTTTCAAGGGGCAGGATGCGCGGAGGTGGTTGGTAAATGCCGCGTATGCGAAGACGGAAGCAGAATTTGACTATTGGTTTGATATAATGAGGACGGAGAACCCGGCTATGTGCGAATGGGCAAACAGAATGCCTTATGAGAGGTGGACACAGCATAAGGATGGTGGGAGAAGATACGGTCACATGACCACCAACATCTCTGAGTGTGTGAACTCTGTCTTGAAGGGCACAAGAAACCTCCCGGTGACGTCTTTGGTTAAGTCGACATATCTCCGGCTGGCCGAGTTGTTTGTTGTCCGTGGGCAGACCGCAGAGGCACAGTTAGGGTCCGGGCTCCGGTTTTCACAGGCAGTAGTTAAGGCAATTGAGCGTAATCTGAAGGAATCGAGGTGCTTCACGGTGACAGTGTTTGATAGGCATCAGCTTGACTATACTGTGGCTGAGACGACTCCCACCGGGAAATTCTCTTTGAGTAGCTATCGGGTTTCTCTGAGGGATCGCACCTGCGATTGTGGATACTTCCAGGCGCTGCACTACCCCTGCTGCCATGCCCTCGCATGCTGTGCGCAGTCACGCCTATATTGGGCAACTTATGTTGATGAGGTGTACACCATGTCTGAGGTCTTTAAGGTGTATGAGATGTCGTTTTCACCATGTATTCCAGAGGGGCTTTGGCCACCATATGACGGGCCGACGGTTATACCCGATCCGGGCATGAGAAGGGCTAGAGAAGGACGACCACGGTCCACCCGCATCCGCAACAACATGGACGAAGCCGACACCAGCCGACCTAAGAGGTGTGGTCTGTGCAGGCAGCCCGGTCATACCCGACGGGTTTGCCCTCAGCGAGGATCTAGTAGTGGGATGTAGATTTATCTTTATGTATTTCGTTTATCAGTTATGAGTTTTTAGTCTTTTTGTTTTATCTTGTTAATGATAATATCGGTAGTTGTGTTTCACTTTTCTAGAGATATTGTGCTTAATTTCCATCTTAGCTAATAGATCGATAAAGAATAGACTGTCTCAACATAATCATAAGGTAAAAACTGAACAATATAAAAGTCCTTCCAACAAGACTAAAAATAAGGTCCAACGGGCATAAAACATAAAGTAACAAGTACCCAAAATAACAGTCATCCAAATATAAAAAACATAAAAGTCCTAAATCAGAAAATAAACTACATAGCGAGAAATAAAAAACAACAACACATGGTGCTAACCATCGCGATCATCCCTCGCAACATCATGAAAGTCACCAAGGAGATGAGATCCTGTCCCACATCGAGCTGGACGTCTGACTCGAGTCGGTCGGGCTGCCTCCTGTCCAACATCATCACGTGGAGGGTCTAACCCGAACGCGGACTGGGGGGTGCCCCCCATAGTGAACCAAGTATCCAACGGACTACCTGCAGGCACGTTCAGATCTACCCCATACTGACCCTGATAATCATGTGGCTGGGAATGCATCTCCGTCATATGTGGCTGGTAAGCTCCGGTCTCCATCTGCACATCCGGCATCTGCTGCTGGTAAGACTGGCCACCAAACTGCACATTCGACGTGCCAGCATCATTCCCAATCAACTCAGCAAAGTCTGCATAAAACCGTGGACTGACCAGCTGATCATCTAAATCCATAGTCATGGTCGGTGTGAACTCCGGCATCTGAGAATAAGCTCTGCTAGTGAATGTATCCCCTCCAGCCTCAGTCGCTGCGGTCCCACTAACTCCGCCTGCGTGCTGTGTATCATCCGGAGTTCTCCCACGTCTGGCATTAGCCCGACGAACACGGTGATCGACCTCAGCTCTAGCATCTCCGCCTGCGTCATCCTCCTGCATCGCATCATGTAACCACCTCCACTCTCGACCGGTGTCCCTAGTCCCAACACGACGGCGTCTCTCAACACGACGGTTGTCCGGCATATCAGGTAGCTGTGATCTGCGTGGAACCTGGGAGGATCCTCTCTGATATGCCTCCGGAGGTATCTGGGTGCCTCTAGGATCGGCAAATGCAGCCCCAGGGCTAAGGAACCGCTGAGCCTCTCGGTACCACCAATCTAGGTAATCTGCAAATGGGCCAGGATCTGCCACTCGCTCAATGGAAATGACGGCATCAAGTCGGTTCTCCCAATGCTCATGCCATTTCTGATAGTAGTGGGGAAACCACCTATCGCCACCCCTACCGTCCTTAGCATGCAGCCAGTCTACGTTCAAAGCATTCTCGGGGATATGTTGTACTCCACCCAGCTGTGGAACAACCCTGTCAACCTGATGCCACTCGATGACCGCAAAGTATATCAAGGCAGTCACGGCTCGCCACATGCGACTGTGCTCGTCTGTAAGTATCTCTGGATGGACCACGGCAAGTACATCAAGCGCGGAGTAGGGCTCCCACACAATCTGAAATTTAAGAACTCATCAAGGACTACGATAACAAGTATATATCTAGTCACGAATAGAGATCAAACAAAAATTAAAACTCTTGCTGCTATAAAACTTACATCACGAGCGGTCAGTCGATCCAATGCAAGCCGATACCTAATGACCCTCTGCTCCTTTCCATCATTAGGAGGTAAGTAGGCAGACCACCTAAATTTAAGTCATATGAGACACAAAGTTTAAAATATGCCCAATAAATTTGTTAAACTTAAAAAAGCATAACCCATACCTTGATGCCAGCGGGAAAGAGAAAACCTCAAACCCGGCCGGCCTAAGAGACGGAAACCGCCAGAATATCCAACTCTGAAGTAACTGGAGCGGGCCCGCAAGATTAGTCACATTTCTGTTTGCTACTCGACACATACATCGGTACAGCCACGCCAAAGCGGCCGAACCCCAGCTATACCTCCCCATGCCATCAAGGTTTGCCACAAATGGCAACCATCGTATATGAACCCGGTTCGCACTCTTGTCCCCAAATAACTGAGTCGATAACAGCATCATGATGTAGGCCCGTGCGTATATGCGGACAGTCTCCTCGCTCGCATCTGGTGGTAGCACCCTAAACCTCTCGTGGAACCATGTAAAGTGTACTGTCATCTGCTTGACCTTATTCGGTGGGGGCCGCTCACCAAATAGGTTCTCAAACCACTCCCAAGCTGGTCGGCCACCCTCCATGTATGTCTCAAACTCACCAAGGCAACCACTCACAGCCTCCCCATCCACAGGAAGCCCTAGCTGAAATGCCACATCCTGCAATGTCACTGTGCATTCTCCGAAAGGCATGTGGAACGTATGCGTCTCAGGACGCCACCTCTCAACGAACGCACTAACGAGTGGCTCATCCAACCAGAACCATTGGCTATTTAGCCTAGCCAAATGGTACAATCCAGCCCGCTCTAAATACGGGATGATCCTTTCATGCATGGGCATATTCTGTTGCCGCCTCACACTGTATATACACCTATTGGGCTGCACAGAACAACAAACGAAAACAGAGTGCAATTAAATTCTCCTATCCTTAAACAGATTTCCATATCTAACCGAATACGAATACCTTAAACCATCAGCAAATTCTCGTATATAATATTTAAAAAAAATTTCCTACTCACGATAGGGAAAATAACAACACAAATAATTTACTTATTAACATCCAGAAATTTTAAAATATTGTAAAGATTTAAAATTTAAAACTTCATATCATACAAATATCCTAAACAAACTATAATAATTCACTAATGTCAACTATCCCGTTCCCTAAACTAAACCAACATTAATTAGCGGGCATAACATTCATTGAATGGAATTAAATTTCAGGTAACTAGGCATATCTATAACTAACCAAGAAAAACTAAAAACACTAAACCAAGATTAGTGAACTAACATCCTAGCATGCGAACCCTAAATTCAGGATACAACGACTAATCTATAAATTCTAATTCCTCTACCTAACCTACCGTTTTTCTAACTAAGATATGCAAAGACTAGAAAAAAAATAAATATTAACTAACCTCGTCACCAATAGAACCGACAATATGCGCAACGCCGTTCAGTCGGTACAGGTTCCTGCCTGCCATGATAACTCGCCAGAAGTCGCCGCTGAGGAACCTCGGGCCCGCTCACAACTTGCTCTGACTTCTCTCTACAATTTCCTCTCTCTAGAAAACTCCTCAAACCTTCTAAACACATAATCCGCGGCTGCAACCACGGTTTATATAGGCAAACCATCACACGTAAACCGCTACTGGCAGTAGCGGTTTACACACACGCACACACTCACGTAAACCGCTGCTGCCAGCAGCGGTTTACACACACTCACTTACACGTAAACCGCTACTGCCAGTAGCGGTTTACACACACACACTCACACGTAAACCGCTACTGCCAGTAGCGGTTTACATAAAATATAGAAACAATGCATTTGCGTATTAAAAACTGAAACAATGTATTTGCGTAATATTGGGGATCAAACAATTTAGATGCGTAAATTGTCCTTACTATTTTGAACCATGGTTTGAAACACGCGAAATGATGATCATTCTAGGTTAAAATGATATAAATAGTTCCCTTTTACCATTTAATTACCTTCACAATGCAATAATTGACGTTTGTGAGGATGGAAATTTGCCAAATCAAGCTGATGAATCTATTATAGAATAATAGAATCATCTGAATATCTAGACTGATTTTTTTTTTCATACACTCAAAAAATTAATACAAACTAAAATAGTTACTCTAGAACGTTTTGTTTTTCCCCTGAAAGCATCCCTCCAGTTCATGGGGGCACACATATTGGGAATAAAATATATTTTTTGTTCGTAATATTTTTTAAATTTTTTAAAATATTTTTAATATTTAATTTAATTTAATTTTGTCTTTAATATTTAAAATAGTTTTAATTTTACTCTTATCATTAAATTTTTATCGGTTAATAGTTAATTAATTTTTTTTTAGTTTTAAGTTTCTCTTATCTAATCTTAATCAATTTCAACCCTTCCAACTCTTCACTTCTCTACCACCACCACAATCATCACATCACATCTATTAGAATATCATAATTAGGGAACAAAATTAGAAAAATATCAAAGAGGATTAGAAAAAAATCAATGTAATTTATTAGGATATTATTCCATAACGAGTGTACTCTTAGCGTACTCTTAGTCTATATATTAGTAAAAACTTTGTAATCATATGAGAAATATGAATAACAAAAATGATACTTTTCTAAATAATTCTTTATTTCTTTCCTAAACTCTTTATACCATGGTAACCTGGTATCAGAGCAGAGTTAGGTTCTAGGGACTCAAAATCAACTATTTCTTTACAAATTGTAAATATGCTACGCAATAATTTTGGAATGCGATCATCACAAACCAATTCTGACAATTTGTCAATTGGTTTCAAACTAAACGGATATGATTATCCATTATGGGCAACTCTGATGAAAAAAGCAATTGGTGGAAGAAGAAAGAAGAAACACACCAAAGAAAACTGCTTAAATATTGTGGGTTACCCAGATTGGTGAAAAAATAATCCAAAGTCATCAAGAAATCAGAGTAAGGGAGCCACCGCTGTGAGCATCCCAGAGGTCACCAGCAGCAGTGACGAGGCCAGAAGAGAGGAAGCAAGTCACTATGGCAAGGCAGCAGCGGCGGTAAGGGCAAGGACTACTGAACTCCTTGCCTGCTCAGCCCAGACCGCGACTCAATATAAAGGGGATACCCAAAATCAGAATCCAATTAAAAAGATAAATGAATGGATTTTCGATTGTGGGGCTACTGATACTATGACTCATGACCTCCATGAGTTTAATAGCTTGACTATACCCTCAAAAGCTCATATTGAAACAGCTAGTGGAGAATTAATTGATGTTAAAGGAGGAGGCACCATTATTTTTTCAGAAAAATTAAAATTAAAAAATTACCTCTATGTCCCTGCACTATCATCAAAATTATTGTCTGTTAGCCAAGTAACAAAGGAATTAAATTGTGTGGTACTCATGTACTCTACCTTTTGTCTTTTACAGGACATTCTTACGAAGGAGATCATTAGGCGTGGTACTGAGCGAGAAGGCCTTTACTACGTTGATGAAGTAGCACACCAGGGTCATGGCATGCTTGCTCACGGTTACTAGGCAACTTTGGTTATGGCACAGGCGTCTCGGACATCCTTCATTTGGGTACCTCAAGTTACTATTTCCTAGTCTTTTTACAAGTAGTACTGAACCCCTCAAATGTGAAACTTGTATTCGTGCAAAAAATCACAGAGTTTCTTTTCCTCCAACTAACACTAGAGTCAATTCTATTTTTTCTCTAATACACTCAGATGTGTGGGGTCCAGCTCCTATTTCCCATAATAATTTTCAATATTTTGTGTTATTTGTGGATGATTTCTCTCGCATGACTTGGGTATATTTTTTAAAACATAAATCTGAAGTACCTGATAAGTTCTTTGCTTTCTACCAAATGATTCATACTCAATTCAACAAGAAAATCCAAGTACTTCGCTCAGATAATGGTGGAGAATTTATAAACCAGTCAATGCACGACTTTTTTATGAAAAATGGTCTTATTCATCAAACTTCCTGCCCAAATACACCCCAACAAAATGGTGTGGCTGAGCGGCGAAATCGTAAGTTACTTGAGATGACCCGAGCCATGCTTTTTGATGCACAAGTTCCAAAAATTTTTTGGCCTGAAGCTATAGCGACCTCTGCCTACTTACTAAATCGCCTACCTACCCAAGTTCTCCACCACAAAACACCCTTACAAGTCTTGGCTACTCAAACTGCAATCCCGCCTATTCTAACCTTACCACCTCGAGTATTTGGATGTTCCGTCTTTGTCCATATTCCCAAAGCCAATAGAACTAAACTTGATCCTTGTGCAGAAAAATGTGTTTTCGTTGGGTATGCTACACACCAAAAGGGGTATAGGTGCTACAATCCAATCACTCGTCGTATTCATGTGACCATGGATTGTGATTTTTTAGAATCTGAATTTTACTTTAGCCGCCAACATGGCATTCAGGGGGAGAACAATAAAGAACCACCAAGTTGGCTAAATAACCTTTGTTGCCCAGAAACTGTTCAAACAGAGCAAGTAGATGGAGCCACCGAGCATACTTCACTCAACGTAGAAAACAACTCAGTACATACAACCAGTGAGAGTCC
Organism: Arachis hypogaea; assembly: GCF_003086295.3. Taxonomy (NCBI): domain Eukaryota; kingdom Viridiplantae; phylum Streptophyta; class Magnoliopsida; order Fabales; family Fabaceae; genus Arachis; species Arachis hypogaea. The sequence continues at coordinate 79,561 of NC_092054.1, read as the reverse complement.
TTTTGAGAATGTCAGACAAGAGGTAAGTAATTGTCAATCTGATAATTTACTCCCTGTTTTTAATGAGGCCACTAACAATAACAGTATAGCACTGGAACATAAAGAACCAGAACCCAATACCTTTATTCTTCCTCCAAGAAGAAACAGAGGGATGCCTCCTGATCGGTACTCACCAGAACATGTTCCCTGTAACTCAAGATACCCAATAAGAGTGGCTAGAGAAGGAATGGCAGATGTTGCAAAGGCTTTTTCCGCCAGACTCTTAACAGAAGACATTCCAAGAACTGTCCGAGAAGCTAATGTGAAAGCTGAATGGCGAAAAGCCATGAATATAGAAATGGAAGCTCTAGAGAAGAATGAAACTTGGGAAAAGTGTATCCTACCGACAGGAAAAAAGCCAGTCGGGTGCAAATGGGTTTTCACCATTAAACACAAGGCAGATGGCATTATTGAACGGTACAAGGCAAGGTTGGTGGCCAAAGGTTATACACAGACCTATGGTATCGACTACACTGATACTTTTTCACCGGTTGCAAAGATCAATACTATCAGGGTGTTGTTTTCAATAGCAGCAAATGAAGACTGGCCACTCCATCAATTTGACGTCAAGAATGCTTTCTTGCATGGAGAGTTGAAAGAAGAAGTGTACATGGAAGCTCCTCCAGGTTTCTCAACGGGATTTGGAAAACATGAAGTTTGCCGATTAAAGAAGGCTCTTTATGGGCTTAAACAATCTCCACGTGCCTGGTTTGGAAGATTTACAGTTGCCATGAAAAGGTATGTGTACAAGCAAAGCAACTCTGATCATACCCTTTTTTTGAAAAAACGGGGAGATTTAATCACTTGCCTAATAATCTATGTGGATGATATGATCATAACGGGAAGTGATGCTGAAGAAATTGCAAAATTGAGAAGGAACTTATTTACAGACTTCGAAATGAAGGATTTGGGAGGACTAAAATATTTCTTAGGAATAGAGGTTCTACGATCCAGCAAAGGAATCTTTATCTCCCAAAGAAAGTACATTTTGGACCTTCTGGCAGAAACAGGAATGGTGGATTGCAAACCAATAGATACGCCCATGCAAGTTAATCACAAGTTGAAGATGGTAGAAGGTGCCACCCTAGCAGATAAGGAAAGGTACCAGCGACTGGTTGAAAAACTAATTTACTTATCATATACTCGGCCTGACATAGCTTATGCTGTGGGAATAGTAAGTCAGTTTATGCATAAGCCACAAGAAGATCATATGGAAGCTGCTATGAGGATCGTTCGATATTTGAAGGGAGCTCCAGGAAGTGGAATCATTTTCAAAAGGAATGACTATTTGAAGGTTGAGGCATACACTGACGCAGATTGGGCGGGCAACCCAAATGATAGAAGATCAACAGATGGTTACTTTACACTTGTTGGAGGCAACCTGGTAACTTGGAAAAGCAAGAAGCAGAAAGTTGTAGCTCTTTCAAGTGCTGAGGCAGAATTTTGAGGGATCGTTAAAGGCATAACTGAAGTATTGTGGATAAGACAATTGATGACTGAGATTAGGTTTCCACCACAATCGCCAAGCTAGTTGAAATGTGACAACAAAGCCGCAATCAGCATTTCAGAGAATCCTGTACAACATGATAGAACAAAACATGTTGAGGTGGATCGACACTTTATCAAAGAAAAAATTGAGAATGAAATTATTGAGCTTCCATTTGTGAGATCAGAAGACCAGTTGGCTGATATTCTTACTAAAGCAGTTTCAAGACAAGCCCTTGCTAAAGTTCTAACCAAGCTGAGTATTGGTGATCCCACTACTCACCTTGAGGGGAAGTATTAGAATATCATAATTAGGGAACAAAATCAGAAAAATATCAAAGAGGATTAGAAAAAAATCAATGTAATTTATTAGGATATTATTCCATAATGAGTGTACTCTTAGCGTACTCTTAGTCTATATATTGGTAAGAACTTTGTAATCACATGAGAAATATGAATAACAAAAATGATACTTTTTTAAATAATTCTTTATTTCTTTCCTAAACTCTTTATACCATGGTAACAACATCTACCACTGCTACATACACTTTCCTTCACCTTCTCATTTTATTATTTTTACTGCAGCCTCTCTCAAGTCACCACTGCCATTACAACGCCATTTTCCACTCATTATCAAACTCAACCCCATCACAGGAGCAACTATCAAATCTCCACTCTCACACACAATAACAAGTATTTTTTTTATTTAAAAAAAAAACAAACTTGACAAGAGAAATAGAGAGCAGAAGGAGAAGAGAAATGAGACATAACCAAAGGCAGAATAAGAAAGGTGGATGAGGTGAATATCAGAGGCAGAAGGGAGGACGAACGCAAGCCGAGACGGAAGGGAAGGCGAACCAGAAACGGAGGCGGAGGGAAAGACGGGGGCCGTGAATCCGAGGCGGAGGCGGAGAGGAGGATGAGTGCTAGCCAAGGTGGAGGGAGGGCAAACCAGAGGTAAAGTGCGGAGGGAGGACGAGGGCGACGAATCTGAGGCAAAGTGATGATGAGAGTGACGGTGAAAAAGTAGGAGTAAGAGTTAGAGTGATAGAGATAATGGATATTTCGGTAATTTTTGTGTTTTGCGGTGGCACTAAATCATAAAAAAAAGTGCGTGATCTCTCGTTATTGAATGTAATCTCACACTATTAAAATTGAAAAAAAATTTGACTAACTACCAATTGGTAAAAACTTAATGATAAGGATAAAATTGAAATTATTTTAAACATTATAAACAAAATTGAATCAAATTAAATATTAACGATAATTTTAAAAAATTAAATTTTAAAAATAAAAATTATATTTTACCTCACATACATATATATGCATGCATAAATGCATTGGAAGTGCCTTATATAGTAGACGCTATTATGTAGTGGAAATAGCTATAAGATCGTTCCTCCTAGAGCAAGTTAGTAATGTTCATAACTCGTAACAGAAAGTCTAGGGATCAACAATTTTATTAAAATTTAACTAGCACTTAACCATAAAAAATAAAATGAATAATTTTTTATTATTAGATATAATCTTTCACTGTGAAATATATTTATGATGACTAATTAATGATTATATATCATAATTTCTACTGACCCCTAACACTCATCAACTCATAACTATTTTCTAACTACGAGTTACAACATCAACAAACTAAACAACTAAACTATAAATTATAAATTATAAATTAATTGAGTAAAAATTTACATGCAATTATTTGTATATAAATTTAATAATTAAAAAATATTAAATAATTTAATATGTTTAATTAAATTACAATTTAATATTTTTAATTATAAATTTTACATAAATTTTTATCTGCTAATTAACTGTTTACACTACTTTCATTATCCTATGCGCACGCACCCACACAATTGAGCTTGTTTTCCTTTCAATTTCCACTATACGATTCTGAATTTGTTGATGGATTTATTACATTGTAATGATTCGTTGTCTTTTTTCAATTTTTTTCTTTTCTTTTTTTCTTGTCGTTTGGTTCTGATATATGATCTACTATTTATTTGACTACTACTTAGTATAAGGTCAACTATTGAGAGATACAAAAAGGCATGCTCGGATCATTCATGCACCAGCACTGCCACCGAAATTAACGCTCAGGTAATACTAGCTAGCCAATGAATTTTATACAATAATAAATAATTATTAAAGAATTAAATAGTGATTTATTTATGGATTTAATGAATAAATAAAGTGTTTTAACATTTCATTCACACAACTTTGGCTTTTAATTAAAAAAAAAAAAACTTTCTTATTTTAAACCTTAACTATTAAGAATTTCGTAATCTTCTGTTCAATTCATTGCCCTCAATCACATTCAAATTAAAAAATTCATTTTGAGTTTTTGCATTCAAAAGATATTTATACTTCCTACATTCAAAAGATATATATATATATATATATATATATATATATATATATATATATATATATATATATATATATATATATATATATATATATATATATATAGAGAGAGAGAGAGAGAGAGAGAGAGAGAGAGAGAGAGAGAGAGAGAGAGAGAGAGAGAGAGAGAGGACTACTCAATTAAACACATAATATAATATAGAAGTTTCTCAATTATCATCTCTCTTTTTGGTTACTTTAATTTATAATACAAAGGTTGTTTATGGAGTTACGTTGAGGGATACAAAAGAAATGAAAAAAATTGTTAATAAATGTAAAAGAAGAAATATGAGAATATAATAGGTAATTATTAATAAATATTGAATTAATTATAATTGATTGAAATTAATGAAATATGATGAGTAACAATGATCCTTTTATGTTTTAACGTAAAATATTATTGTTAATTCTAGAAAGATAATATCTAAAGTTATCTTATATAACATAATATTTATAATTTTATATACACAATATTTACAATTATATATTTATTATATTTAAAATTATATAATTATTCTAATAATAATTAATAAATATTAAATAAAATAATTTGAGATTATTTTGGCTTTTTTTTAATATTATTTAATATTAATTATGGACTATTTTTTTGGCTGATTTTATATTATTTTTCAAACTTTTTTTATAAGTTACAAAATTCATACCTATATAATTTAGAGTTTTTAAGATTTATAGAATTCTTACTCACTCTCTCGCACATTCTAATTTAATTTTGGTTATTATAGTAATCGATGCACCATGTTGGAGAAACTTAGTTTCTCTCTAGAGATAAAATTTAATTTGTTAGCTTCAAGTTCATGAAAATAAGTGTATGTTCGTATAAATATAAATCTTTGGATTTAAATTAGCATGTGTTCTCAGTATAGGTTAAAATTATTATTAATTTATTTAAATAAATATACAGTAATTATATAAAAAATTAAATTTTACATATTTTTATAATAATTTTTTAATTATTAATTTTAATATACACTTTTATAATAGGTTTTTTATTAATAAGGGTAAAATACTATTTTGGTCTGACCTCCAATATTTTGAATAAATTTTATTTTGGTCCTTGACGTTTTAATCATTTTATCAAAACGTTTAAAATGACATCAAGTCATCAATGTTATTCTACCGTCAAATCTCTCACTAACACTTAAGGAAATTGATGTACTATATTAATAATGTTTTTATTAAAGCTACGTTTGCTCAACCTTCTTTTTCATCTTCGGTCTTTTAACAAGTCCAAATTTCATTCTCATACTCTCGTTTTTTTTCCTCTTCACACTCTTCTTGAAGAATTAATAATATAAAAAAGAAAGAAAAAAGAAAATAGAAGAATGACGTTTAGACTTATTGAAAGAGGATAAAAATAAAAGAAGATGATTGATGAAATGTAACTTTAACAAAAATATTATTAACAGTACATCAATAATCCTGTTAATTATTTGTAAAAAATTTAATAATAAAATAACATCGATGTTATTTTAAATATTTTAGAATGAAAATAGAATGATTAAAATATTAGAGACCAAAATAAAATTCACTCCAAATATTAAGAATTCAAATAATACTTTATTCCATTAATAATTTTAACCTATAGATTAGATATTAGCTAAATTTTAAACATTATATTCACTCTAATATATATGATGACCAATTAAATAAGCATATTAATGTTTTCTTTTATTAATTACATGGGGAGAACATCTTGTATAAACACGTGGATTGACCACATCGGCTAAATAAAAATATTAGATAATCAATTTTTTTTTAACTAAATTTAACTAAATCAAATTTATGTGTGCATGCATGTTTATGTTTAGATTCTTATCCATAATTTTTTTTTTCTTCCATCTTTATTATCATCATCATCTCTTTTTTCATCACCTCTTTTTTTTCTTTTTCTTTTTTTTTTTTATCATTTTCTTTTTTTTTTTCTTTTTTTTCCTCCTTCTATTTTATTATCATCATTATTATTTTCATCATCTTCTTTTTATTCTTCTTAATTTAACATCATACAATTAATTTAATTATAAGAAAAATAATACAAGAATTTTAAGATAATAACACAAGAAATTTGTTAAAAATGACACCAAAATTTTTTATAAATGATACAAAAAATTTTTAAAGAATCATATATCTAAAATTTTAATTTATTCAACTAATACAATATATTTAAATATTTTTGGAGTAAAAAAAATACAATAATTAATTACAAATGACATAAAAATGGCTAGACATCTTATATACGAGTTTCATAGCATTCAATTAGTTTAATAATAAAAAAGAATTGGTTAAAAAAATTTTGGATCACGATTAAAAAATTTCGGTGTCAAAATTTTATGTGTCACAGTTAAAAAGTTTTGATGCTATTTTTAATAAATTCTACACAATTCAAAATTTTTCTCCCACTTTCTTTGCTTCTTCATCGTCCTTTTTCTTTTTTCCTTTTCTTGTTTCTTCTCATAATTTTTCTTGTTTCACCCTCTTAACAAAAACTTGTATCACCGTTAAAAATTTTGGGTATTATTTTTAATAAGTTCTATACAATTCAAAACTCTCCTTCCTCTTTTTTCATCCTCTTAACAAGAACTTGTATTACAGTTAAAAAATTTCGGTGTCAACATTAAGAAACTTCTCGTGTCATACTTAAAAAATTTCAATATTATTTTTTTGAATAAATTCTACACAATTCAAAACTCTCAATCACCTGTTTCTTTTCTTTTTTATCATCATCATCTTCTTTTTCTTTTTTTCATCATATTTTTTTTATTTTACCTATTCATAATTCTTCTTATTTTACCTATTTAACAAGAATAAAAATAAAAAAAAATACTGCAACAATGAAAAAGAAAAAGAAAAAAAAGAAGGAAAAAAAAAAAAAGACGCAGTAGCAACCAAAAAAGACAATAAAAAAAATGCATAAAAAAAAAGAAAAAATACGGAAAAAAAAGTCTAATTCACATGTATATTGTGTGAGGTTTTTGTTGGATTTAACCAACTTAATTAAACTTGATTAAAACAATCTTGAATATGTAACGGGCTGCACACTAAAACCTACCTATGCATTAATAAGCACATTAGTGTGTACATAATGTGTTAGTGTATATAAATGTGAGTGAAATTTTAAATTGTTGTTTTTAAAAAAGTCAAATTCTTAAGTCTCTAACAAAATTTTATCCATATATGTTTTTAAGGATTGTTCTTTCAGACAGATAAATCTCTTGTTAGTTTGCTCCGTTAACTATTAATGAAATTATCTTACGTGATCGTTAATTTGGTTAAGTAGCTTTTATGCGTCACGCCGTATCGAAACAAGGGGAGGGAATTGGTTCTTCTATAAGACTATAACACAAGACGACATTCATTTTTAGAAAGAAAAGATATGCAATGCTTCGAACAAGGACTACTTTGTTTTATAATTATAAATTTTTTTAAAAATTTAATTTTTTTATAATCAAATTTATTAAAAATTTGACTTTTTTTAAAACAATGTTACAAATGCATTGAGCGCGCAATATTTGGTGATGTTCTTTGGTGAATGTGATAATATTTTTTTATTATTAAATATATTTAATATTAATTGTAAATTGATAATTAAGTTTTAATAGTAAAATTAGAGTAGTATAATAGGTTCAAAACTTTTTTCTGTGTCTGTCTGTATACTCCTTCTTAATCAAATTGAACTATCTGCCGCGCCTAAACTATCAGTATTATCAACAAGAATCTGCAAAGTTGCGACAACAAATACAGATGCTGCAAAATTCTAACAGGTGAATTTTTTTGTTATCCCTGTTTATCTTAAAGCTTCAAATTAGTTGCCCAAAAATTGTAACGGACATATCGTATTTTGTGAATTCATTCCATTAATGCTGTGTGGAGTGTTTATGCTTTCTTTTTTAGGCACCTGATGGGTGATGCATTGAGCACACTTACCGTGAAGGAACTTAAGCAGTTGGAGAACAGACTTGAAAGAGGAATCACTAGAATCAGGTCTAAGAAGGTATCAAGTTAAACCAAAAAGGAAGAATGCATATCATGTTGTTGTTGTTAAACGTTTCACTTGTTCTTTTCTATATCTTCTAGTTGCACATACCTGATCTCTTGAGATTTTTTTCATTAGCGGATAGACAAATTAATTATTAAATAACTGTTTTGATTCCTTTAAATTTTGTATCGTCACCAAATAAATACGATAATTATTTTACTACGTGAAATATAAAATGGTTGTAACAAGATGCACTTAATTAACATAAATCACACAAGATTATCTAATTATTAATAATAAATATCTAAAATTGACCAATTCAGAGTCAGAGGATCAATTCTCTGATCGATCTTAGATTTAGACTCACATGTAATTCTTTTTATTGATACCTTTTCCCCCCTCCCTCTCTAACTACTACAGCATGAGATGCTGCTGGCAGAAATTGAATACTTTCAGAAAAGGGTAATTAGCACTTAAGTTCCCTGAATTAATTTATTTACTAGCATTTATATTCTTCTATATTATTTGTTTACAACTGATCGATAAACCTGCATTATTCAACTTAGGAGATTGAATTGGAAAATGAAAATCTTTGCCTTCGGACTAAGGTAAGCAGTCGCAAAACTGTTCATTCTTTTCTTAGTACTTTTAGTATATATATGTATGACTCATATTTTGTTATTACGATGAATAAAAATCTTTAAGGTTTAGTCCCAGAATTTCGGATATGATAAATGATCATAGTGTAGATGTTTTCAATGGTAACTCTATCATATATTATTATAGTTTATATATGTATAACCTTTTGAGATTCAGGATTGGAAAGTAATATAAAAAATATATTGGATAAAATATATATTTTGTCTTTAGAATTTTTATAAAAATATTTTTAATATTTAATTGTATTTAATTTTATCTTTAATGTTTACGATTTGTATTAAAATTATTCTTGGACATTAAATACATCTAAAATATTAGAGACAAAATTAAATATATATCAGGATCATTTTAAAATAAATTAAAAATATTAAAGACAAAAATAAATTAATTAAAAATATTAGAAACAAAAATAAATTAATTAAAAATATTAAAATAAAATTAAATAAAATTAAATATTAAAATTATATTTTTTTAAATTATAAATATTAGAAACAAAAAAATATATTTTATCCTAAAAAATAAAAATATTTATCAATGTTAATTAATATTTTAAACCAACGCCTTGTTTTTATACTATTAAAATTTAGTCTTTAATAATATTTAGAATTAACTAAATATTAACAAAAAATATTAAATTTTGCTAGTCACCTAATATTACTTCTAAAAATTATATAGGAAATGTTAGGTAATCAATAATTTTCTTGAATAACATGAACAATCACCAATTAAATCAAAACACACTACACTTTCAAATTATCTACCTAAATCTTAATATTAGAATAACCATTTACACACCAAATAAAATGAACATTCGATATATCTATTATTCACATTGTTTAGCATTTTCATTATCTACCTATACTTTTCCAAATTATATATATCGTCTATACTTGAATGAATGAATTTGTCACTTACATACATGATGGAAAAGGTAAGTGCATAAAAATCTTGATAAATTAAATTTCTAGGGCATAAATTGAAGTAGGAAGCATTCACTCAAATAATGATAAATACTTTTCCAAAAGATTAGCTATATCAAAATTATATATCAGTATTATTTGGTCAACTTCAAATGTTGTGTACAATTCAATTATTTTAATAATTAATTTTTTTTAAGGAATAATTAATTATTTTGTTAGAAAAATATATATGTAAAATATATATAAATTTATACAAATACACAATAATTAATTTAGTGTTTAATTCTTTGTATTTATAAAACATTCTTTCATAAAAAATCAAAATCCAAAATTTATACGTTCAAAATATGTAAATTTACATATAAATTAAAAGATCCAAAACAACATATCCAGAATCCTAAAATATATCTTACGATTTCAAAAATAGAGAACTACACATTCAAAGTTATATTTTGGTATTTTGGATGTATAAGTTTTACATTTGAGATATTTTCTTTTCTAACTTTAGATGTGTAACTTTACACATGTATATATAGACTCAACTACTTAGAAATTGAAAAAGAACAGAACAAGTGTTGTTCTTTATGACTTTATATGTGCACACAGTTTGCAATGCATCACTCTATTTTTTTTTTTTTTTAATCTAATGTAAAATATTTCAATCTTATTAACATTTTTTCTCTTCTTGTTATTATTAACCCTGCTGCATTCTCTTTAATTTCTTTCTTTTTCTTGTACTAATTAATTAATAATCAATAGATATAAATTTTTCCCCTGGATTACAATAATAATATGTACAGTAATATCAGATAACTGATGTTGAGAGAATTCAGCAAGCAAACATGGTTTCTGGACCTGAGCTGAATGCGATTCAGGCGTTAGCTTCTCGTAATTTCTTCAATCAAAGCATGATTGATCAGACCGCCGGAACTGCTTACCCTCAGTCATCAGACAAGAAGATTCTTCATCTCGGGTATGGATGCGCCTGCCTAGCTCCATTACCTATTATCATCCTTACTTTGTTGTTCTTAATTGGTTGCTATTCTTTTTGTTTGTGAATTTTGCTATAGCTAGTGCAGGTGAATCGTGTTCGTTTGAGGAATAATCCGCCAGGGGCATGAATAACAGTATCATTCGCTATGTGACTATTAATATATCCAGAGATTGCTGGTTGCTAAAAAAAAACATACAGTTCGACTAATGCTTACTGGCCTAGTTAATTATGTGACCAACTACATCGTCCTTAGCTACTTGATTGTCTTTCTTGATATATATTACTGTTACTATTCCTATGGACGTTCATATATTGACGATTATATGATGACCGTATAAATATGATATGGATGATATTATGAGTTTGAATCGGTAAGAAAAGATTTTTCTTTTAGAGTTATTATTTTTTTAAAAAATAAAAATAATTTATTGTGTAGAACTATAGATATCTCATATGAAATAATTTTTTTTGTTAATTATATTTGGATACAATAATATAAATTATTTTTTATTTATTATATAAAAATATATTTTTTTAAGATTTTTGTTTAAAAAATATGTAAATTGTAATTTTTAAAAAAATTATTTATTTATTTTTTTAGTATTTTTATTTTTATTATTAAAAATTTATCAAATATACTAAAAAATAACAAAAAATTTATTTTTTCTTTCAGTAACTTAATAATTCCTAAACAAATTCTATATGTCACGCTTATTAAGCAGTTAATAAATTTTGCTGTGAACTTGATGATTATACAAAGAGTAGAAATAAAATTAAGCTCAACAATTAAAAAAATTAACGACCAAGCCAATTTGAACTTATCTCCGACCCCACACAGTTGTTTGAGTTATTAATAACTGAAAAAAATTATTCAAATAAAGATGTCAAAATTTTAATAATTAAAATTCAATATATATAACCGATTAAACAGTATTATTTTTATTAAAATTAGATCGGATAAATCAGTTTAATAAAAAAACTAATAAATTAAATTTTTAATTCATTTAAATTAATATTTTTTTTTTAAAATAAGGGTTAAGTACTAAAATCGTCCCTAAGGTAAGGGGCGAAAATTAAATTTGTTTTCGACCTTTTTTTGTTATTAAAATCATCCCCAACATTCAAAAACGCTTTAAAATCGTCCTTTTTACCAATTTTATTTTTTTATTACCAAACTACCCCTCATTAAAAAAGTTATAAAATAAAATAAATATAATTATAAAATAAAATAAATATAAAATAAATAAAAAAGAAAGGAAAGAAAGAAAGGGATATAGAGAGAAAGGGGAGACTGGGGAGAGAAAGAAGGGGGTGGGGGAGGGGGGAGGGAAGGGAAGCCGCACCGCCGCACCGCTATACCGCCGTCCCGCCGCACCGTTGTTCTGTCGCCCTGCCGCCTGTGATCCGCCACTGTTCCTCCTCCTCGCCCTCACCGCCTGCTGCTTCTTTTTCTGTGAACTGGATTTTTGTTGTAGAATTTCTGAATTTTTTGTGAAATTTGTTATGAAATATCTATAATTTGATTTTTTTATTTGGCTTAAATTTGGAATATTGTTGTTGCTGAATTTGTTGATTATGGTTCAAAGTGCATGTTGCTTGAATTTCTTTAAAAGAAGATGAAGAAGCAGAGCAAGAATAAAAGAGGAAGAATTTTAGTTTTGAAGTTTGTTGATGGTTTTGAGTTTTGATTATTCTGATTTTTTGAGTTCTGATTTTCTGAGTTGTGATTTTCTGAGGTGGGGGTGATGGTGGGTTCTGGTGTTGATGATGATAGTGGGGGTGTGGTGGGTTCTATTTTGAGTTTTGTTGTTCTTCTGATGATGATGATGATAATGATGATGATGACCATGATGATAATGGTGGTGGGTTCTTGTTCATCTTGGACTTTTGGTTGATTTTGATTGATTTTGGGGAAAGTTCTGATGATGGTGATGATGACCATGATGATACTGCTGGTGGTGATGGTGGGTTTGCGTTGGGCGTAGGCTTCTGTTCTGGCAGTGGAGGTGGTGGAGTGAGGAAGGTGAAGAGGAGAATGATGATGATGAGGGTATTTTGGTCCAAGAATTCGGGAAAGGACGATTTTAAAGCGTTTTTGAACGTTGGGGATGATTTTAATAACAAAAAAAGGTCGGGGACGAATTTGATTTTCGCACCTTACCTTAGGGACGATTTTAGTACTTAACCCAAAAAATAACTATAATATTCCTATTATAAAAAATAACTAAAATACCCCTAATATATATAAATATACATTGTTCATACCCTGACCCAAATAACAAAATAACAAAATCAGGTTTAAATTAAGCCAAAAGGCCCAATCCAGCAGATTGGCCTTTACTACTTGTCCGACCTTCCTTAAAGAGGTCGGACTCACGTAAGCAGGCACTTAACACTTATCTAAGTAAATAACTGCCTCCGCAAATCTCTCTCCCACTTCTAGAAGAGAGATCCCAACAACCCTAAAATAAATGGACGGTTATCCACCACCAGAAGTGGAACTACTTCAACGGTGGTTATTGGCTCATCACTTATAAATTCACTGACACCCTTAGGTATACTTAAGTTCCAATACTCTAAACCTGCTTAACCCCTTGCTAACTTAGGCATTCGAGTGTCTTGCAGGTACCATCCCCCACCTATCCAAACAAACACGTACAACTCAGACGGGGCTCCCAGACGCGAACAAGTTGGAGACCACCATCCTTCAACGCTTGGGCTTTTCCCTCGAGCCCAATCGTCCAGTTTCAGATAACCCCTGGAACATTGGTGCCGTTGCCGAGGACCTGAAAATCAACGCACAATGGCGGACAAACAACGTGAAGATGGACACATCGCATCTGAGTCTGATGCCGAAAGCAAGATGCGATTAATAATGACCAAGCAATAATACCTCTACCAAGAACAGAGGGACCGCGCGGTGAAGGCCTCTCAGGCGCTCAGGGACCGACAAGAATCCCCTCTGAGGTACACCAACCCGAAGGGGAAGGACGACCTCATTCTGCAGTCCTCGCAGGGTTACTACATGGCCACCAAAGTTGACTTGAACAGCTCGAACAAGAGCTGGAGTGACAGCATGAAGCTAAGAGCAGCCTAAGGAAAGAACTGGGGGAGTAGGAGCAAGAGGATGAAGAGAAGAAGTAGAAATCGGATTTACCAAAATTGGCTGAAAAAGAAAATAAAAATGATTAATGCACTAGTCGGAGTAATCAGAATTACCTACAAAGTTAAAAACAAAAAACTACCTAGCTCAGTCCTGACGAAGCTCGGAGATCCAAGAAAAAAATTTTTAGTGTCCAGGTTTGGAGCCCATCCCTAAACCTCTCGGAAAAACTCTACAACAACCTCCTCTATCTCGTCCAAATCTACCAGGTTGTACTTCTCTATAGGAAAGTTTCAACCCAGTATAGAGGAAATCGGAGCTCCTTATTTTCATTTAGAAAAAAAAAGGATGGTGGCCTTCGACACCTTGGACTTTGAAAAAACAAATTTTTGAAGTCATGGAAAGACTCATAAAAAATTGAAAAAATTTTCCGACCTTGTATAACTCGGAAGGAAACCCACTGTTGCTTATTCTTAGCGCTAAAAGGCTTTGTTAAGTGAAAAAGATAGAAAAAAGTCTTTAAAGAGATTGGGAAATCGAGTGCATGGCTGACAAGCTGGTAAATTTTAAGGAAATCCCAGGAATTGGGATGGAGTTAGGTAGGAGCTACTCTACAATGAAACAACACCTACATCTCAAAATCGGAGAATGGGAGGGTAACCCTTAGACGGATAAATAGATAGTCATACATAAAGGTAAAATGGGGGTTAGAATCAGTAATCCTCCCACAGAAAACTCGGTCCTCAGACTCTGGGGCCACTAATTCATATTTGGATTCATCAGTGTCAAGGCTACAAATTCTATGGTGTTTTCTAAGTTCAGTCACAAAAACGTCGTCTACTATTAGGTGTTCAGAAAGAACAGAAGAATTTACCCATCTCAGTAAGGCTTCGGGAACTCGAGACATTTTCAGAAATAGGAAATATGTAAGGAGATATGCCTACATTGCACAAAGAAAAAGGAAATCATCAAAAACTAGTTCGAAACAGTTCTTTTCAAACAAAGAAAGGAACAACCAACAGTCACAACAGAAACAATTTTTGAAGAAAACAAAAAATCTTAAAAGCTTTCTATGGCGAACAGTAAAAAAACCTAAATCCCCCTCTTAAGCATACACTGTACAGATACAGAAAATATTGAAGCAAAGAAGGATACAAGCCAATAAGAACTAACATTTTCAAAGAAGTAAAGAGTTCGAGTAGCAGATGGATGAATGCTGTAGCGAACGGAAGCCAAAGGTTTTTTCGAGTGAGAGGGGAAGCAAAAGAGCAAAGAAAAGCAGTTTTCAAAGAGAAGACGAAAAGAAAAGAAAGAGAAAGGTGGGAAAGGTATTTATTAGATATCAAGGACATAATTGTAAAAGCAGACTAGTCATTAAAAGGGGGTGCCGTTACCAATATAACCGCTCTCCACGTGTAAATATGAAGAGTTAAAAAGACGCGACGATTGATAATTTGAAATCACGTCGGTTTCAAAATCAAAATCACGTTGGTTTTCCGACTTGAAAGGAGAACCTCGACCTAAATATCCCCGAGTTCAATCAATACTCGAACACAACTCACCGTAAAGAGATTGGATTCGAGTAGGGACACTGTTCATACTCTGACCCAAATAACAAAGCCAGGCCCAAATCAAGCCAAAAGGCCCAATCCAGCAGATTGGCCTTTACTACTTATCCGACTTCCTTAAAGAGGTTGTACTCGACGTAAGCATGCACTTAACACTTATCTAAGTAAATAACTGCCTCCGCAAATCTCTCTCCCACTTCTAGAAGAGAGATCCCAACAACCCTAAGATAAAGGGACGGTTATCCACCACCAGAAGTGGAACTATTTCAATGGTAGTTATTGACTCATCACCTATAAATACACTAACACCCTCAGGTATACTTAAGTTCCAATACTCTAAACCTGCTTAACCCCTTGCTAACTTAGACATCGGAGTGTCTTGCAGGTACCATCCCCCACTTATCCAAACAAACACGTATAACTCGGACGGGAGCTCCTAGACACGAACAAGTCGGAGACCACCATCCTTCAACGCTTGGGATTTTTCCTCGAGCCCAATCGTCCGGTTTCAGGTAACCCCCGGAACATATATATATTGAAAACTCTAAATTCTAATTTTATGACGGTAGAGAAATAAAGGGTTAAAATTTAGAATTTTTAAAATTAATATATATAATAAAAGTATTTTCGTTATTTTCTATAATAAGGGTATTGTAGTCATTTTCTATAAAACATAATATTAATTTAAAGCAGTTCAAGATTTGATTCACTATTTTTTCGATCAAATTAATTTGTCTGGCCTAATTTTAACAAAAAATAACACGATTTGATTGATTATATGTGTTAAATTTTAATTACTAAAAAATATTTTTAAAAAAGACCTTTTAGACGCTTTATATGAGTGGTTCCGTCACTGAATTAGCATTCCCAAAAATTCAGAATGCAAAATTGCAAACCATTCTTGCCTTTTTCTTTTTTTTGTTCATACAAACACATTCACACACTCACTCACACACACTAACCTAACCACCACTGCTAGGATTGGAACTTGGTGTGGCTTACTTTGAGCCTTTGAGGCAAACACCTTTGCCATTACATCACATGCCTCACCCAAACGCAAACCACTCTTGTCTTTTTTTTTTGTAGTCAGGTGGATTGGACAACCCCCAATCCTAGGTATCTCAAATGGATTGGACAACTCCTAATTCTAGGTACAACACACTCCTCACATACTTACTATTTTTTTTTCTCAGTTGCAGTTGGTAAGAGTTAGGCCCAAGACCTTTAAAATGGGAAGGGGGCAGAATGCCGTGTGAGCTAAAGCTTATTGGCAAACCACTCTTGTCTAAACCGAAGGTCAACCGCACCAAGCCCATTTTCATCCCCCAGTTATTTTGCAAATCAATAATCTAATAATATTTAGGTGAATAGGTCCAAAAAAAGACCAGATTTGTGGTGCACCTAGTAAAACCAGTACAATATACACCAATTTTCTTAACTACAAAATAGATTATGCATGAGTGTTAGATATAAATTTGATTTAAACCGAACAAACAACCACCTTTTACACAAGAAATTACATGAAATTTTGACTAGTCAAACTTGGATGAAGCATTATCCCAGGTTGCTGGAACAATCACTATGACAACTCAAGGTTTGAAAGACAAACAAAGCAAATCCAACATGAATTAAAATTCATTACCTTTTTGCAATCATCGCCAAATACCATATCTTGTCATTATTTTACTAGTTTTAGCTAGTCATATTTTGCCTGTAAAGTATAAAAGGCTTTGTAAGCACATTAGTTTGTGTGTCATACAGAAAGAGAAAATGTATTGAGTGAGTGACTTTGGGCCAAATTAATTGTGAGTTTATTACTTACAATGAGATTCTACCTATTAAGAGGTACAGCTTATATACCAAGTCTTCTGCGCACCATAAACCTCATCACCACCAACAAAGCACCACTCATTTGAGACAATTTAAAAACTAAATATTTAATTCAATCACTTAATAATGCAACATGTATAGAAAAAAGATCTATCCCAATACATAGTTTTGGAGAATTGAGTTTAGCGATCGGATCAAATTGTCGAATCTAGAAACCCATGAACCATAAGTATTGGCAATATACGAACAGGTGAGTCTAAGCTTTAACTCTCAAAAGTCAAAACACTGGAAATAAATATATGGCTTCATTAACTTGAGAGTTTGGGGATAAATAAGGGCATGATCCCCCATCAAATATCAAAGAATAGCACAACGATTCTCTTCACGCTTACGTAGTTCTTCATGTGCCTTCTCAAGATGTTCTCGGAGTTTTCGAATTTCCTCATCCGATCTCTTTTGAGCTACCTCCATTTTAAGTCTTGCAACTTGCTCCTCTGCCAGTTGTTGCTCCAGCCCAGCAGTAGCTTCCTTCAGCTTTATTTCCAACTACAAAAGCATTATCATTTAATGAAAAAGCATTAAACAATGTACCTAGATGAGTTCCCCATTCCAAATAATTGTCCATTTTGACACGGTGATTTATTGAAAAACTAATGTAGTTAGACATAGTTTGCATTCTGATACATATACATATACTTCTCTGGAACCAAAGGAAAGGAAGTAACACAAAAAGAAGCAAAATAATCAAAAGGATATGGAAGAGACATTAAATCATTTTCAATGCAATTATGTTAAAGTATCATAAAAATCTGATTTTCTTATTTCCATCACTTGAAAGAGTATCATCAAGCTTGATATTCAGGAAAATTTGATAAAAATCAAGCGACTGACAAATATCAGAAGTCATAAATCCGAACATATTAACATAAATGTACCATCTCAGTAATTCGTTTTAGCTGCTCATCATATGTTTGCCGCATTTGTTCCTTAAACTGCAGCCTCTGCAATTCTGAATATCCTTCCGACGAATCAACTTCCCTTTGTTTTTTACGCATCTTCCTTGCTCCCTCCTGTAATCAAGTAATGAGGTCATTGTCATCATATACATAATTCGATTAAATTTAAAATTAAAAACAAAAGAAAAACATAATTGCCCTGATTTGCAAAGCTTTCACCTTCAGTTCTACAAATAACTCATCTATGTAAGGTCGTCCACAATTCTGTGATATAACCTTGTTCACAAGAGAAAGAAGACGTTGAACTTGTGCAAATTGCTTTCTTTCATCTTTAGTCTTATTGTCAAAAAGCACATAGCGATTCTCACAGAGAGCAAGAACTTCCTACAAAATTTGAATTGAAACTCAACATGATACTTAAATTTTTCCTACAGTCATATATTCCAAGATGCTCAAGAAATGAAGAAATACAACAATGCTATCTCTACTGCTATTGAAGGCACCACAATGATAGGCAAGGGAGTTCAAGAGGATACTAGCATAATTACTTAACTTTTAATGCATAAACCATGAACCAACACAACAATTTCAAAAACTGATTTAAAATCACCACGTCTCTGAAAAAGCATCGAAGGTAACTAAATTCCCAGTTACAACAAAATGATTAACAACCCAATTAAAGTTACCTATGTGATGCACAAAAAGGAACACTAAATCAAGAAAATTAGGAAAAGGTTTAGGACCTTATATAAAATTAAGCATGGCTCTCGACAGAACTAGAAATCAAAATAGAATAAAGTGATAATATTAATATTAACAAACCTTTAGGGGCTCTGGACACTCGCGACCCAAATAATCATCAAGGGTCTCATCATTATCTTCAAGTTCATCACCACCGGTGAAGACCACAATCATGTAGTTCACAATTTTGTTTCCAAACAAAGTCTGCAAGCTATGTAACGCTGCTTGTTCTTCTTGAGAAAAACGTGTTCTAACCGATAACACTACAAGGACAGCATGAATCCCATCCTTGGCCATGCCAATACATTTGGCTATTTCCTTCCCAACAAACTCAGATTCAACCGAAAAATCAAATAGTCCTACAAAAGATTACAAAGTTAGGTTGGGAGATGACAAGCATGCTTTCTTTTTACAGATTTTGTGAAAAACAAAACCAGAAACACTGAAAATAAAATAAAACAAATACATTTTCTATGACTATGACATTCCTCCACGCAACGCAAACAAAGAAGTTATGAAATGGCATGTTATCCATTTGTTTACCAGGGGTGTCAATAACATTAACAATTTGGCCATCACTTAAGACAGTTTTCTGCAATTCACAAGTGCTGGTCACACCAGATGAGCTTGCCCTTGACTTGAAAACCTTACTCCCAAGAATGCTATTACCTGTGGCGCTCTTGCCATTGCCAGTACGTCCAACTAGGATCATTGTTCGAGTCTCATTAGAGGAGGAACTAAATTCCCAGTCATCATCAATGGAGCTTCCACCCATCCTATAACATGGATCAGTCACATCGTAATGCAATCATCTTAGTATCTTAGGCAAACTATATAATTAATATGATAAAAAAAAGGCACAGAAAATCAAAACCGGAGCTACTAAAAATACAAGATATGGGTTATAAGTTATAACGCCTTCGAATTTAGTATGCACGATCAAGGAGGACAAAAACAGGGTTTCAACAATTCGATTTCAAAGGGAAAATAGAGAAACCCATAAGGGTCTTCTTATATTTATAATATAAAAGAAAGGGTAGACGATAGAACTTTGTCAAACCGTGCCTGTGTCTCAGACTTTCAGTCCAACAGCCAAGCAAGAATTTACTATACTAGTGGGATGTGGCAGAGAAAAGAGAAAACGCGAAACGCAAAACTAGAGGGTATAATCTGGTTTCACTAGGGTGAGGAGGAGAAAAGGAAAAATAGGCAAAAACACTCACGAATTTTTATAGGATTTTTTTTAATAATAAAATAAAAACAATTATTTTCTTTTTATTTGTAGACTTTAATTTTTAAATACGATTTTTTTATATAGGATTTTTAAATACGATTTTAAATACACAAACAAGCATAGCTTCTTCAAGAATTTTTTTAATTATAAATTAAAAAAATAAGTCATATTTAACAATGGCAATCATTGTTATCGTCTTTAAAAATACATAGGTACACCGGAATAAGTCATATTTAATAAGAATTTTTTTAATTATAAATTAAAAAAATAACTATTTTCCAAAAATAATCCACTTCAAATCTATCATATTAGAAAGTTAATAATAGTAACCATTATCATCGTTTCGAGAGTACATAAGAGTACATAAAAATATACTGTAATAACAATCTTTATTATTTTTGGGAAATAGCTATTTTTTTAATTTATAATTAAAAAATTCTTGTTAAATATGGCTTATTCCGGTGTACCTATGTATTTTGAGGAATGCTAGGGGGCAGCAATTTTAGTGTTTTGTAACCATCAATTGACCATCAATAGTGTTTTTAATGGGGTGAGATTATATATAATGGTGGGAAATCACTCCCTTAGTGCTGGCCAGAAAACACAAAAGTTGCTGGCCCCTTGACTTTTCCATGTATTTTTAGAGACGATAACAATGGTTGCCATTGTTAAATATGGCTTATTTTTTAAATTTATAATTAAAAAAATCCTCGAAGAAGTCATGCTTGTTGTCCGTGTATTTTTATATACTCCTGTTTGTAGATCAATATACTATTTTCTAAACGACGATATGGATTAAAAGTGCGTGTTTCAAAAAATTTGAGTGGAGTTCGCTGGGAGTAAGGCGAACTTGCTTAAATGCAAAAAAAAAATTGTACTTAGGGAATTAAAGTCCAAAAATCATGTTTGGGGAAATAATAATTTTTTTATTTTATTATAGAAAAAAATTCAATTTTTACATGGTGGATAAATGTATTTCTAATTTTTTAATGAGTCATTTGTATACATTAATATAAAATTTTGTTGTCATTTCTACTCTTTTATGGCCTGAGTAATTTTTCCAGCGATTGTGGAGGTCAAATGACACGTTATTGTATGATGTGGCCATTTTGGGTGACATTATGAAAAATAAAATTATTATATTATTAAATTTGTTGAATAAAAAAATAGCATAATGGAACCACTGTTCATCCTTTTCTTTCTCCGGTTACTTCCAACCCTAACAGAGGATGAAAAGAATTCTTTTTTCATTGTCTTCGTTTTTTTCCATAGATCTTCTTCTTGTCTGTCGTAATTGGGGGTTTGTAAACGCCAAGGTATCAAAATGTCACACTCTCAACAAAGGAAGAATATACCTCATGTTTGTGTCAATGGTTGTGGTGGCTCATCTTCTACACCAAAAAATAGGAAGAAGAAGTTCGACTACAACAATAGCAAGTATCTGCATAGACTTGACGCAGTGGTACTTGAGTCTACTACAGAGTAAAATCCTAGAAGATTATTTTTTCGTTGTCCGTTATGGAAGGTATGTGAGTTCTGATTTTGCTTATGATGATAAATACTGTGAATGTTATGTGAAATAGTTGAAATTATCGTCGGATTCATGATGCAAAAGGTTGAATTGAGATGTGATTATTTCATTTGGGCTGATGAAGTTGTTGATGGTGGAAGAGATTGTAGGATTCAAGAGTATAGTGAAAAAAGCAAATGGAAGTCTGTAGAAGAAAGTAACTAAAAGGTAGAAGAAGAAATGAAGAAGATGTTGTAAACAATTGATGGAATTAATCAAGAGTTGAAGAGCATTAGAAAATAAATGCAATATGTATGCTTAGGGATAAGTATATGTATTATGTAGTTGTTTATTAATATATTTCATCAGTAATTGTAATTTCCTCTAAGTAGATGAAAAATATGTGGTAAATATTGTGTTGTAGTTTTCATTTTCATCAATATTTGAATACAAATGTTTGTTTCAATTTTATTTCTAGTCCTGTGCAAAAAATAACTAAAGAGCTAATTCATTATAATCAACTCTTGATCAACAAGATGATGAATAATAAGTAAGTATAACTAAAAACTGTCATTAAAAATAAACTCAAATACAAGTCATGAAGCTAGAGACTTAAACACCAAACTGCAATTCAACCTTGCAAAATAGCAAATAAATCTATGTTTATAGGCATCAAAATAGAGGTCTACATCAAAATATTAATTAGCTAAATCCAAGCCACAAAAGTACAGGTCTAAATTACAATATCTAAATTACATGCAGCCATAATATTTTGAGTTTGAATTTCCTTTCTACCAATAAATCGAATTTGGTCTTCAGTAGACACAATCACTGGTACATGAGTTCCATCTATAGCACCAATTGCATCCTATGATTAACATAATTAGAGCATCAATTTTGTAAATACTATAAAGCAAATCTAATACCAACACATGCAATGAAAGATAATCATTTTTTTTGTAATTATTTATAATATTTTTCAAAATAAATAATATATAAATTACCTTAAAGTAAGGCCAGTGTCTATCATCATTCCTTAATTTTATAGGCACTTCTTTAAAATCACGATCCTTTGGTTGTATGATGTCTATGGCCATTTTGCACACAGCTTGTAGCACTTCAAATTTTCGACTTATTATTTCACCAGAATGTTAAAACCGCTCCTTAGTTAACTTATTTGAGTTTCCACCTCCTAGTACAAATTGGAACATTGCTAACATTTCTGTAGCACTTATTCTCCTTGAGGCACATAAACCATAGTTTGTTTCCAAATCATAGTATAGTCTTTTGAAAACATCTTTTTCCATTCTAAACATGCTGCAACAACGACTATTATTCCCTTCTAATATCTCTTTAAGCCATTTGTTTCCTATTTGTGTAGAAGTCATGCATGGTCTTTTATAGATATACTTATCATAATATTGTAAGACCAAACATACTGTGGAAGTTAAAATTCGATCAAATTTTTCTTCCTCTTCATCATAATCAATTTCCATATTCCAATGTGCTGTATAATAATTATATTAAAAGAAAGAACACAAGAATTAAAAAAAGTAGAATAATATATCAAGAAATAAAAGCACTGTAATTTTTATTTGTTATAAAAAAGATCAAATAAAATAAAAAAATCCAAGCAAATGAATGTAAACAGCAGACACAACTCATTGTCTATAAAATGAATGTAAAAAAATCTTAAAAAAGCTTTGTAAACAAATTGTTCTCCTTCTCCTCTTGGTTATTCTTTTCATTCATTAACCACGCAAGTTTGACTTCTTTATGCTTCAAAGCAACGAACAGCTCTCTTTTATCTTTATCCAAAAAGAGTCGAGTTGCAAACATATAAATTTGTCCAAATGGATCTATATCCGGAATAGCATTCAGTTTTTCTATTGCTTGAGTTATACTAAGTCCCAAAGTATCATTCTTATTGGAGCTCCTACGTTCCATAGCCTCACAAAGCCTATCAATTTGGTGTGACAATTTCTGAACACCTCCAACTTTTTTGTTTTCTTGTTAGTATTAGCATTAGTAAATGGAGCCCTTTTTCTTTTAATGTTTATAACACTAGACTCAAACTCTATATCAGAATTCTCACTATCTTCAGGTTGTGTATCTTTCTCAATTGAAGAAGAAACTATTCCAGAAGATGGAGTCCAAGCATCTTCTCTTGTTGCAGCTGTTCTTTGAAACATCCTATCCAATGTTGCTTCAAAATCTGGATGAATTCCTTCTTTTCTAAATTTTTTAGCCTTTGGAATAACCTACATAAAATATTGATATTTAGTAATAATTATATATGTCAATATGTATGCTACTATACTTACCAAACTAAGCTTAAGAATACTAACCGCTAATTTTTTAGCCCACTACTCTTCACTTGCATCAATTGTTTTTTTAGCAGAATCTCATCCAAGTCCAATCTCGTTCCCCTTCAATTGCTTCCAATTCTTTTAATCTACTTTCAACTGATCCCATTTGTTTCTTAATTATTTTCTATTATATTCTTTTTTGGTAGTTTTTGTAAATTCAACTATCAATTGTTTTCAACCTTTGGTATTAAAATATGTGCCCGGTTTGCTATCAGCTTCAATACTTTTCACACACAAAGCACAAAAGATATCTATTAGATTTTTGTTCCATTGTGCAATTTCTTTTCCATCATTTTCTCTTCCTATGTGATCAAATTTATTGTTGTATCCATCAAAATTTATCATATGATAACAAAAATTATTCCATAAGTTCATACAAAAATTGAAAGATTGAAAACAAAGTGAATCATGAATTTTTAAGTCAAGTATACTTAAATACTTGTTATGTGTTACACAATAATAAACTTCATAAAGTATTATTATCAATTAATAAGACTAATAAACATACAATATTATTCTATTTTAGTAGGCCAATAACTATGAAGTACAGATACTTTGCTGACTTACCGTGTCTGCGTGTCGGACACATTTCGGACACGACACTCACCGATACTCGTACGACACACGTGTCTGCTGTGTCCAAACCGTGTCTCAATAAAAAATAAAAAATTCTTCTCTGGACACACTTTGACATATCTAAATACCATCACGTGTCAGCGTGTTCGGTCTTATGCTTAATATATATTTTTAAAATAAATTTAGATATAGTATATATTATTATTTATTAAAACAAAAAATATTCTAAATACTTGATATAATTAAAATAAGACATTAAAAATAATTTAAAAAATTAATTTGTATTTTTTTTTTACCAAAGATATGAAACTCGAACCCGCAACCTCTTAATTGAGTATGGGGAGACTATGCCATTTGAGCTATTACTCATTGGCAAATTAATTTGTATTTTAATATCAATAAAATATTAAAATATCATTACGATTTATCTAAAAAATACTTTATGTTTTATATGTATGCGTGTCCCCGTGTCATGTAAGATTTTAAAATTCGCGTGTCGGCGTGTCCCGTGTCGTGTCGTGTCCCGTGTCCGTATCGGTGTCCGTGCATCATAGGCCAATAATAACACAGGAACCAGATATATTATAAAAATAAAAAAATAACAAGATAAATTAATTAACATTACTTGAAAAAAAATCACGAAAAATAATAAACTGATCATATGATTTATGAATCAAATTTTGGAGTTCTAATTGAATCAATTAAAATTTTATTTTGAT
This sequence comes from Arachis hypogaea, assembly GCF_003086295.3. NCBI lineage: Eukaryota > Viridiplantae > Streptophyta > Magnoliopsida > Fabales > Fabaceae > Arachis > Arachis hypogaea. The sequence goes on along the minus strand of NC_092054.1, from coordinate 54,445 downwards.
TCTAACTCAAATTTTAGAGACTAATAGTTTAAATATTTACTTGATTTACTATCTCTATTAATATAAATAGAGTTATCATTAGTCAATAATAAAATTTGTATGTAATCTAGTGTTAGTACTGGGTACGTCCAGTACCTACCTATATATATTAGCTCACTTTTACGGATCACAAAAAATGGGACACATATCTCAAATAAACTACTCTTATGATTATATATCTATATTTACATATGTATATACATATTGTTATTATAATTTTGACTAATGTTCATGCAAGGAAAATTTTATGATTGATTTTCATAAACCAAGTTAACCTCTTCATGTTTCAAAGAACAAAAAAAAACAAACAAACATAATAGATCTACTGAAAAAATAAAAAAACAAGGCACAAAAAAATAATATAAATAGATAGAAGTTCATGCCTAATATGTGATAGAGACGTATTTCTGTTGAAATTTGTGAAGATTAGGTTGAAAAATAAAAAATATATGAAAATTGTGTTAGAATATAATTTATGAAGGTTAGGATAAGAAGTTAGAAATATATGAGCATTTCAATGACAATATAATAGCGGAAAATATGTGCGGGAAAATAAATAAAATTTGGTAAGCACAAGCCAGTTTTGAAAAGCACCCCTAACTTTTAAAAGGCGCACAAACACTTGGACTTTTTAATTTACCAAACGAAAATGAAGTGCTTGTTAAGAGCACAAGCACCTCTTGAAAAAGTTTTACCAAACCAAGCTTTATTCAATTCTAGCTTGCGAGAGGGTGTTACCTAGATTAATTTTTTATCAATAGTAGATGTAGGCTTATTTATTGTAATTTTTTTAGTGGGAGTACATAAGGAATACATAAGATATAAAGTGTAATAATTCAACAGATATTTTTTAAGGGGATTAGGAAATTTTTCATTTTTTTTAACAATGAGAAAAACTTTTTTTTTTCTCTCTTAATCCCTTCCATTTTGATCCATTAAATCATCAACATCACAACTTGAATAGCTTAAAATGTAAGATTTTCTTTAAAATGTGTTAAAATTTAGTACCAAATAAATATGTATTGTAAATTTTTATTTACTTATATTTGTATTATTTTGTGGGATTTGTTACCCACAACCTCGATTCACCTTTGGAATTATGCAGGACTTAACTTTTTTTTATTGAAATAGGACCTAGGTCCAAGAAATTATGCAGCTGCAATATTTTGGAGTAACGACACCCTTCTACAATCATCAATTCATCATCAATTATCAGTCTAAAGTCTATACGAGGAATATCTACAAAAATTCTTGTGGCTTTGTCATGTCATTGAGTCAATCTGTACATATATTGAATTTCCAAATCTCAATACCTGAGATGGGAGCATAGGAAGTTATATGTCTAGCAACACTCTTAGGATGTTAATCAAGTTTGTCTTTACTCTCTACTGTTAGTATTGCAACTCTTGAATCTGATTCAAGATTTAAACCCCAAATTCTAAGCCATTTTAAAGCTGTGAAGCATGTCTCAGAATTCAGCCATAATTGTCGTGCAAATCTCTAAGTTAGCTTTGTAACCCGCTATCCATCTCCCTAGATGATCCTGAATGAGCCCTTCACAACTAGCTTTTTCAGGATTACCAATGTTGCTCTATCAGTATACAACTTTATCCAATCCATCAAAGGAGGATGCCACGCTATAAGTTCCTTTGTTCTTCTGATCGATGGAAGGAGCTTTTGAGTATTTTTGGAAACATTATCTATAGACCGAATGTACTCCAAGATGATATGAACGGAATCAGTTGGTCTCTAAAAGAAGGATATTTTCTTATTTCTCCATCCCCAAATCCACCAATAAAACACCATGAAGAAAGAATGTCATTGTACTTTTTTGGATTAGCCATGATCCGATGTGAGATTCCACTTAATCCATGCATCAAAGAGAGCTGTAAAGAATAGGTTGAGGTGTATTGGGAGGATGTTTTTCCCTTAGAATCTTGAAGCTTTGGAGTAGTCCCTTAGAACATGGTTGTGGGATTCTTTAGTGTTATTGCAGAAGTGACATTTTGGGTTTGTTCCAAAAATATTTTCCTTCTTTGTAAATTCATAAGCCTTTGGTGGATAGTGAGCCACATGAAGCATTTAACACGTTAGGGCCCATGCCAACCCTAAATAATATCCCAAACATGATCATGGGCTGCACCATTGTTACCAAAGATGTGTAAGAACTATTTACTGAAATCTCCATCTGCCGTGAGGTTCCATTATATTATATCCTTCCCCAAATCAAAGCATGGTGAATGGGAGTGTTTAAATCTAAATCCATTCAAATTAAACTGTTTATTCAATTCAATTCAAATTGAAAGCAGATTAAAATTACATTAATTTAGATTTAATTAAATTCTATTTTTTATAAATTGTTAGATCGAATCAAATTTTACATCTAGTTTTTATAACAAATTCAATCTAATCCAAATGGTACAATGTGTTATAATATTATTATTTTATTATTATATTTATAATTATATATATTCAATTTGTTATATATTTTTATATTATTTATATATTATTATTATTATTTAATAAATATTTTATATTTAAAATGTGATTTATTTATTTATTTTAACTAATTTATAATTTTATTTTTATTATTATATTATGGTTAATTTTTTAAAATATTATTGAGATTATGTCATTATTAGTTATTTAATATTTGTTATAAAATTTTGGAGGAATTGTCCTGATCTTTTTTTAATGTCCTCATTTAGTGTTCAGCCAACGGAAAAGTTTTTCAATCACCGTCAGCATTAACAACTTTCTTTACTAGCATTCTACCATCTAATTCCCTCCCTGTACTTATGCGCATTTGCTGTACAGGTAGTAACCCCCTGATCCAAACACTGTTCTAGAAATAAGTGCCATTATCATCTCCTAAAAGAATATACTATTTCCTTTTTTCTAAATTGTTTATAAGATTTAAAATTAGAACTTCAAAATTTGTTAATTAAAATATAAAATATCTATATTATAATTAATTTTATTTACATATTAAAATAAAAGTATATATTAAGCAAAACGTTGCAAATTAATTTATTAGCTGATTTTCTATTATATAAAAAGAATACGAAAAATTAGTGTATAATTTTTTCAAATTTAAATTTTAAATAAAATACTAAATATTTATTATTTTAACATTTTATAATTATTATACATATTTAATTTATAAAATATATATTATTAGATATGTGTAAGTTAATATGTTAAACTATCTTTTATCTATCTATCTATTTATCTATCTATTATATTTATTATATAAAAAAAATACGAGAATAGTTTGATACGTCAATTATTTTTTTAGAATGTTTTTTATCATATACTATTATATATAGGTGGATATAAGAGTAGTTTGATGTCTAAATTATTTTTTTAAAACATTCTTAATTATATATTTAATTTATTTATTTATTATATAAAAGAGATATAAAAAAATAGTTTGATGTTCAAATTATTTTTCCAAAATACCTTTTATTATATGTTTATTATAAGGTGAAAACTCAGGTGTAGTTGATTTTACGTAAAGTTAATAGTTAAGAACTATTAGATGAAAATTTAGTTAAATCAGTTAAATCATCTAATGACTTATCAACTTCACATAAAATCCATTTTACTTGAGTTTTCACCTTATTATAAATAAGATAGTAAAGTATCTTTTTTGTCCTCAACGTTTGGGGTAAGTCCTAAAATTGTCCCTAACGTTTCAATCGTCCTATTTAAGTCCCTAACGTTTCAAAATTGACTTAATGTTGTCCTGCCGTTAGGGATCTGTTAATAGAGTTGACAGCGGGACAAAATTGAGACGATTTTGAAACGTTAGGGACTTAAATATGACGAAAATATTGGGGACAAAAATGATACATAGAAATAAATTTTAATTTTATCCTTCAATAATATCAATTTTTTATTATACATAGTATTCAATTATATCAATTTTTTACTATACATAGGATGCCAAAGGCTGTTGCGGATAAGCTTATTTCCTTATAGAAAAGATTTTTATGGAGTAAGGAGGATGGTAGGAATGGTATGGCATTGGTAACGTGGGAGTAGTGCAGGCGCCCAAAAAATTCGGTGGGTTGGGTGTTGGAGATGCCATGCTACGGAACACATCCCTTCTCTTTAAGTGGTGGTAGCGCTTTTCAAAGGAGGATTGCCCGCTGTGGAAGAAGGTGGTTTGTGCTTGTAATAACCTGAACCCAGATGTCTTGTTGTCCTCTCAGACTTTACCTAGCAAGGGGCCCTTGGAAGGATATCTGCCATATACAATTCACGAGTCAGCAAGTAAGACAGAAGATAATCACTGGGCTGGCTATGGAGGTTGGTGATGGAAGAGGGACTCGGTTCTGGGAGGATGTCTGGCTGCGTGGTGGTGCTCTGAAAGTCCAGTTTCTGAGGATTTTCTCAGTCTCAAACCAAAGAGGATCTTTTATAGGGGATTGCGGGTTTTGGGATGAGGTTGAGTGGATACGAAACTTCCAATGGAGGCGAGAGCTATTCTAATGGGAATTGGATCTAGTGAACCAATTGCATGAGGCATTAAGACTGGTCAAACTGGCTTACGGTAGTAAGGATCGAGTTGTATGGAAATTTGATAAACAAGGGGTCTTTTCTACTAAATCTTTTATGCAGGTACTACAGGAGGACAACCTTCCAAAGGATATAACAAGCTACAACTTTACAAGGACAATTTGGAAAGGTTTAGTTCCACCAAGAGTTGAACTGTTTGTCTGGTTTGTATTGACTGGTAGGGTCAATACGAAGGAGAGGCTGAGTCGGTTGGGAGTCATCCACCAGGAAGATATTCTATGTGTGTTTTGTAACAAGAGTATTGAATATGTTCACCACTTGTTCCTTGGCTGTGATTTTTCTTGGCAGGTTTGGTGTGCTTGGTTAGCATTTGTTGGAAGGCAATGATCATGCCCGGAAACGCTAAAGGAACATTTTATAAGTTGGACTGAGATATCAGCTAGCAAGGAGGAGCGCAAGAGGTGGTTGATGGATTTTTGTGCGATTATCTGAAACATCTGGCTAGAAAGGAATAGAAGGATTTTCCAGAACAAAGGAAAATGGGTTGTTGAGGTCATCCATATGTCTTTCATGAACTATCAGGAGTGGTTAGATGTAGATCCTTTTTGTTGTTGATGGCAATGTCGGAGATGACAATGGGATAAACAGTAGTCTTACTTGGAGTTGGATAGCTTAGTTTATGGTTTACTTGGTTCGTTTGTTATTGTTTGAGCTTCTTTCTTAAAAAAAAGTATTCAATTATTTTTTAATCACATTTAAGTAAATTACACTTAATTATATTACTTTCATTTTAAATAAATTAATTTTTTTTAATTTTACTCTTAAAAACTTTTAGTTATCATGAAATGTTTGTAGAATGACTAGTATATAAACTTGTAGAAAAGAAAAAAATAAATATATATACAATAAAATATAAATTATACCTTTTGTCTCTAATGTATCAAAATTCTTTAAAATTATAAAAAAATAAATTTATTTAAAATAAAAGTAATGTGATTAAGTGTAATTTATTTAGATGTAATTAAAAGATAATATTATTGAAAGATAAAATTAAATTAAAATTTATTTTTATGTATCGTTTTTGTTCCTAACGTTTTCGTTCTATTTAAGTCCTTAACGTTTCAAAATTGTCTCAATTTTGTCTCGCCGTCAATTCTGTTAACGGATCTCTAACGGCAGGACAATATTGAGTCAATTTTGAAACATTAGGGACTTAAATAGGACAATTGAAATGTTAGGGACAACTTTGGAACTTACCCAAAACGTTGAGGACAAAAATAATATTTTATTCTAAATAAGAAATATAAGAGTAATTTAGTGTCCAATTTATTTTTCTACAATGTCATTCATTATATATAATTTATAAAATATATTATTTTGTTACTTAGTATCTAGGTTAATTTCAAATTTATTATCATTACCATATTATCGCTAGCAATTAATAATGCTCACAGTATCAAATGAAAGTCAAGAAATAATGGCATTTGTTGTGCACTTATGCTTGACTGCAGGTATTATGGTAAAGTTAAAAAGTAAAAACAATTTCCTTTTCCAAAAGAGAAAAAGGGAAAAATGGTTAAATTACTGAATTAGGTTAAAATTGGAAGCAGCAGAGATAGTAATTACTAATTAGAAAGCAACAAGGAAATTATGAAATCAACTAATCAAGTACTACTACATTACTAATCTACTATTTTTTTTTTTTTTTGAAGAGTACTATTGTATATTTGTATTGTTGAAAACCTGATATTCAAAGACGATATAAAGCATTTAATAGCTCTAAAATCGGTTGGGGTTCAAGAGTCTGAGTTGTTTGATTCGCATAATAATATAATATACTAAATTACTAATACTAATATTTTTTGTTTAATTTTTATGCATTTAAAGCCAACAACTTGTATGCCTCAACAACTCCTTCCCGCAACCACGAAGAAGAAAAAGACAGAATAGTAGTGGAAGAGGAAATAATAATAATAATAATAATAATAATTAATAATAATAAGAAAGAGGAAGAGCTGAGAACTTTAAACTTTCAAAGTGATTGTGAAGGTGAAGGAAGAGATGGGGAATCGTTTTACTTGCATGACAAAGAAGGAGACGAAAGATGTTGGATCGAGAAGCAAGAGAATGGGCAGATCACAGAGGAAGCTGGTGGCAGAGGAAGACCTGCATCTACAGGCACTCTCCATGGCACTCCAACAGCATCAGTTGTCTCAGAGGTTCGAAGGTTCCATGTCAAGGAGAATCGGCTCCACGAGCTCCAGAAGGCGCAATCTCTCTGATTCTTTCTCCGTCAATAAACAGGTACAGGTACGCTACCAAACCGCGACACCTCTTTTTTCAATCAGTTCTTCACTGCCAAAAAGTGGCTTGTCATGATTAAGATCTTTGAGGAGCTCGTGGGTAGGAGGGAAAGGGGGAAAAATAGTTAATTGTTAGTGGTGGGAGCAACTTCACTCAACAGGACAGGCCATAGCCGAAAAGTATTAGAAAAGGTATCCAAGGGCAACTTTTTCCTTTATTTTTTTCTTTTTTTTTTTTTTTAAAGGTGCATCTGGAAAAAGTACATGGCCAATTCACCGTGCTTTCAAAAGCAGATGCAATTTATTTACCAATATACGTACCCCACTTCTCTGCCCGCCTTGTGTAGGTTGAGTTGCCCAGTGCTGACTCCACCAAAGCCTTGTCACCGTCGTCTCCAAAACTCTATTTTATGCAATTTGCATCGCAATCATGTTGTTGCATATGTATGAAGCTGCATGTTTGGTTTGGGTATTGAAACCTTATAATCATGTAGATTTTGGCCATGCGTTTGGAGTTTCAAACGAAAACCATGACATTTATAAGTTACCAATGCATTTTGACTTCCAATTATTCCAAAGCCTGATGGAAGAATGCAGGTAATTTTGCCTCATTTAGGAAAGTTTAGCATAGTTGTTTAAGGGGAGAATTAGGGCTGATTTTGTGTTTGGAACTAGATGGCATTCAACAGTTGTACCATTAATACTGTCATTGGATAAACCAACTGAGGTGTTGGTGCTTAATTATGTTTGTTAATGCAGGTTGATTATGCTTGTTATTTAAATTTAAATTACGAAAAATTCCTCCTCAATTGAAATCTTAGGAGTTTCAATTTATGCATATGATTAAAATAATTCCTCCTTAATTTCTACTGCTCTCTTGCTTCCCATATCTTGCACAGGTTCCAGAGATTCTGGAGAACATTAAAATAAAGAAGTTTGTATTAATCCATGGAGAAGGTTTTGGAGCATGGTGTTGGTACAAGACTGTTGCCCTACTGGAAGAATCAGGCCTGCTTCCCATTGCCTTAGATCTTACCGGTTCTGGAATTGATCTCACTGATGCTAACAGTGTCACAACATTGGCAGAGTATTCAAAACCTTTAACTGATTATCTTGTAAACCTTCCGGATGATGAAAAGGTTTGAAACTGTGACATTGAAAATATGTTATCTTTGACACATCTCATTACCCTATGTTAATCTATGTATTTAATGAAAATGGAAATCTTGCAGGTTATTCTTATTGGTCATAGCATTGGTGGTGCCTGCATTTCTTATGCATTGGAACATTATTCAGAGAAGATTTCAAAAGCTATTTTCCTTTGTGCTACGATGGTGACTGATGGCCAAAGGCCTTTTGATGTTTTCGCTGACGAGGTACCTGGTTAATTTCTTTGTGATGATCAGTTGAACTTTTTAGGGTTCACTTATGGTGAATAGATCCTCCAATCAACCTTTAATTAATGATAACACATGCTAAAACATTTTTATATAATATGTAGTGCCCAACTAAGCATTCCAACTACGTAACCATTCATTTGGCAATTATGTTTTTTATGTGGAGTATAAGTTGCCGACTATGCGGCACAAATAGTTCAGGAACCTTGGGTTGGAATAGATCACTTCTTAGGGGTTGATAATATAGAACGGTTTTCCTAAGGTCTTACATCTTTCCTTTTACTTCTGTCTTTGGGTAGTGCAACCTCAAATACCTTACTAGCTTATCATTAGGTTGCATTTTACTCTATCATCACAAATTTACAATGTCATGACTGTTTGTTTTCAATAACTCAGATTCTAGAATTTGATGTCTTAACTAATTTTCTGGCAAACTGTATGGTTTCCCCCCCCTTTTTACCATCTTAAATACATAAATTTCTAGTGTTTTATTGCTCTAATGTGCCGCATAGTGGTGTCACTGTCCATGACTATTGTAAAATGATGCTTTGAGAGAACTTATGAAAATCTTAATGTTTTGATTAACCTTGTTTTGCATTTTACCATGAAGAACGTGTAATTTTTCTCACATTATCTACTCTGCAGCTTGGCTCCGCTGAACATTTTATGAAAGAATCCAAGTTTTTGATACATGGGAATGGTAAAGAAAAGCCCCCCACAGGATTTATGTTTGAGAAAGAGCAGATGAAAGGGTTATATTTTAACCAGTCCCCATCTAAGGTATGATGGATGCAACTCTATTTCTAACATTTTCCTCCTAGATTCTTTGGTTTCTATATAGTGGTGGTCTCTTCTGGTATAATTGTTTATGTTGCCTTTTCCTTTTTGTTTTTGTTTTTGTTTTTTTTCTTTTTCATTCTTTCTTAATTTGGAGAGGTTTATTCTTGAAACATTGCTCTGTGTAAGGGCCAGCAATACCTGATTGGATTAAGAATTCATCAACCTTCTGACATGCTGCAAACCCGTTCATTTTTTTTATTTCACCTCCAATTTATGTTTTATTAAGCCAAAGCTCTGAAATGTAGCTCATGCATTATTAACATCGACTTTCCTTTTGGATCAATGTGTTTGATGTGTGCTGGAGGGAGCAGTTTTTCTTTGACTGCTTTGAAGGGTTTGGATGAAATATGGAGAATAAAAGTCTAAAATTTTGTGGCACTATGTGGTGTTTGTAATTATGTGTTTTATTTGGGGGTTTTGCTAGGTAGACAATGACTTTTGTGAACAATGTGAACAATAGGCTCTAGAATTGACCCAATAAAGTAAAAAAACACTCTACTCTCAAATTATCCCCTAAACCCTAACATTAGGATAACCATCCGCACACCTAATGAATTGAACATCCACTCATTATTAATTGTGCATGAGTAAACCGAATCAAAAGGAATAACCATCCAATTAAAAATAATGAACATAATCATTTGTATACTTATTGAATTGAATATCCGACATATTTATTGTTCACATTGTTTAGTACTCTCATTGTCTACCTATATTTTTCCTTTATTTGGTTGGATCAAAATAGATGCATTATTAGAAGTCCCTTGCCCCTAATTTCATCTTGGTTAAGAATATTTGCCTTTTGCCGTTCTTTATATTCTTACTTTTTATTATATTTCTTTTAATTAAAGTCATTTTAAATGTTAAAAGCATTTTTCTTAAATATAATTTTTGTAATTTGTGCTTATTGAAAGTCACTTTTATTTTGATTTTCCAAATATAGTTGTTACCAAAAGCTATCTTTAATAAGCTAATTTAGTCATTTTGAAAAGACAAAACTTTACCAAAATAGGTTCTTGTTCTACAAAGCTTACATGGAAAAACTTCAAGCACAGGATGACCTTGGAAAATATAAATATTTGAAAAATTAAAATACTCAACTATAAATTAGGTTTGTAACAATTTGAATTAGCTTTTTTCAAGTTACCATCAGTACATATTATTTCCTTATTGAGGGCTGGTTTGGCAATTTTTCTCTAAAAATAATTTATTAAAGCTGACTTCGGAAAGATAGCCTTTTAAAAATGGTAAATCAAACTAAAAATGACTTTCAATAAGCACAAGTAATAAAAATTATGTTTTGGTAAAATAATTTTTAGAATTTAAATAAACCATGATAGATATAAGTATAATGATAAATTTTGATAAGTACACGTTAACTTTAAAAAGCACCTCCTTATATGTTTTAGAAAACACTGAATTTTTAAACACGGCAAGTACAATCACATGTTGATTTATCAAACACAAAATGAGATGTTCACCTCTTCAAAAGGTTTTATCAAATTAAGCCTGAATCCATTCAATTTGAAACTAGGTAATTTTCAATTTCAGGATGTTGCTTTAGCCATGGTTTCCATGAGACCTAGCCCTCTTGGCCCTATCATGGAGAAGCTATCTTTATCGCCCAACAAATATGGTAGAGGCCGCCGGTTTTACATTCAGACATTGGATGATCGTGCCCTTTCACCAGATGTTCAAGAGAAGCTAGTGAGGGAAAACCCACCTGAAGGAGTTTTCAAAATCAAAGGCAGTGACCACTGTCCTTTCTTCTCCAAGCCACAATCTCTGCACAAAATTTTGGTGGAAATAGCTCAAATTCCATAGGTTAATGGTGAACATGATTTGATGTATCTATCTTTGCATTATTAACGATTATAGTTGTATGTGTAGTACAGTGGAAGAAGCCTAATTGGGAGGAGTATTTCATTTTTACTTCTAGATCATGAAATCTTGAAGAGGAAGGGGCATGATTTAATTTCCTGACTTGTAAGTGACTTGTGTAAGCTTCGGGTATGTTTCATTTGTTTTATTATTATTATTACTACTATTACTATTACTATTAGTGTATCAATAAATATTAATGTGTCTATAATTTATTTTTTTATTTATTAAATGTGTATAAAGTTAATAAAAGTGAAATTATTTAAAATGACATTAACTAAGGGTTGTACAGCTCAAGTTTTAGAAATAGTAAAAAAAATTATATATTATATAATAAGGAATATTTTAGCATCACATGACAGGTATACTGGATTTTTCTTCCTCCCTTTTCAAATATTTTTCAGGATTCAGTTAATATATTTGTTCTAAAAATACATAATAATATAATTGAATAAAAGCCTTTAAATTGTCTCTTTATTTAAGGATAAATTATTAAAATAGCACTTCAAAATTCATGGTACAACAATATTGAAATGTACGAACAATAGATAAAGTTCTTAAAAAATTTAGAATATGGTGAAAATAACTAAATAATATAGAAAAGTTTTCACGTGTGTCGGACCACTTTAATGGCATATTGCTATGCCATGAAGCAGAGCCATTGAGATATATATTAAAAAATTTTAAAGTTGCAGATGAATTGGCAAAATAATGTTGTAGAATAAGTAAAAGAATGGTGTAGTCAATTCTCTTTATCAATACAAGCGTGAACCAAAATAGATCCTTTAACAATTACTTTGTTTGCACTTCAGGCTGTTTTTGTCGTTCTTCGTAGGCAATATTTATAGCTGAGATATCAGCTACAAGCGCAAGCTAAGCTAATGGAAAGATTGGGCCATTTATTTTTGGTAAGTAGCATTTTGGGTTATGGAGAATTTGAGAAAATAATAGGATCACCTTCATTAAAGATCAGGCATAATATCAGAATGAATTATTTAAAATATAATTATGCAACTGTAGAGGTTAACGTAATTAATTGATTAAAATTCACCATGTAAGTTCTGTTTTATAGGAAAAAAAAAATTAAGAGTTTAGTTAACTTGTATTTTAAAAATATATGTTAAGGTTACACTAATAAAAATTTTTAAATTTTTATTTTAATAAACGAACAACAAATGTATTAAAAAATTAAATTTTATATTTTTTCTATACAAATTTTTTTAATTGGTAATCTTAAAATGTACTTTTAGAATATAAGTTAGATAAAACTAAAAAATAATGGTTGATTCTGCTTGTTATTTTTGTCAATGTTATATTATTAATATATAATAATTTAATGAATGAAACTATGTTAACGAAATAAATAATATTAGGCGAAACGCCGACAATTTTCCGCTGCTAAGTACTGTTTCTCTTGTAGTGATTAAAGATGAATAAAAATTATATTAACAGATAATAATTTAATGAATAAAACCAAAAAAATAATATTAGGTAAAGAGTAAAACTTATAAAATATTAAAAGTAGCTTGTAAAATATTTTTAAATTATATGTTGACCTATCAATATCCTTTATGTTCCTTTCTCAATAGAAACACCGCTCTAGTTACTAATTAGTGTTAGAATCATGTATATGACATTATCATATGTGAAGTAAAAGGCGACGTTAAAAAACGAATAAGTGATGGTTGAATTAACTCAATTAGCCACATTGCATAAAGTAATGTTTATTCCAAACACATGAATATTGCAATTGCGAAAGAGAACACAACATGATGTGGCTGCAACGATAATTAACATTAAGAGCTTGTTGATTATAATTAAAGGAATATCTTAAGAAGATTCTATAATACTGAGGTTTTTTGAGTCATGTAAATTTAAGGACCAAACTAAAAGACAACCAAGTAAAGGAAGCTTAATAATTAAGAGCAGTAGATCAAACTACTATTGACACGGACACGGGATACGACACGACACAGGATACACTGACACGCGAATTTTAAAATTTTATAAGACACGTGGACCTGCATACATATAAAATATAAAGTATTTTTTAGGTAAATCGTAATGATATTTTGATATTTTATTGATATTAAAATATAAATTAATTTTTTTAATTATTTTTAGTGTCTTATTTTAATTATATCAAGTATTTAAAATATTTTTTATTTTAATAAATAATAATATATACTATATCTAAATTTTTTTCAAGAATATATGTTAAGAATAAGACTGGACACGCTGACACGTGATGGTATTTAGGTGTGTCCAAGTGTGTCCGAAGAAGAATTCTTGCTTTTTATTAAGACACGGTTGAACATAGCAGACACGCGTGTCCGACGAGTGTCAGTGAGTATCGTGTCCAAAATGTGTCCGACACGTGAACACGTTAACTTAGTAAAGTGTCCGTAATTTATATGATCAGAGTTTTGCATTATATAAAACAAGACCAATAATGAAAAAATAGTATTAATCTAATTTTTAATGAAAAAGTGATAATTAACTATACAATAATACTAGAAATCCTCATCTTTTAATTAGTCTTTTGTTATATAAATTTAAAAAAAAAATTAAAACAAACATATCCAATAAATATCATATTTGATACATTTTTTTCAAATTTTAAAATACAAATTTAACAATACTAAATATTAGGTAAATTTAAATTTAATTAAAAATAGAAAAATTAAAACAAATCCCAAAACATACGTTGCTACCTTAATTTTGTTTTTATTTTTAGTGTATTTTTTTATAGATAAATTTAAATATGTAAAATATAATAATATACTTTTATTTACTTTTCTTCTTATTGAATGTTTTTTTTCCTTCTTTGATTTAGAATTTTAGAAGAATGTAGTTTAATTTAATTGCAGAGATATCAACAATTTAATACTGTGTAACATATTGATTTATCAAAGTAATACGTGTATTTATATATAAATACATAATGATTGATTTTAGTGGTTAATTTTAGTAAACAAATAACATTTTTTATTTTTCAAAGATTAATAACTTGTACATCAAAAATGAAAACAAAAATTGACCCAACTAATGAACAATTACTTGCCCAGCACTTCAACCTATGGCAGTACGGCACGCCCCAACAGCTTCCACTCTTTCAACTTTCAGTTTGGCTAAATTTATTAAATTCTGCTAAGGTGGGTTTAGTTGGTGTCTCTGGACATTAAATATATGGACACGGTGTCACATGTCCATCATTTGTTTGTTGAGACACAGATTTTTTATAGACATGATGGTACACAAATATACACAAAATACATATTTTTAGTGTTTCTCCTTTAAGTTGAGACATTAAATCACAACTTATAAGACATAAAATTTTATATTTTTATCCCGACTATGTTCCTAATTAATCTAACCCTAATCCCCCTTTTTTCCTCTTATTATCTTCTCTATTCTGTGTTTCTAACCCCAAAATCTTTTCAACCTCCACGTCCCTTCCTCCATCCTCCCTCTTCCATGGATGTGTCTCTCCTCCACACCACTGCCATAGCCATAGCCATTGCCTCTCCTCTCTTTCTCATCTCCTTCTCTCTTTCTCTCTTCGCATCGCCACACCCATCACTCTATTTCTCCCCCCATTGTTGTGTCCCTCCACACCGCTGCCGCAAGCCGCCACCACTGACGCCCCTTCTTTCTTCTTCCTCCTCTTTTCTCTTTTTCTCTTCACATAGTCGCGCCCATCACCACCATTTCATCATCTTCGATCAGATTTATTCGTCTACACTCATCAGGTGTTGCTCAGATCTGTTCGTCTCTACTATTACTTGAATCAATTTCATTAAGAAAGGCGACAAAAAATTAAAAAAGTCCAAAATAGTGGTTGACCATTCTTGAGATCTGTCTGTCTCACATTCGTTCTCTTTTTTATTTATTTCAACTTGTTTCAATTTCTTTTAATGAAAAAATTGAATTGCTGAGCTGATGAATAAATGAAAGTTGAAGATAGTATTTTGCGACAAAGCTAAAAAATTGCAGGTGGCGGTGGTGGTGGTAGAAAGCTATAGTGGCGGGAGCGTTAGTATTGGTGGTAGATGATGGTAGATAACTAATAAGAATAAAATGGACATTTAAATTAAATTGTTGTGTTTTGTACACTATTTTCAAACACGTTAAAAATTTTATGTCTATTTGTGTCCATATCTTTTATATAGTTGTGTTTGTGTTCATCTATTTTGAAGACAGTAACCAAACAGAGCACGGTCGTATTCTGTGTTAGTCACTATTAAGTCTGATTTTTTTTTGTCTTTTATTAGTACATTTTAGTGATTGTTTTGTAATTCCACTAATAGCTACAAGACAAAATGTAAACATGCTATTGGACCGTATGTGACATAGCAGTGTGCAAGCAAAATTGGCTGGTATAGGTGAAAACTTTCCAATAATATATATTCTCAATAAAATTTGTAGACATTAAATTTTGTTTTGGAAGTGGACCATACCTACAACCTCGACTTCAGAGTAACCCATCGAGCATATATCGGGCTGACGAGGAAATCTCGTTAAAACCAAAAGAGACGAGAATCCCGCACCACTAAAGCTCGTATTCAAAATCATAGTTAACTTCCCTAAGAATCCGAACACTACCTCTGCAAACTGTTGCAGATACCAACTTCACTCATCTATATAATAAGGCGAGCTACCCTCACAACACAGACTGGAAAAAATACTACGAATGCTATCTATTATGGAGAACAGCTACAATCTCACCACAATAACGTATTTTCTTATTTTTCTCCTTCTAAAGAAAATTACTGACTTGAGCGTCGAAATCTTTCTTGGAAGTTCCACGCCGCAATCCAAGTTCCGGGGATAACTCTTCACTAATCATAAAAGCTCATGGAGCAGCGCATCGCCGAGCTATAACTCAGAAGAATATCCTTTAATAGAACATTTGGCGCCCACCGTGGGGACCGATTTATCTAACCCCACCATCTCCTCTACACTATTTTTATCTTTTTTACGCAGGATTACCAATCCTCGTGTATGGCGGATAACGGGGTCCAACAACCCACACAAGTCGACCTTATGGCTCAGATTGCCAAGCTACAAGCTGAGGTTCGGAGGATAGCCAAATGGTCGTCCAAAAATCAGAACGACAAGCATGGCGAAGGAAACCCCAGTGGGAACAGTGCGAAATCGCGGGAAGCAGAACCCCACGAAATCACCCCACCAAAAGAAAGGCTGACCATAGACAACCCCTTCTCAGAAAGCATTGTCAAACTCCAAATGCCGAAGAATTTCGTACTGCCAACCGATCTTAAGCCATACCAAGGGTTCAGCGACCCCCGCGTCCACGTTAAGAAATTTCAATCTATGATGTTTTTTAATGGTGCCTCTGAACCTATATTTTGTCGAGCATTTGCTACTTTCTTAGACGGTGCTGCATTACTTTAGTTTTCTAAGTTGCCTGCAGGTTCTATATCTTCTTTCGAGGAATTGGCGCGATCTTTCATTGATTACTTTGCTGCATCAAAGATATACGTACACGAGTCAGACTACCTAAGTACCATTAAGCAAGGCCAGCATGAGAGTTTAAAGGATTACATGACGTAATTTGCCAATGCGACCATGGAAATTCCCGATCTAAACCCAGAGGTCCACCTGCATGCCTTTAAGAGCGGCCTCAGACCTGGCAAGTTCCAAGAAATAATAGCTGTAACTAAACCGAGAACATTGGAAGAATTTCGAGAAAAAACCACAGGTCAGATGGAAATCAAGGAGCTCAGAGAATCTCGGAGAGCCAACAAATAGCTACCTCGTCGGGAGAAGGAGAGGCACCCTAAGACACCAAACCACAAAGACCACAAGAAATCTTTCAAGCTGACACCAAAGTACGATGCGACACACAATTCAATACTAGAAGGGAAGATATCATCAAAGAGATACTAAACGCGAAGATCATCAAACCTTCAAGTAGAGCAGGTTCATATCAAGATCAAAGTTACGTTGACAAATCAAAGCATTGTGCTTTCCACTAAAAATTTGGCCACACCACTGATGAATGTGTGATCGCGAAAGATATTTTAGAAAGATTGGCCAAAAAAAGCCATCTGGACAAATATGTAAGCGGACGAATACAACAAGGTCAACAAAGTTCAACCAATATATAGTCCGAGAAAAACCCGAACATCACCGAGAAGGCTAAACACCAACCCCCACCAACAAGGGGGTTATTAATTGTATTTCAAGAGGGTTCGCAGGCGGCGGGCATACGAGCTCGGCAAGAAAAAGAAGCTACCGAGCAATGCTAATGATCTAAGGAACAGCGGAAGTCGTCCAACCACCGAACATGTCCACCATAGCCTTCGAGCAATCTGACTACCAAGCAAAAGCCACCAATCTAGACGATCCAGTGGTCATTTCCATCCAAGCGGGAGACCTCCTAGTTAAGAAAGTCCTACTTGACCCGGGCAGCAGTGCTGATATCCTATTCTACTCTACTGTCCAGAAGATGAAGCTAAGTGACAAAATAATGCAACCTTCCTCGGGAGAATTGGTAGGATTCTCAGAAAAACGAGTACCTATTCTCAGGAGCATATGGATGAAAGTAACATTGGGTGACTACCCTCTATCAACAACAAAGGACGTGCAGTTCTTGGTGGTGGACTGCCCTAGTCCTTATAATGTCATTCTTGGTAGACCTTTTTTGAATTCTTTTGGTGCTATCATATCTACTGTTCACCTTTGTGCTAAGTTTCAGGTACAGGACAACCAAGTAGCCATTATACACTCTGATCAGAGAGAGTAATGAATCCATATTTTACGATAATTTTTTGTTAGAATTGAGTGGATTTTATCATACAAACCTACACTTATTCCATTAAATAGCATGCTTTTGAGCTTTCCTCCTAAATTGTGCTTGATTATGAAAACATGCTCTTTTATGCCTAATTTGACCTATTTTATGCCATTTGCCTTCCATTCGATACCTTGATGTTGTTTGTGAGTAATTTCAGAGGTATAAGATAGGAATGGCTTGGTGAGAATGGAAAAGGATCATGCAAGGAGGAGGAAGCATGAAGAAACAAAGGAGAAGAGCAAAGCGATGTGTGCGTGCGCACAGCACCTTGTGCGTACGCACAGGTAGCAAAGCAAAGCAAAGTGTGTGAGTGCACAACATCTTGTGCGTCGCATCATCATCCAAAGCATTGCGAAGTGTGCGTGCGCACAGCCTCTTGTGCGTACACACAACCTGAGATTTCGGCCAAGTGTGCGTGTGCACACGTCTGTGCGTACGCACAGGTGCCCGCACATGCTTTCATTAAAAACGCATGTGACTCACGTTTTTGAGGGATTGGAGGCCTAATTCTGATGGCCATAGCTCATATTGGAGGGGGCAAACATAGTAGAAGGATAGCATGTCATTAGGGTAGTTTTTAGATAGTAGTAGGAGGCTTTAGTTTAGTTTTTCTTTAAGTTTTCTCTCAACACCATTAGGGTTTTACATTTCAAGTGCCATTTCCAATTTTGATCTTGGATTTTTGCTAGCCTCCATTGTAAGTATTTCTTAATTACTACTTTTTATAGTTACAATTTTGATCTCTTTCTTGTAGTTAAAGTCATATAATTAATACATATACTTTTTGCAATTTTGATCTCTTGTTGATGATTTTGATGATTGATGATTGTTATATGCTTGGTTGAGTTACTATTGTTGCTTTTGATCATTTGTTGCTCATAGTTTCAAGCATTTTCTCAATTTTGTCATGATTTATGTTTATGCCCACCAAGTGTTTGTGGAAATGTCAATTTTGATTATGGGCTAAATTTCCACCTCTTGGCTTGGAAAAAATGAGCATATGGGTTCCTAGAGTTGGAATGTCCAACATTTAGTAATAATTTTTGGATTGTTAATTGTTCTTGTTTCCACTAACGCTAACTTGTTGCTAAGGCGATTAGCAAGTGAGTTAGGATTTGTGGATTAAGAATAACTATGCTCACTTGACCTACTCTCCGATGTAAGGGTTAACTAAGTGAGATTAATCCATTACAATTGTCATAGTTGTGGTTGCAACAAGGTAAGGACCCTTAGCTTATCCCAAGCCAAGATTCTATTTATGCTTTGAATCACACACACACATACATACATCAATCACTTTTATATCTTATTTGTTCATATTACATAGCTAGTTCTTTAATTCCTTTATTAGTACATTACTTGCAATTTTGAATGTTCTTTTATTCCTTTAATTGTTTATCTCTTCATTGAAAATCTTGTTATCTTCACAACCGAAATTGCGCACTCATTAATCACTGGTCCTTGGGAGACGACCTGGGAATTCAAACTCCCGGTTTATATTGGTTTTAATTGTGATAATTTGTCCTTCTAAACTTTGATTGAGAGGATCGATTGTCAATTCGGACTATGCTATCAACGGAATCGTTTTGTCTATATTCCGAATTGGCATAATCCTCTCCACCAGAGAGGCTCGGCATTGTTACAACGAAAGCCTTAAAATCAAATTAGAAAATGCTCCAAGAATCGAGCTTTCGAGAAATACATTCAACATGGCAAATATTTCAAACATAGCAGACCTTGACCCCAGAGAAGATCTTCAAGACAGACCCTCACCAATAGACAATCTTAAAAAGATAACATTAGACAATAATGACAATCATTTTACTTACATAAGCCGCTCTCTCCTTGCAGGAAACAAAGAAAACATCATCAACATACTCCGAAAAAACGTTGACCTCTTCACATAGACTCCAGCAGACATGCCTGACATCGATCCGAGCTACATATGCCATACATTACAAATTGACCCAAAAATCCGACCTATATCACAAAGAAAAAGAAACATGGGCGACAAAAAAAGGTCAGTATGCCTGGAGGAAACTCGGAAACTATTGCACGCAGGATTCATAAAAGACCTGCGTTTTACAACGTGGCTGTCCAACGTTGTAATGGTAAGGAAAGCCTCAGGTAAATGGCGAATGTGTGTAGACTTTACTAATTTAAATAAAGCATGTCTAAAAGATGCTTACCCTCTCCCATGTAATGATAAACTTGTAGATAATGCCTCGTGTTATAATATTTTAAGTTTCCTAGACGCATATTCAGACTATAACTAAATCCTAATTCATCCCAAGGACGAATACAAAGCAGCTTTTATTACTGAATTAGTAAATTTTATTGTTATAAGGTTATGTCTTTTGGCTTAAAGAATGCAGGTGTCATTTATCAATGACTCATGGACAAAGTTTTCAACAAACAAATAAAAAAGAATCTCGAGGTCTACTTTGACGACATGGTGGTAAAAACAGAACGAGACCGAAATCATAGAGTTGACCTAGAAGAAGTCTTCAAGTAATAAAGACAACATAACATGAGGTTTAACCCTAAAAAATGTGTCTTTGGAGTTAAAAGCGACAAATTTCTCGATTTCATGCTCACATCAAGGAGCATTAAGGCAAACCCTGAAAAATATAAAACAATAATAAAAATAAGAAGTCATCGAACAATAAACAAGATACAATAATTAAATGAAAGACTAGCCGCGTTACCTTGATTCTTACCATTAATATCCAATCATTCACAACACTTCTTTAACATACTCAAGAAACAGCAATGCTTCACATAGAACTCAGAATATGAAACGGCCTTTCAAAAACTTAAGACAATGTTGTCTTCACCACCGATCTTACGAAAACCAACCTCGGTGAAATGAAACAATTTTATAGTAATTTTATGCTAAATGAATTAAATAAAAAAACGAAAAAGAGATCCATTGATAGAATTTTATTTCAATCTTTTTGCATGTATCTTTTTAAATATTTGTCTAAATATTCTTATAAAAACTCAAATAAAATATACAAGTTATTTATTGAATATACAATTTGTTTGCTACTTACAAATAAATCTTTTTGGACTATTTTTATAACATTCTTTTAAAAGTTTATTTATTGGTTGTACTTTTTAGAATTATTTTTGTTAGAAATATAAATTTTTGAATATTATTTCGGTAGTTTAATTTTTTATTAATGTATAAAAAATACATTAAAATTTTAAATTTTGTGTATATTTTATGAATTTTTTTTTTCAATTGGTGATTGTAAATTCTAATATGTATCCGTAAAGGCGTAAACAGTTAAACCCTTAATTTTCTTAACAAATATCCTTTGGTATTTTTTACTTAACTTTTTCTTTAATTATGATAAAAAAGCTATAGGAGTACTTAAATAATCTTAATGATTTTTATTAACAAAATAATCTAATGATATATAGATTGAATTTGGAAAATAATTTTATTATGAACTTTTTTTTGGCTACTGTATCTTGCACGAGATTTTTTTTGGGTAGGAGAGATCGAACAATTCCAATTTTAAGTATTATATCATAGTCCAGATACAATATATTTAGATTTAAGAGACAACATATTTAACCAGCTCAATAAAAATCTCAATCGCTATTATATACTAAATTTAAACCATTTAATTATGCTAGTACATGATAAAAGAGAAAAAGAAAAAAAATTCTAAACAGCTCATGACAATTATCTCAAAAGATAGCTAAATTCTTAACAAAAAAAATCTACTTCAATTTCTGAGTTTTATTTTTATGGACTAATTAGTCTTTGTGTCAAAAAAAATTAATATTATTTTTTTTTGACACAAAAACTAATCAAATCTCAAAAAAAAGATCAAAGATAAAAAATCGGATTAAATATTTTTTTTGGGAGCTCGTAGTATTGTCATTAATTAAAAAAGAAAGTAATATCGGAAACTGGGCCGAATGGTGTATTGGGTTTCAGCTTTCAAATATTGAAGGGCGATAGAGCCCACCGAGTGAGTTGTTTCTAGATGCCTAGATGGATTAGCCAAAGCGAAGGAAAGGGGAAAGACGGAAGTTGAAATACAGGAAGAAAAAGGTTGGTTTTGGTGATCGAACTGGAAGATGAAGGTCCGTTCGGAAAGGGAAAAGACGAAAGTGGTGATTAGGCATTTGCCTCCGTCTCTGACTCAATCTGATCTCCTCCATCACATCGATAATCACTTCGCTTCTCGCTACAATTGGTTTTCTTTCCGCCCCGGCAACACCAGGTACTTCCCCTTCCTTCTAAGTTCTAATTCTCCCCTTTTTTTTCCTTCAAAGAAATAATTCATTCATAGAATAAAATGGAATTTATAGGACATCATTTATTGATTGCTATTACTTATTATGCTCTTTACTTTTTCGTTTTCTTTTTTTTTTTAAGTCGTTTGTTTTGTCACCTCATGTGTTCCATGGAGGGAGGGTTCCATCCGTTATTATTATTATTATTATTATTATTATTATTATTATTATTATTATTATTATTATTATTATTATTATTATTATTATAGAGATATATAGTTAGACACCGTCTAGCCTCTAGGATCTAGCTGAGCTGAGCTTACTCGAGCAGCGATGCCAAAGAGAAATGAACCAACATGCTATTGCTATACTGACCCAGCCTTGTTTTGTTGGCTTGGCTGCATCTGCACCATTTTTTTTCATTGAATATACTTTAATAAATCCTAGGGCTTTAGATCAAGTTGTAGTTGTTGGCTCTCGGACACTTTTAATCTTGCTGGTCAAATTATAGTTCCATCTTCCTCTTTTTACGTTGGACTGAAACAAAGCAGAACATAACATTGAAATTGCAATTTCTGCATGCTATAATAATATTTGCAGCCACAAGAACCAGAGGCATTCTCGAGCTTATATAGACTTCAAGAGTCCTGACGATGTTTTTGAGTTTGCTGAGTTCTTTGATGGACATGTTTTTGTCAACGAGAGAGGTAATTCACGAGGCATATTTTGTCCATAACTGTTTTGATGCCAATCATTTGTGTGAACACTTAGACGAGTTTGTTTGCTCTGTTGTGGTGGATAATTTTTTTTTCCTTGAAACATGAGTGATGTTTTCTGTACTATTTTTTAGCTTTCTAAAAGGCCTATGCTTGTTGCAACTTTAATTGATTGTTTCCATGACAGAATTCATTTAGTGGACTTAAAATTCCACCTCGTCTATAGATCAATCAACATTTTTCACAAATTTTATGAACAGAGGCCCATATTTTCATATTTATCATTTCCTTCAATTTTGAACTTCTATTCTAATCATACCCCTCAAAACCAATAATATTGAAGTTAAAAAAAAAGTCTAAATAAAGAATTTATATAAAACTTTATGTGCTGTTTGTTTTACTTTTCTGTATTTAATGTTGAATGTTTTAATGGTATTCAAAATCTTAATGTCTAGTATTCAATCAGGTGCGCAGCATAAAGCAATAGTAGAGTATGCACCTTCTCAGCGTGTTCCAAGACCAACTACGAAAAAAGATGGTCGTGAAGGGACTATATATAAAGGTATTAATGTGATTTAACTTTTTGTGGTCTAATTGTTTAAATGTTCTAATGCTAGGTAGTTAGGGGTTTACAACATGTGCACTTTTCATTTAATCCCCTTGTCTTTTTGCCCCTGATGACAAGGACAGATCCAGACTACCTTGAGTTCCTCAAATTCATTGCAAAGCCTCCTGAACATCTTCCCAGTGCAGAAATACAATTGGAAAGAAAAGAAGCTGAGCAAGCTGGTTAGTTATAGCTTCACCAAATTTATTTGATTAAAAGTCAGTAGGCAATAAGTCATAAGATTGAGGTTAAACAAGTCCATGAAGATTTATCTGAAGACATATTTCAAAATTACCATGCCTAATGGTCTCCTTCATTCTAGGGGCCAACAAGGAAGGACCTATTGTCACACCCTTGATGGAATATGTTCGTCAGAAACGTTCTGTTGACATTGGTGCGCAGGTAATGATTCCAGGTCTACTTTTATGTCATTAGTTAAGACTCTCAATGTTGCATTTAATTTGCAGCTGATTGATTTATTGATAAGGTGTTTTATTTCATCTTCTTGTTGTTTAACCTGATTCAGACAACTGTTAGAAGTTTAGTGAATTAATTATTATATTGTATCTTTACGCCCATGTGCTTTTACTAGGCTTCTGCTGGCTATGTTGAGTTTTGATTAGAATTATGATGGTTTTACAAACTAAGGGTCTGTTTGGTTTGTGTTTTATTTTTGTTTTGAGGGTTTTATGAAGGAAAAAGTACAGACAGAAAATGGAAACATAAAACTAGTTTTTATTGTTTTCACTTTTTTTTCCTTCATAAAATTGTGAAAACAGAAAACCCTGGAAATGAAAACAGAAAACATTTTCTGAAACCAAATAGGGCCCAGAGATTTGAACAATTATATTTCAAATGTTTAAGATATGCTCGTGCACGCACTTAATATGCTTTAACATTTCAAAGACAGCAATGCGTGATAATGGCTGCAAGTGGGATTGACACTTGCTGATATCAGGATTTAATTTTGCTTAAAAAGAGTGACATTTTGTATAAATTTAATTAATAATAGTATGTAAAAATGTTAACCATTTCAATTTATTAAGTTTAGGCAGAGATGGACACCCACTTTGCGTCAATGTTATTTGAAAGCATTTTTATGCCTTTTTAATTAAGCCATTAATTGCATTCTTACTTGATGCAAAGCTTCCAAATACGGGGAAGGTTTACACTTGTATTTATCATGATGAATGGATCTTCTTGTATTTTGTAATCTTGAGAGAGCATTGAATGTTATGGGTTTTGATGATCTATTACTGATTGGTTGGTGAACATATGATTAAGTTATGATTGGTGAGTTGGGTCTTATAAATCGACAACAGTTGAGCTGGAATGGGCTTGTCTTCCTCACCTGCTGAGTAAAATTATTCTAGTCCTATATCAATTTAATTTGTTACATTGCAGATAACATAAGTTTGGATGGTTTATCATGGTTGTTATTTAACAATACTCCATATGTTATGGCTTATTAATCAATGATAGGCTTTCCCAGTCACCACAAAAGGTAGCAGAAGTGCTAGAGCTGCTATGCGAGGCAAGCTTGGCTCAGGCAATACCAAACGAGGCTTGGAAAAGAAAAAAGTAAGTCTTAGTAATTAAAAAGAATGCATTTTCTATAAATTGGCTTATTTTGAATGCCTTGACATTTTCATAGAAGAATTAATTTTTCTGTCAATACTATAAATACAAGATGAACATGCTGTCAATGGTTCACTTCATTCTGAGGATACATTTTAGCGGGCCTTGAGCTTTAGAATGACTCTGAGCCTTCTTCTATAAAAACAGAAAGAAATAAAGGATTGAGGCTTCAAGAAATCAGTCACTGCTAAATGTCTTTGTACGCCAGTGGCATTACATGACTAAGTTTGAATTAGCTTTGTTTTTTTCTTTTCTCTTTAATAATTGATTGTTTCTAATCAATGTTCCCTTCATTCTTCCAAAAAATAGCAGATGCTGTGACTTGTTGAAATTGTTTCTGATTTTCAGTATGTTCAAAAGGACAATGTAAAGGATGCCACTCGAAAAGAGTCCAAAGACAAGTCAGCCTTCACTGTGGTCCCCCGGCGAGAGGATCAATCAGCTGCTTCGAATATAAAAGGAATATCTGAACTTGAAACTTGTAATTTGACTTTTCTTCCTTTCTATTTTGTTTGATTAGCTTTTTCCTGTGAATGCCTTTGGTTCATATGTGCTTAAGTAGAGGAGTAGAAGATGAATCTTTAATTCATACGTGCTTATATACACACACGCGCGCGCGCACACACACACACTCTCAAATATGTATACTCATTCATCTCAGCTAATATTACTTTTTTCCCACCATGAATGAAGTACACGGCATTGAAGGTCCAATTTCTGGAATCCCGGTGACTTCTGACTCGGGAAAGAAAAAGATCCTTCTTCTGAAAGGAAAACAACGGGAAATTCCTATTGTAGGTTTTGTTTTACCCATAAAGGGTCCCTTCCTTTTCTACAGTATTAATACGATGCTGATCTCCATTTTTCATGCATTTTACTGGACTTCAGTAACCCCCCCCCCCCCTCTTTTTTTTTCCCTTATGAGAAGTGATTTCGGATGTCCTAAGTCACCCATATGTACTTTTAGACCCTTACTCAAACATGGGGTGAGCTGATTGCTGTGAATTTGTTATTAAGAAATTTTTATGGCACTTTCAGACCACTGAGGGTGTGATAAAGCAGCAAAGTATACAATCTGGAAATTCAGCTGGTTCAACTACTGCAAAACAGAACCAGAGGCGTGAAGCTAGTGGAAGGTTGATTAGGAGCATACTTCTAAATAGTGAGGCTCGTCAAAGTCAACCTTCAACTGTGACCCAACATAAGATTCAAATCTTAAGTTCAGATAATGGAAAGCGACCTGCTCGTTCTTTGGAAAGCAGCAAACTTAATGCTGAAGGGGATTCCAAAAGATCTTTGGATGAAAAGTTTGTAAAAAAGGATACACATGGTTTGGGTAGTGTTGGTGAGAAAATAGAAAAACGTACAAGAAACAAGGATAGACCTGACCGTGGTGTTTGGACACCTCTTCGTCGTTCTGATGTTTCACATGCTGATAATGAGCAGTCACCATCCTCATTGATACAGCCTACTCTTCCTGAATCAGGTGAAGGTTTGACCTTTTGACTGTGCATTGAGTTTACCAACAAAATAGACAATATATCTTATCTAATATTTCTTTTGAAATTAATACCCTACTTGAAATTTGGCATAATAAAATTTGTTTATCCTCTGGTTTTGGCAGAGGTAAAAGAAAATGTTACTGCTGCAAACAGGAATGGGGAATCTTTAGCTTCCATAGTTGGACGTAGCAGTACCTCTGTTGAGAATGGTTGGTGCTCTTTACTGATTATGGCTAATTATGAAAGAGTCATAATATACACCGTAGTTTCTTTCTTGCCTTATGATAATGGATTACGGATACGTGATACGTCCCTCAACTGATCGTTTGAATTGTCTAGGTCCTCAAAGGAATTTTACTCGCCGAGGAGTTTCCCATATAGGGAAGGATGATGTTGCTGTCAGTTTAGGTGATGGGAAGGCATCCAAAAAAGGTGGTGGTGGGCATGGTGCTCACGAGGTATACATTTCAACTGCTAATGTACTTTCTCATGCCTCTTCCTTGATTAACCGATTAAAGTGCTTATTGTGTCTGCAGAAACAAGTCTGGGTTCAGAAATCATCTTCAGGATCCTAAAAATCCAGATCTGGTAAGTCATTACTCATTTCCCACCTATGTTTATCATCTGATATCTCTTCTAGTCTTGAAACAGTGGGGGTGTTTTATTGAAAATCTTAAGTTCTTGATGAAGTTTTCTATTTTGTAAGCATACTTTAACCCTGTGCTTTTTAGTCTTTTCTTTCTCCGTTTATGAAGAAGGTCACTATCTTTTGTTTGTGAAACCATTGTATTGGTTTAAATCAGTGTGTTGAATGCAACGTCAATGTTGCACATATCCCACTGCTCATAAGTTATGACATTCATGAGTTTTTGCAACTTGCGATACCAATGTTGCTTCAAATTTGTGTTGGACACTCTTAAAATTTTACTACCCGAAGTGGGTTGACCATGACATTTTTCTTATCCGGGTATATCTGGTTGTGCTTGATTCATTTTCTTTTCTAAAGTGTGCAAAATCCCCCCCCCCCCCTCTCCCTTTCTCTCTTTTCCCCCCTTCTCCTTCTTTCTCATTTTTTCTCCTTTTTTGAGAGTCTTAAAGTATGCAAATTTGATATAGTGGTTTAACAATTTACAATATCAGGGTAATAATTCCTAGAAGTTTTGAGGGGATCATTCCTGCTATGTTGGGCTGTGACCGTCATTTGGTATATCATCCACAACTAATTCAGGTCAACCAAAGGCTTAGCGACTTGTAAGGTTCGTTAAAAGGACTACTTAAATTTTATTTATGGAACTACTTGAATGTTCTTTATGGAACTTCTTTGTATTGAGATAAATTAATCATTAAATTTAACAGAAAGATCCAGTTTTTGCCCAAGGTAGCGTGCGCAATGAAGGAAAAACAATGTTACATTACAGACCTCGTTGACATGGTTATTTACTGAAACAGAGTGGCATGGTTAAGCATGTTGGTGGGCTTGACCTTACACTGTTCGTGTCTCCTTATATTGTTGAGTATTTGAAAGTCGGGAAATGTCACTGTTTGGGATGTATGCTTACCATGAGTCTGACAGTGTATGCTTGGAAGTAAAAAATGCAGCGTTGTCTCGTTCAGTTCCCATTCAGCTGAATACCATTTTGTGTTAATATTATTATAGCAGTGGAGATATATTCAAAATTAGACCTGCAATGGTAAGTGCTGTGAGTTGCTCAAAATGCCAAACGCCGATAGCTATTTAGTATTTACTCCTATTTTAATTTCTGTCAAAGATCAAGCAATAAAAAAGTTGCGAGTATCCTTGTGCAAAACATTCACCTATTTAATGCTAAAATTATTGTTACCTGAAATTAAGTACATTCATGGCAGGTGACCTACATTTTTTGGTTAATTGAATTTCTGTTTAACTGTTATTGTTGTTCTTACATGATATAATCAGGATTATTGGCCATGTTTCTTACCTATGAAGTACGCACATTGAGTCATTGACATAGATAAAGGATATCATGCGAAGATGTGGACATACCAATTTTAATTTTTTTATAATATATAAAGGCGCAATATACATATAAAATACTTTTAAAAAAGTTTCAATAATTTTATAATATTATTTTGATATTAAAATATAAATTAATTTTATTAAATGTTTTTTTAATATTTTTTAATTGTATAAAATATTTAAAATAATTTTATTTTTTAATAAATAATGTTATTTTGAAATTTATTTAAAATAATATTGTAAATTGTTATTATTTAGGGTTTAGGGTTTAGGGTTTGGGGTTTATGGTTTAGGGTTTAGGGGGTTTAGGGTTCGGGGGTACGGGGGTTCGGGGGTCGGGGGTCGGGGGTCGGGGGTACGGGGGTCGGGGTTCGGGGGGTTCCGGGGGGTTGGGGGTTGGGGGTTCCGGGTTGGGGGTTTAGGGTTTAGGGTTTCGGGTTGGGGGTTTTGGGTTTAGGGTTCCGGGTTGGGGGTTTAGGGTTTAGGGGTTTAGGGGTTTAGGGTTTAGGGCTTAGTGCTCGGGTTTAGGGTTTAGGGGTTAGGGGTTTAGGGGTTTAAGGGTTTAGGGCTTATGGCTTGGGTTTAGGGTTTAGGGGTTGGGATTAGGGGTTGGGGTTTGGGGTTTGGGGTTTGGGGGTTGGGGTCTGGGGTCTGGGGTCTGGGGTCGGGGGTCTGGGGGTTCTAGGGTCTGGGGTCTGGGGTTTGGGGTCTGGGGCTCGGGGATCGGGGTTTTTTTAGGGTTTAGGGGTTTTTTAGGGTTTTTTTGGGGTTTGGGGTCCGGGGTCCGGGGGGTTTGGGGTTTGGGGTTTGGGGTTTGGGTTTTGGGGGTTTTGGGGGTTTTGGGGTTTAGGGGTTTCGGGGTTTTGGGTTTTTGAGGGTCTAGGGTCTAGGGTTTTAGGGTTTTAGGGTTTTAGGGTTTTAGGGTCTAGGGTCTAGGGTCTAGGGTCTCGGGTCTCGGGTCTCGGGCTCAGGGCTCGGGGCTCGGGGCTCGGGGGTCTGGGGTCTGGGGTCTGGGGTCTGGGGTCTGGGGTCAGGGGTTTTAAGGGGTTCGGGGTTCAGGGTTCCGGGTCGGGGGTCGGGGGTCGGGGGTCCGGTGGTTTTGGGGGGTTTGGGGGTTTGGGGTTGGGGGTTGGGGTTTGGGGGTTGGGGTTTTGGGTTTTGGGTTTGGGATTTGGGGTTTGGGGTTCAGGGTCCAGGGTCCAGGGTCCAGCGTCCAGGGTCCAGGGTCCAGGGTTTAAGGGTCCAAGGGTTTTAGGGTTTAGGGGTTTAGGGGTTTAGGGTCTGGGGTCTGGGGTCTGGGGTCTGGGGTTTGGGGCTTAGGGCCTAGGGCCCATGGCCCAGGGCCCAGGGTCCAGGGTTTTAGGGGTTTAGTGTCCAGGGTCCAGGGTCCAGGGTTTAGGGTCCAGGGTCTAGGGGTCTAGGGGTCTAGGGTCTAGGGTTTAGGGTTCTCGAGGGTTTTTTAGAGTTTTCTATGGTTTTCGAGTGTTTCTCTAGTATTTTCGAGGGTTTTCTAGGATTTTCTTGGGTTTTCTAGGGATTTCTGAGGGTATTCTACGGTTTTCTAGGTTTTTCTAGGAGTTTTCTAGAGTTTTATAGGCTTTTCTATGGTTTTCTACGATTTTCTAGGATTTTCTAGGGTTTTTTTAGGGTTTTCTATGGATTTATAGGGTTTTCTATGGTTTTCGAGGGTTTTTCTATGGTTTTCGAGGGTTTTTCTAGGGTTTTCTGGGGTTTTCTAGGGGGTTTTCTATGGTTTTCTAGGGTTTTCTTGGGTTTTCTATGGTTTTCTACGATTTTCTAGGATTTTCTAGGGTTTTTCTAGGATTTTCTTGGATTTTCTAGGGTTATCTATGGATTTATAGGGTTTTCTATGGTTTTCGAGGGTTTTCCTAGGATTTTCTAGGGTTTTCTTTGGATTTATAGGGTTTTCTATTGTTTTCTTAGGGTTTTCTAGGGTTTTCGAGAGTTTTTTAGGGTTTTCTATGGTTTTCGAGGGTTTTTCTAGGAATTTTTAGGGTTTTCTAGGTTTTTTTAGGATTTTCTAGAGTTTTCGAGGGTTTTTCTAGGGTTTTCTAGGGTTTTTCTAGGGTTTTGAGGGTTTTTTAGGGTTTTTCTAGTATTTTCTAGGGTTTTTTAGGATTTTTGAGTGTTTTTCTAGGAGTTTTCTAGGGTTTTCTATGGTTTTCTACGATTTTTTAGGATTTTCTAGGGTTTTTCTTGGGTTTTCAATGGATTTATAGGATTTTCTATGGTTTTCAAGGGTTTTTCTAGAATTTTCTAGGGTTTTCTAAGATTTTCTGGGGTTTTCTATGATTTTCTATGGTTTTCTTGGGTTTTTTAGGGTTTTCTAGGGATTTTCTAGGGTTTTCTATGTTTTCTACGATTTTCTAGGATTTTCTACGGTTTTTCTAGGATTTTCTAGAATTTTCTAGGGTTTTCTATGGATTTATAGGGTTTTCTATGGTTTTCTTAGGGTTTTCTATGGTTTTCGAGGGTTTTTCTAGGATTTTTTAGGGTTTTTTAGGGTTTTTCTGAGTTTTTTTGGGGTTTTTTAGGGCTTTCTAGGGTTTTTTAGGGTTTTCTGGGGTTTTCTTGGATTTTCTAGAATTTTTAAGGGTTTTCGAAGATTTTCTTGGGTTTTTTAGAGTTTTCTAGGAATTTCTGAGGGTTTTCTAAGTTTTTCTAGGAGTTTTCTAGGGTTTTCTAGCATGTTTTATGGTTTTCTACGCTTTTCTAGGATTTTCTTGGGTTTTTCTAGGGTTTTCTTGGGTTTTCTATGGATTTATAGGGTTTTCTATGGTTTTCTTAGGGTTTTCTTGGGTTTTCGAGAGTTTTTTTTGGGTTTTCTATGGTTTTCGAGAGTTTTTCTAGGACTTTCTAGTGTTTTCTAGGGTTCTTCTTGGGTTTTCTAGGATTTTCAAGGGTTTTCTATGATTTTCTTGGGTTTTTTAGGGTTTTTTAGAGATTTCTGAGGGTTTTCTAGGGTTTTCTATAGTTTTCTATGATTTTCTAGGATTTTCGATGGTTTTTCTAGGATTTTCTAGGGTTTTCTTTAGATTTATAGGGTTTTCTATGGTTTTCTTAGGGTTTTCTAGGATTTTCTAGGGTTTTCTAGGATTTTCTAGAGTTGTCGAGGGTTTTTTAGGGTTTTTCTAGTATTTTCTATGGTTTTCTAGGGTTTTTCTAGGGTTTTCGAGGGTTTTTTAGGGTTTTCTATTCTTTTCGAGTAGTTTTTTTAGGATTTTCTTGGGTTTTCTAGGATTTTCTTGGGTTTTCTAGGGCTTTCTAGGGATTTCTGAGGGTATTCTAGGTTTTTAGGGTTTTATAGGGTTTTCGATGGTTTTCTACGATTATCTAGGATTTTCTAGTATTTTTCTAAGATTTTCAAGGTTTTCTATGGATTTATAGGGTTTTCTATAGGGCTGCACATGGATCGGATAATATCCGCAGATCCGCGGTAATTATCCGCATCCGATCCGAATTTCGCGGATATTATCCGATCCGCAGAGTCATCGGATCGGATCAGATCCGATCCGCACTGTGGTAGGATCGGATCGCGGATTTGGCAGTGATACCCGCGGATCCGATCCGCAGATCCGCATAGATCCGCACATGACCCATCATATAAATAGCTAATGTTATGTTATTGTGAGTTGTGACCTAACCCTAAATCCCTCATTACGGCGCTCCTCACCTTTTTCACTCTCTGAAGTCTGAACTCTGGACTCTCCTCTCAATCTCAGATCCTCACTCACTTACTCAGACTCTCAAACTCTGGCTCTCCTTCTCCTCTCTGATCGGCTCTGCCTTGCTCTATCACTAGTGTTCGCTGTCCATCACCGTCTCCTAAGATCATTATTTACTGTTCTTCCAGGCTCCAGCTACACGGTCGTTGCCTCCTCCATCGACGCGGTGGACGGCGGTCGCGTCGTTCTCCATAGGCGTTCTTCATATGTCGCGTTCTTCACTAGCGCAGCGCTCACGGTCGGTGGTCTCCTCCAGTAGTGCGGTCACCTCCTCCAACGCTCACGGTCGCGTTCATCATTTCTTGTTCTCTCCAAGCAGCTTCGTGAATCTGTCAGAGTCAGACCAGCCGTCCTTCTTCTCCATCGTTTTTGCTCTCGGCTCTTCAACTGATCAGGTATTATGGGTAAATTAATTTTATTTTATTTTCTCTTTTTAAAATTATTTTAATAATTGATGAAATTGTTGGCTATTTTTAGGAAAATACTTCATGACTTCAAATTACTAGTGATTTTCACAAAATGTAGTCCTTTATTTAAGAGCAACCAACTTCATTTCATGATCAATAGATCGAAGAAGTATTGCATCAGATAATAGAGAACCAATGATATGTTTTGAGCCAATTTGGAAGATAGAAATTAAGCATTACTTTGGCTACATAATTATTAACTTATTCCTTGTAAAGTCTCTTTCTGAAGGTGTCAACTATGGTGGCCTGAATTCTAATATTTTCAATTTAGTTATTAGATATGGGATGTAATTTGTAAACTTTATTTCTGATGGTGGGAAAAATGTTGGATTCATATCTCAAATGTCAAGTAATTAAGTAATCCTTGAAGACAATACCATGTGATTTCCCATTTGCTGTCTCTATCCATAGACCCTATGAAGGATATGGTTTGATTTCATTGTTTGTTCTTATAATGATAATAATATTAATATTTGTAAACTGATATAGTGTTATGGCTTATTTTAAAGTACTTGAATCATTGTGTTATATTGTTATTATGTAATAAAATCTGTAAATTTAAATGGTTTATTCAACTGTAAACAGATATGGCACTGAGGGTTTATATGGTTTAAAGGTTTAATTGGAAGATGAAGTGGCGGAAGATTTTAGTGGATTTGATATATTGAGGTGGTGGAGAGGAAAGACTTTGAGGTATCGTGTTCTCTCTTGCATGGCTAGAGATATATTAGCCATTCCTGTTTCTACTGTGGCATCTGAGTCAGTTTTTAGCACGGGAGGTCGTGTCCTTGACCCTTATCGCAGTTGTTTGAGTCCCACCACTATAGAGGCGTTAATTTGCACTCAAAATTGGTTGAAGCCTGCTAAGATATTGGTTGAGCTTGATGAAGGAGATGCCGCTGTTAAATTCAGGTATATAATGAATTAGTTCATTTGTATTTTATTAATTATTATTCATTTTTTGTCTTTCATTTTAGAGCATTGACATACCATGACATATTTTGTTATTGTTGAATTGAATAGAATTTTCTGGAGTTACTAGTGTCGGAGATCCTGAAGTTCAAAGTGGAATGCAATCTCATCAACCATCTTAGGTATTCAATGGTGCTTGTACTGTATTGGTATATAATAATTTATTATTCTAACATGTTTTACTAATTTTTCTCACTTGTTATTTCTTAATAGGAATGAATGCTTGCTGATATAGTGTCAATTGGAAGACTGGAAGAGATGTGTCAATTGGAACTTGTTGAGTTGCTGTTTTAGTGTTTTTAGTATGCTGGAATTGCTGTTTTAGTATGATTTAGTGTGCTGAATTGTTGAGTTGCTGTTTTAGTATGTTAAATTATTGATTTGATGTGTTGTTTTACCAAGTGTTGTCATAAATTATTGTATTTTTAATTTTTAATTGCTAAGTTGCTGTTTTATTTTTAATTTTTAATTTTATGATATTTATGGACATTTTTTTCAAAAACAGAAAAAAACAGGGCCTTAAAACAAATCTTTTATTACACGGATATATCCGATATCCGATCCGACCTAAAAAAACGCGGATATGGTATCCGATCCGATCCGATGGGAGCAGTGCGGATCGGATAGAATTTTAGCCTATATCCGATCCGTGTGCAGCCCTAGTTTTCTATGGATTTATAGGGTATTCTATGGTTTTCTTAGGGTTTTCTATGGTTTTCGAGGGTTTTTCTAGGATTTTCTAGGGTTTTTTAGGGTTTTCCTGAGTTTTTCTGGGGTTTTCTAGGGTTTTTAGGGTTTTCTGGGGTTTTCTTTGATTTTCTAGGATTTTTAAGGGTTTTCGAAGATTTTCTTGGGTTTTTTTGGGTTTTCTAGGGATTTCTGAGGGTTTTCTAGGTTTTTTTAGGAGTTTTCTAGGGTTTTCTAGCATGTTTTACGGTTTTCTACGCTTTTCTAGGATTTTCTTGGGTTTTTCTAGGGTTTTCTAGGGTTTTCTATGGATTTATAGGGTTTTCTACGGTTTTCTTAGGGTTTTCGAGAGTTTTTTTAGGTTTTCTATGGTTTTCGAGAGTTTTTCTAGGATTTTCTAGTGTTTTCTAGGGTTCTTCTTGGGTTTTCTAGGATTTTCAAGGGTTTTCTAGGATTTTCTAGGGTTTTCTATAGTTTTCTATGATTTTCTAGGATTTTCGAGGGTTTTTCTAGAATTTTCTAGGGTTTTCTTTAGATTTATAGGGTTTTCTATGGTTTTCTTAGGGTTTTCTATGGTTTTCTTAGGGTTTTCTAGGGTTTTCGAGAGTTTTTTAAGGTTTTCTATGGTTTTCGAGGGTTTTCTAGGATTTTCTTTGGTTTTCTAGGGTTTTCTAGAGTTGTCGAGGGTTTTTTAGGGTTTTTCTAGTATTTTCTATGATTTTCTAGGGTTTTTCTAGGGTTTTCGAGGGTTTTTTATGGTTTTCGAGTATTTTTTTAGGATTTTCTTGGGTTTTCTAGGATTTTCTTGGGTTTTCTAGGGCTTTCCAGGGATTTCTGAGGGTATTCTAGGTTTTTCTAGGGTTTTCGATGGTTTGCTACGATTTTCTAGGATTTTCTAGGGTTTTTCTATGGTTTTCTATGGATTTATAGGGTTTTCTATGGTTTTCTTAGGGTTTTCTATGATTTTCGAGGGTTTTTCTAGGATTTTCTAGGGTTTTCTAGGGATTTCTGGGGTTTTTCTACGATTTTCTAGGATTTTCTAGGGTTTTTCTAGAATTTTCTAGGATTCTCTAGGGTTTTCTATGGATTTATAGGATTTTCTATGGTTTTCTTAGGGTTTTCTATGGTTTTCGAGGGTTTTTCTAGTATTTTGTAGGGTTTTCTTTGGTTTTCTATGGTTTTCTTAGGGTTTTCTACGGTTTTCGAGAGTTTTTTAGGGTTTTCAATGGTTTTCTAGGTCTTTTCTAGGATTTTCTAGGGTTTTCTAGAATTTTCTAGGATTTTCTAGGATTTTCGAGGGTTTTTCTAGGGTTTTCTAGGACTCTCTAGGGTTTTCTAGGGTTTTCGAGGGTTTTTTAAGGTTTTCTATGGTTTTCGAATGTTTTTCAAGAGTTTTCTAGGATTTTCTTCGGTTTTCTAGGGATTTCTGAGGGTATTCTAGGGTTTTCTAGGTTTTTCTAGGAGTTTTCTAGGGTTTTTTAGGGTTTTCTATGGTTTTCTACGATTTTCTTGGATTTTCTAAGATTTTTCTAGGATTTTCTAAGGTTTTCTAGGATTTTCTGGGGTTTTTCTGGGGTTTTCTAGGATTTTCTTGGGGTTTCTAAGGTTTTCTAGGGGTATTCTAGGGTTTTCTATGGTTTTCTACGATTCTCTAGGATTTTCTAGGGTTTTTCTAGGATTTTCTAGGGTTTTCTATGGATTTATAGGGTTTTCTAAGGTTTTCTTAGGGTTTTTTATGGTTTTCGTGGGTTTTTCTTGGATTTTCTAGGGTTTTCTGGGGTTTTTCTGGGGTTTTCTAGGGTTTTCTGGGGTTTTCTTGGGTTTTCTAGGGTTTTCTAGGGGTTTTGTAGGGTTCTCTATGGTTTTCTACGATTATCTAGAATTTTCTAAGGTTTTTCTAGGATTTTCTAGGATTTTCAAGGTTTTCTATGGATTTATAGGGTTTTCTATGGTTTTCGAGGGTTTTTCTAGGGTTTTCTAGGATTCTCTAGAGTTTTCGAGGGTTTTTCTAAGGTTTTCTAGTTAGGGTTTTCTTGGGTTTTCTAGGGTTTTCTAGTTGTTTTCTAGGATTTTCAATGGTTTTCTATGATTTTCTACGATTTTCTAGGGTTTTTCTAAGATTTTCTAGGATTTTCTAGGGTTTTCTATGGATTTATAGGGTTTTCTATGGTTTTCTTAGGGTTTTCTATGGTTTTCGAGGATTTTTCTAGGATTTTCTAGGGTTTTCTATGGTTTTCGAGGGTTTTCTTTGGATTTATAGTGTTTTCTTAGGGTTTTCTATGGTTTTCGAGAGTTTTTTAGGGTTTTCTATGGTTTTCGACGTCTTTTCTAGGATTTTCTAGGGTTTTCTAGGATTATCTAGGGTTTTCTAGGGTTTTTCTAGGGTTTTCTGAGATTTTCTAGGACTATCTAGGGTTTTCTAGGGTTTTCGAGGGTTTTTTTAAGGTTTTTCTAGTATCATCTAGGATTTTCTAGGGGTTTTCTATGGTTTTCGAGGGTTTTTTAGGGTTTTCTATGGTTTTCGAGTGTTTTTCTAGGGTTTTCTAGGATTTTCTTGGGTTTTCTAGAGATTTCTGAGAGTGTTCTAGGGTTTTCTAGGTTTTTCTATGAGTTTTCTAGAATTTTCTAGAGTTTTCTATGGTTTTCTACGATTTTCTAGGATTTTCTAGGGTTTTTCTATGGTTTTCTATGGATTTATAGGGTTTTCTATAGTTTTCTTAGGGTTTTCTATGGTTTTCGAGGGTTTTTTAGGATTTTCTAGGGTTTTCTAGGATTTTCTGGGGTTTTTCTAGGGTTTTCTAGGTTTTCTTGGGGTTTCTAGGATTTTCTAGGGGTATTCTAGGATTTTCTGTGGTTTTTTACGATTCTCTAGGATTTTCTAAGGTTTTTCTAAGATTTTCTAGAGTTTTCTATGTATTTATAGGGTTTTCTAAGGTTTTCTTAGGGTTTTCTATGGTTTTCGAAGGTTTTTCTAGGATTTTCTAGGATTTTCTAGGGTTTTTTGGGATTTTTCTGGGGTTTTCTAGGGTTTTCTAGGGTTTTTTAGGATTTTCTGGGATTTTCTTGGGTTTTTTAGGGTTTTCTAGGGGTTTTGTAGGGTTCTTTAAGGTTTTCTACGATTATCTAGGATTTCTAGGTGTTTTCTAGGATTTCCCAGGATTTTCATGGTTTTCTATGGATTTATAGCGTTTTCTATGGTTTTCGAGGGTTTTTCTAGGGTTTTCGAGGGTTTTTTAGGGTTTTTCTAGAGTTTTCGAGGGTTTTCTAGGGTTTTTCTAGAGTTTTTGAGGGTTTTTTACCGTTTTCTTGGGTTTTCTAGGGTTTTCTAGGGGTTTTCTAGGATTTTCTATGGTTTTCTACGATTTTCTACGATTTTCTATAGTTTTTCTAGGATTTTCTAGGGTTTTCTATGGATTTATAGGGTTTTCTATGGTTTTCTTAGGGTTTTCTATGGTTTTCGAGGATTTTTCTAAGATTTTCTAGTGTTTTCTAGGGTTTTCGAGGGTTTTTCTAGGATTTTGTAGGGTTTTCTTTGGATTTATAGGGTTTTCGATGGTTTTCTTAGTGTTTTCTACAGTTTTTGCGAGTTTTTAAGGTTTTTTATGGTTTTCAAGGTCTTTTCTAGGATTTTCTAGGGTTTTCGAGGGTTTTTCTAGGGTTTTCTGGGGTTTTCTAGGACTTTCTAGGGTTTTCGAGGGTTTTTTAGGATTTTTCTAGTATTATCTAGGGTTTTACTAGGGTTTTCGATGATTTTTTAGGGTTTTCTATGGTTTTCATGTGTTTTTCTAGGGTTTTCTAAGATTTTCTTGGGATTTCTAGGGATTTCTGGGGGTATTCTAGGGTTTTCTAGGTTTTTCTAGGAGTTTTTTAGGTTTTTCTAGGGTTTTCTATGGTTTTCTACGATTTTCTAGGATTTTCTAGGGTTTAGGGTTTAAGGTTTTCTGTTGTTTTTTACGATTCTCTAGGATTTTCTAGGGTTTTTCTAGGATTTTCTAGGGTTTTCTATGGATTTATAGGGTTTTCTAAGGTTTTCTTAGGGTTTTCTATGGTTTTTGAAGATTTTTCTAGGATTTTCTAGGATTTTCTGGGGTTTTCTAGGGTTTTTTAGGGTTTTCTGGGGTTTTCTTGGGTTTTTTAGGGGTTTTGTAGGGTTCTCTATGGTTTTCTACGATTATCTAGGATTTTCTAGGGGTTTTCTAGGATTTTCAAGGTTTTCTATGGATTTATAGGGTTTTCTATGGTTTTCGAGGGTTTTTCTAAGGTTTTCTAGAATTTTCTAGAGTTTTCGAGGGTTTTTCTAGGGTTTTCTATGATTTCCTAGGATTTGCTAGGGTTTTCGAGGGTTTTTTAGGGTTTTTCTAGTATTTTCTTGGGTTTTCTATGGTTTTTCTAGGTTTTTCGAGGGTTTTTTAGCGTTTTCTAAGGTTTTCGAGGGTTTTCTATGGTTTTCGAGGGTTTTTCTAGGATTTTGTAGGGTTTTCTTTGGATTTATAGGGTTTTCTATGATTTTCTTAGGGTTTTCTACGATTTTTGAGAGTTTTTTAGGGTTTTCTATGGTTTTTGAGGTCTTTTCTAGGATCTTCTAGGGTTTTCTAGGATTTTCTAGGGTTTTCGAGGGTTTTTCTAAGGTTTTCTGGGGTTTTCTAGGACTCTTTAGGGTTTTCTAGGATTTTCGAGGATTTTTTAGGGTTTTTCTAGTATTATCTATGGTTTTCGAGTGTTTTTCTAGGGTTTTCTAGGATTTTCTTGGGTTTTCTAGGGATTTCTGAGGGTATTCTAGGGTTTTCTAGGTTTTTCTAGGATTTTCTAGGGTTTTTCTAGAATTTTCTATGGATTTATAGGGTTTTCTATAGTTTTCTTAGGGTTTTCTATGGTTTTCGAGGCTTTTTTAGGATTTTCTAGGGTTTTCTAGGATTTTCTGAGGTTTTTCTGGGATTTTTTAGGGTTTTCTTGGGGTTTCTAGGGTTTTCTAGGGGTATTCTAAGGTTTTCTATCGTTTTCTACGATTCTCTAGGATTTTTTAGTGTTTTTTTAGGATTTTCTAGGGTTTTCTATGGATTTATAGGGTTTTCTAAGGTTTTCTTAGGGTTTTCTATGGATTTATAAGGTTTTCTTAGGGTTTTCTAGGGATTTATAGGGTTTTCTTAGGGTTTTTTAAGGATTTATAGGGTTTTTCTAGGATTTTCTACGGTTTTCTGGGGTTTTTCTGGGGTTTTCTAGGATTTTCTAGGGTTTCTTAGGGTTTTCTGGGGTTTTCTTGGGTTTTCTAGGGTTTTCTAGGGGTTTTGTAGGGTTCTCTATGGTTTTCTACGATTATCTAGGATTTCAGGGGTTTTCTAAGATTTTCTAGGATTTTCAAGATTTTCTATGGATTTATAGGGTTTTCTAGGGTTTTCTTGGGGTTTCTAGGGTTTTCCAGGGGTATTCTAGGGTTTTCTATGGTTTTCTACGATTCTCTAGGATTTTCTATTGTTTTTTTAGGATTTTCTAGGGTTTTCTATGGATTTATAGGGTGTTCTAAGGTTTTCTTAGGGTTTTCTATGGATTTATAAGTTTTTCTTAGGGTTTTCTAGGGATTTATAGGGTTTTCTTAGGGTTTTCTAAGGATTTATAGGGTTTTTCTAGGATTTTCTAGGATTTTCTACGGTTTTCTAGAGTTTTTCTGGGGTTTTCTAGGGTTTCTTAGGGTTTTCTGGGGTTTTCTTAGGTTTTCTAGGATTTTCTAGGGGTTTTGTAGGATTCTCTATGGTTTTCTACGATTATATAGGATTTTTAGGATTTTTCTAGGATTTTCTAGGATTTTAAAGGTTTTCTATGGTTTTCGAGGGTTTTTTTAGGGTTTTCTAGGATTCTCTAGAGTTTTCGAGGTTTTTTCTTGGGTTTTCTAGGGTTTTCTTGGATTTTCTAGGGTTTTCTAGGATTTTTCTAGGGTTTTCGAGGGTTTTTTTAGTGTTTTTCTTGGATTTTCTAGGGTTTTTCTAGGATTTTCGAGGGTTTTTTAGGGTTTTCTTGGGTTTTCTAGGGTTTTCTAGAGGTTTTCTAGGATTTTCTATAGTTTTCTACGATTTTCTAGGGTTTTTCTAGGATTTTTTTGGGTTTTCTATGGATTTATAGGGTTTTCTATTGTTTTCTTAGGGTTTTCTATGGTTTTTGAGGATTTTTCTAGGATTTTCTAGTGTTTTCTAGGGTTTTCGAGGGTTTTTCTAGGGTTTTCTGGGGTTTTCTAGGACTATCTAGGGTTTTCTAAGATTTTCGAGGGTTTTTTAGGGTTTTTCTAGTATTATCTGGGATTTTCTAGGGTTTTTCTAGGGTTTTCGAGGGTTTTTTAGGGTTTTCTATGGTTTTCGAGTGTTTTTCTAGGATTTTCTAGGATTTTCTTGGGTTTTCTAGAGATTTCTGAGGGTATTCTTGGGTTTTCTAGGTTTTTCTAGTTGTTTTCTAGGGTTTTCTAGGGTTTTTCTATGGTTTTCTATGGTTTTCGAGGGTTTTTTAGGATTTTCTAGGGTTTTCTAGGATTTTCAGGGGTTTTGCTGGGGTTTTCTAGGATTTTCTAGGGTTTTCTTGGGGTTTCTAGGGTTTTCTATGGTTTTTTACGATTCTCTAGGATTTTCTAGAGTTTTTCTAGGATTTTCTAGGATTTTCTATGGATTTATAGAGTTTTCTATGGTTTTCTTAGGGTTTTTTATGGTTTTCGAGGGTTTTTCTAGGATTTTCTAGGGTTTTCTGGGGTTTTTCTGGGCTTTTCTAGGGTTTTCTAGAATTTTTTAGGGTTATCTGGGGTTTTCTTGAGTTTTTTAGCATTTTCTAGGGGTTTTGTAGGGTTCTCTATGGTTTTCTACGATTATCTAGGATTTCTAGGGGTTTTCTAGGATTTTCTAGGATTTTCAAGGTTTTCTATGGATTTATAGGGTTTTCTATGGTTTTCGAGGGTTTTTCTAAGGTTTTCTAGGATTTCCTAGAGTTTTCGAGGGTTTTTCTAGGGTTTTCGAGGGTTTTTTAGGGTTTTTCTGGTATTTTCTTAGGTTTTCTAGGGTTTTTCTAGAGTTTTCGAGGGTTTTTTAGCGTTTTCTTGGATTTTCTAGGGTTTTCTAGGGGTTTTCTAGAATTTTTGATGGTTTTCTACGATTTTCTAGGGTTTTTCTAGGATTTTCTAGGATTTTCTAGGGTTTTCTATGGATTTATAGGGTTTTCTATGGTTTTCTTAGGGTTTTCTATGGTTTTTGAGGATTTTTCTAGGATTTTCTAGGGTTTTCTAGGGTTTTCGAGGGTTTTTCTAGGATTTTGTAGGGTTTTCTTTGGATTTATAGGGTTTTCGATGGTTTTCTTAGTGTTTTCTATGGTTTTCGCGAGTTTTTTAGGGTTTTCTATGGTTTTCGAGGTCTTTTCTAGGATTTTCTATGGTTTTCTAGGATTTCCTAGGATTTTCTAGGGTTTTCGAGGGTTTTTCTAGGGTTTTCTCGGGTTTTCCAGGACTTTCTAGGATTTTCGAGGGTTTTTCTAGTATTATCTAGGGTTTTCTAGGGTTTTCTAGGGTTTTCGATGGTTTTTTAGGGTTTTCTATGGTTTTCAAGGATTTTCTATGATTTTCTTGGATTTTTAGGGATTTCTAGAGATTTCTGAGGATTTTTTAAGGTTTTCTAGGGATTTCTGAGGGTTTTTTAGGTTTTTCTAGGAATTTTGCTTGTGTTTTCTATGGTTTTCTACGATTTTCTAGCATTTTTGAGGATTTTTTTAGGGTTTTCTAGGGTTTTCGAGAGTTTTTAGGGTTTTCTATGGTTTTCGATGGTTTTTCTAGGATTTTCTAGGATTTTCTAAGGTTTTCTAGGATTTTTAGGGTTTTTCTAGGGTTTTCGAGGGTTTTTTAGGATTTTTCTAGTATTTTCTGGGATTTTTTAGGGTTTTCGAGGGTTTTCTAGGATTCTCTAGGCTTTTCTAGGGTTTTCTAGGATTTTCTAGGGTTTTCGAGGGTTTTTCTAGGGTTTCCTAGGTTTTTCTAGGCTTTTTCTAGGGTTTTTGAGGATTTTTCTAGTAATTTCTAGGATTTTCGAGAGTTTTTTAGGGTTTTCTATGATTTTCGAGGGTTTTTCTAGGATTTTCTACGGTTTTCTAGGGTTTTTCTGGGGTTTTCTTGGGTTTTTTAGGGTTTTCTAGGATTTTCTAGGGTTTTCTACGCTTTTCTAGGATTTTCTAGGGTTTTTCTAGGATTTTCTAGGTTTTCTAGGGTTTTTTTAGGGTTTTCTAGGGTTTTTGAGGGTTTTTCTAAGGTTTTCTAGGGTTTTTAAAGTTTTCTAGGATTTTTCGAGGGTTTTTTAGAGTTGTTCTAGTATTTTCTAGGATTTTCGAGGGTTTTTTAGGGTTTTCTATGGTTTTCGAGGGTTTTTCTCGGATTTTCTAAGATTTTCTAGGGGTTTTCTAGGGTTTTCTAGCGATTTCTGAGGGTATTCTAGGATTTTCTAGGAGTTTTCTAGGGTTTTCTATGAGCTTCTACGCTTTTCTAGGATTTTCTAGGGTTTTTCTAAGATTTTCTAGGGTTTTCTAGGGTTTTCGAGGGTTTCTCTAGGGTTTTCTAGGGTTTTCTAGGTTTTTCTAGCGTTTTTCTAGGGTTTTCGAGGGTTTTTTAGGGTTTTTCTAATATTTCTAGGATTTTCGAGGGTTTTTTAGGGTTTTCTATGGTTTTCGAGGGTTTTTTTAGGATTTCCTAAGATTTTCTAGGGTTTTTCTAGGTTTTTCTTGGGTTTTCTAGGATTCTCAAGGATATTCTATGATTTTGTTGGATTTTTTAGGGATTTCTAATGTTTTTTAGGTTTTTCTAGGAGTTTTCTTGTGTTTTCTATGGTTTTCTACGATTTTCTAGGATTTTCGAGGGTTTTTCTAGGGTTTTCTTTGGATTTATAGGGTTTTCTATAGTTTTCTTAGGGTTTTCTAGGGTTTTCGAGAGTTTTTTAGGGTTTTCTATGGTTTTCGAGGGTTTTTCTAGGTTTTTCTAGTGTTTTCTAGGATTTTCTAGGGTTTTTGAGGGTTTTTCTAGGGTTTTCTAAGATTTTCCAAGTTTTTCTAGGGTTTTCAAGGGTTTTTTAGGATTTTTCTAGTATTTTCTAGGGTTTTCAAGGGTTTTTTAGGGATTTCTATGGTTTTCGAGGGTTTTCTAGGATTCTCTAGGGTGTTCTAGGATTTTCTAGAGTTTTTTAGGGTTTTTCTATGGTTTTCTATGGGTTTCTAGGGTTTTCTAGGTTTTTCTAGGGTTTTCGAGGATTTTTCTAGGATTTTCTAAGGTTTTCTAGGGTTTTTCTAGGGTTTTTTAGTGTTTTCTAGGGTTTTCTACGCTTTTCTAGGATTTTCTAGGGTTTTTCTAGGGTTTTCTAGGTTTTTAGGGTTTTTCTAGGATTTTCTAGGATTTTTGGGGTTTTTTAGGGTTTTCTAGGGTTTTTAAAGTTTTTAGGGTTTTTATAGGGTTTTCAAGGGTTTTTTCTAGTTTTTCTAGAATTGTCTTGGATTTTCGAGAGTTTTTTAGGGTTTTCTATGGTTTTTGAGGGTTTTTTAGGACTTTCTAAAGTTTTCTAGGGTTTTTCTAGGATTTTCTAGGGTTTGTTAGGATTTTTTAGGGTTTTCTACGGTTTTTCTAAGGTTTTCTAGGTTTTTCTAGGGTTTTCTAGGATTTTCTAGGGTTTTCGAGGGTTTTTCTATGGTTTTCTAGGGTTTTTTAAAGTTTTCTAGGGTTTTTCTAGGGTTTTCGATGGTTTTTAGGGTTTTTCTAGTATTTTCAAGGATTTTCGAGGGTTTTTTAGGGTTTTCTATGGTTTTTGAGGGTTTTTCTCGGATTTTCTAAGGTTTTCTAAGGTTTTTTTGGGTTTTCTAGGGATTTCTGAGGGTATTCTAGGATTTTCTAGGTTTTTCTAGGAGTTTTCTTTGGTTTTCTAGGCTTTTCTAGGATTTTTTAGGATTTTTCTAGGATTTTCTAGGGTTCTCTAGGGTTTTCTAGGATTTTCTAGGGTTTTTCTAGGGTTTTCTAGAATTTTCTAGGGTTTTTAGGGTTGTCGAGGGTTTTTTTAGGGTTTTCGAGGGTTTTTCAGGATTTTTCTAGTTTTTTCTAGGATTTTTGAGAGTTTTTTAGGGTTTTCTATGGTTTTCGAGAATTTTTCTAGGATTTTCTAAGGTTTTCTAGGGTTTTCTTGGGTTTTCTAGGATTTTCAAGTGTTTTTTAGGGTTTTCTAGGGATTTATGAGGGTTTTCTAGGAATTTTCTAGGG
This sequence comes from Arachis hypogaea, assembly GCF_003086295.3. Lineage (NCBI taxonomy): Eukaryota > Viridiplantae > Streptophyta > Magnoliopsida > Fabales > Fabaceae > Arachis > Arachis hypogaea. The sequence goes on along the minus strand of NC_092054.1, from coordinate 9,807 downwards.
TTTTCTACGCTTTTCTAGGATTTTCTAGGGTTTTTCTAGGGTTTTCTAGGGTTTTCTATGGATTTATAGGGTTTTCTATGGTTTTCTTATGGTTTTCTAGAGTTTTCAAGAGTTTTTTAGGGTTTATTATGGTTTTCGAGGGTTTTTCTAGGATTTTCTAGGGTTTTCTAGAGTTTTTCTTGGGTTTTCTATGATTTTCAAGGATTTTCTATGATTTTCTTGAATTTTTTAGGGATTTCTAGGGATTTCTGAGGGTTTTTTTAGGATTTTCTAAGAATTTCTGAGGGTTTTTTTAGGTTTTTCTAGGAGTTTTCTTGTGTTTTCTATGGTTTTCTACGATTTTCTAGAATTTTCGAGGGTTTTTCTAGGTTTTCTAGGGTTTTCTTTGGATTTATAGGATTTTCTATGGTTTTCTTAGGGTTTTCTAGGGTTTTCGAGAGTTTTTTAGGGATTTCTATGGTTTTCTAGGTTTTCTAGGATTTTCTAGGGTTTTCTAGGATTTTCTAGGGTTTTTGAGGGTTTTTCTAGGGTTTTCTAGGATTTTCTAGGGTTTTTCTAGGGTTTTCGAGGGGTTTTTTAGGGTTTTTCTAGTATTTTCTGGGGTTTTTTAGTGTTTTTTATGGTTTTCGAGGGTTTTCTAGGATTTCCTATGCTTTTCTAAGTTTTCCTAAGGTTTTCTAGGATTTTCTAGGGTTTTCGAGGGTTTTTCTAGGGTTTTCTACGGTTTCCTAGGTTTTTCTAGGCTTTTTCTAGGGTTATCGAGGGTTTTTTAGGTTTTTTCTAGTATTTTCTCGGATTTTCGAGAGTTTTTTAGAGTTTTCTATGGTTTTCGAGGGTTTTTCTAGGATTTTCTACGGTTTTCTAGGGTTTTTCTAGGGTTTTTTAGGGTTTTCTAGGGTTTTCTATGCTTTTCTAGGATTTTCTAGGGTTTTTCTAGGGTTTTCTAGGGTTTTCTAGGTTTTCTAGGGTTTTTCTAGGGTTTTCTAGGGATTTTGAAGGTTTTCTAAGGTTTTCTAGGGTTTTTAAAGTTTTCTAGTATTTTTCGAGGGTTTTTTAAGATTTTTCTAGTATTTTCTAGGATTTTCGAGGGTTTTTTATGGTTTTCTATGGTTTTCGAGGGTTTTTCTCAGATTTTCTAAGATTTTCTAGGGATTTTCTTGGATTTTCTAGGGCTTTCTAGGGATTTCTGAGGGTATTCTAGGATTTTCTAGGTTTTTCTAGGAGTTTTCTAGGGTTTTCTATGATTTTCTACGCTTTTCTAGGATTTTCTAGGGTTTTTCTATGAATTTCTAGGGTTTTCTAGGGTTTTCTAGGATTTTCTAGGTTTTTCGAGGGTTTTTCTAGAGTTTTCTAGGGTTTTCTAGGTTTTTCTAGGGTTTTTCTAGGGTTTTCGAGGGTTTTTTAGGGTTTTTCTAATATATTCTAGGATTTTCGAGAGTTTTTTAGGGTTTTCTAAGATTTTCGAGGGTTTTTTTAGGATTTCCTAAGATTTTCTAAGGTTTTTCTAGGTTTTTCTTGGGTTTTCTAGGATTCTCAAGGATTTTCTATAATTTTGTCGGATTTTTTAGGGATTTCTAGGGATTTCTGATGGTTTTTTAGGTTTTTCTAGGAGTTTTTTTGTGTTTTCTATGGTTTTCTACGATTTTCTAGGATTTTCGAGGGTTTTTCTAGGGTTTTCTTTGGATTTATAGGGTTTTCTATAGTTTTCTTAGGGTTTTCTTGGATTTTCGAGAGTTTTTTAGGGTTTTCTATGGTTTTCGAGGGTTTTTCTTGTGTTTTCTAGGTTTTTCTAGGGTTTTTAAGGGTTTTTCTAGGGTTTTCTAGGATTTTCTAGGTTTTTCTAGGGTTTTCGAGGGTTTTTTAGGGTTTTTCTAGTATTTTCTATGGGTATCAAGGATTTTTTAGGGATTTCTATGGTTTTCGAGGATTTTCTAGGTTTTCTAGGGTTTTTCTAGGGTTTTCTAGGGATTTTGAAGGTTTTCTAAGGTTTTCTAGGGTTTTTAAAGTTTTCTAGTATTTTTCGAGGGTTTTTTAAGATTTTTCTAGTATTTTCTAGGATTTTCGAGGGTTTTTTATGGTTTTCTATGGTTTTTGAGGGTTTTTCTAAGATTTTCTAAGATTTTCTAGGGATTTTCTTGGATTTTCTAGGGCTTTCTAGGGATTTCTGAGGGTATTCTAGGATTTTCTAGGTTTTTCTAGGAGTTTTCTAGGGTTTTCTATGATTTTCTACGCTTTTCTAGGATTTTCTAAGGTTTTTCTATGAATTTCTAGGGTTTTCTAGGGTTTTCTAGGATTTTCTAGGTTTTTCGAGGGTTTTTCTAGAGTTTTCTAGGGTTTTCTAGGTTTTTCTAGGGTTTTTCTAGGGTTTTCGAGGGTTTTTTAGGGTTTTTCTAATATATTCTAGGATTTTCGAGAGTTTTTTAGGGTTTTCTAAGGTTTTCGAGGGTTTTTTTAGGATTTCCTAAGATTTTCTAAAGTTTTTCTAGGTTTTTCTTGGGTTTTCTAGGATTCTCAAGGATTTTCTATAATTTTGTCGGATTTTTTAGGGATTTCTAGGGATTTCTGATGGTTTTTTAGGTTTTTCTAGGAGTTTTCTTGTGTTTTCTATGGTTTTCTACGATTTTCTAGGATTTTCGAGGGTTTTTCTAGGGTTTTCTTTGGATTTATAGGGTTTTCTATAGTTTTCTTAGGGTTTTCTTGGATTTTCGAGAGTTTTTTAGGGTTTTCTATGGTTTTCGAGGGTTTTTCTTGTGTTTTCTAGGTTTTTCTAGGGTTTTTAAGGGTTTTTCTAGGGTTTTCTAGGATTTTCTAGGTTTTTCTAGGGTTTTCGAGGGTTTTTTAGGGTTTTTCTAGTATTTTCTATGGGTATCAAGGATTTTTTAGGGATTTCTATGGTTTTCGAGGATTTTCTAGGATTTTCTAGGGTTTTCTAGGGTTTTTTAGGATTTTCTAGGATTTTCGAAGGTTTTTCTAGGGTTTTCTAGGTTTTTCTAGGGTTTTCGAGGGTTTTTCTAGGATTTTCTAAGGTTTTCTAGGGTTTTTCTAGGGTTTTTTAGGGTTTTCTAGGGTTTTCTACGCTTTTCTAGGATTTTCTAGAGTTTTTCTAGGGTTTTCTAAGTTTTTTAGGGTTTTTCTAGGGATTTTTAGGATTTTCTAGGATTTTTGAGGGTTTTCTTTAGGGTTTTCTAGGGTTTTTAAAGTTTTTTAGGGTTTTTTAGGGTTTTCGAGGGTTTTTAGGGTTTTTCTAGAATTTTCTAGGATTTTCGAGAGTTTTTTTAGGATTTTCTATGGTTTTTGAGGTTTTTTTAGGAACTTCTAATGTTTTCTAGGGTTTTTCTAGGGTTTTCTAGGGTTTTCTATGCTTTTCTAGGATTTTCTAGGGTTTTTCTAGGGTTTTCTAGGGTTTTCTAGGATTTTCTAGGGTTTTCGAAGGTTTTTCTAGGGTTTTCTAGGGTTTTTTAAAGTTTTCTAGTGTTTTTCTAGGGTTTTCGAGGGTTTTTAGGGTTTTCTAGTATTTTCAAGGATTTTCGAGGGTTTTTCTCGGATTTTCTAAGGTTTTCTAGCTTTTTCTTGGGTTTTCTTGGGATTTCTGAGGGTATTCTAGGATTTTCTAGGAGTTTTCTAGGGTTTTCTTTGGTTTTCTAGACTTTTCTAGGATTTTCTAGGGTTTTTCTATGATTTTCTAGGGTTCTCTAGGGTTTTCTAGGATTTTCTAGGATTTTCGAGGGTTTTTCTAGGGTTTTCTAGGTTTTTCTAGGGTTTTTTAGGATTTTCGAGGGTTTTTCTAGTATTTTCTAGGATTTTCGAGAGTTTTTTAGGGTTTTCTATGGTTTTCGAGGGTTTTTCTAGGATTTTCTAAGGTTTTCTAGGGTTTTTCTAGGGTTTTCTTGGGTTTTCTAGGATTTTCAAGGGTTTTCGAAGATTTTGTTGGATTTTTTAGGATTTTCTAGGGTTTTCTATGCTTTTCTAGGATTTTCTAGGGTTTTTCCAGAGTTTTCTAGGGTTTTCTAGATTTTTCTAGGATTTTCTAGGGTTTTCGAGATTTTTCTAGGGTTTTCTAGGTTTTTTTAAAGTTTTCTAGTGTTTTTATAGGGTTTTCGAGGGTTTTTAGTATTTTTCTAGTATTTTCAAGAATTTTCGAAGGTTTTTCTCGGATTTTCTAAGGTTTTCTAGCTTTTTCTTGGGTTTTCTAGGGATTTCTGAGGGTATTCTAGGATTTTTTAGGTTTTTCTAGGAGTTTTCTAGGGTTTTCTTTGGTTTTCTAGACTTTTCTAGGATTTTCTAGGGTTCTTCTATGATTTTCTAGGGTTCTCTAGGGTTTTCTAGGATTTTCTAGGATTTTCGAGGGTTTTTCTAGGGTTTTCTAGGTTTTTCTAGGGTTTTTTAGGGTTTTCGAGGGTTTTTCTAGTATTTTCTAGGATTTTCAAGAGTTTTTTAGGGTTTTCTATGGTTTTCGAGGGTTTTTCTAGGATTTTCTAAGGTTTTCTAGGGATTTTCTAGGGTTTTCTTGGGTTTTCTAGGATTTTCAAGGGTTTTCGAAGATTTCCTTGGGTTTTTTAGGATTTTCTAGGGATTTCTAAGGGTTTTCTAGGAATTTTCAAGGGTTTTCTACGCTTTTCTATGATTTTCTAGGGTTTTTCTAGGGTTTTCTAGGGTTTTCTATGGATTTATAGGGTTTTCTATGGTTTTCTTAGGGTTTTCTAGGGCTTTCAAGAGTTTTTTAGGGTATTTTATGGTTTTCGAGGGTTTTTCTAGGATTTTCTAGGGTTTTATAGAGTTTTTCTTGGGTTTTCTATGATTTTCTTGG